>NC_065533.1:54920708-55531766 GCF_020184175.1 Aphis gossypii
ATATATTGTAGTAATTGCGAGAGTAACCAAAAACGCAACCCTTGGTACTAGGAACATATGGGAAAGATGCACCTTTTTGCCTGCACGGCCACCACTTTGCCGCATATACTTCACAATGTTGTACATGAAAAAAGCGAATCAAGGCGCTTTCTTTTAAACAGGTTTTCAAATCGAGTGTCCGAGTGTAGTGAACAGTCGGTCGGATAATATTGTAAATATACGGTATATATTGTAGTGTTTGCGAGGTAGACCTAAAACGTAAAATTTAGTACTAGAAACATATGGAAAAGATGCACCTTCTTGGCAGAACGGTCATCCCTGTGCCGCATATAGTTAACAATGTTGTACATAAAAAGAACGAATCAAGGCGCATTCTTTTAAACAGGTTTTCAAATCGAGTGTCCTAGTGTAGTGAACAGTCGGTCGGATAATATTGTAAATATACGGTATATATTGTAGTAATTGCGAGGGTAACCAAAAACGCAACCCTTGGTACTAGGAACATATGGGAAAGATGCACCTTCTTGGCAGGATGGCCATCTCTGTGCCGCATATTGTTTTATATTGTTACATGATAAGAACGAATAAAGGCGCTTTCTTGTAAACAGGTTTTCAATCGAGTGTCCTAGTGTAGTGAACAGTCGGTCGGATAATATTGTAAATATACGGTATATATTGTAGTAATTGCGAGGGTAACCAAAAACGCAACCCTTGTACTAGGAACATATGGAAAGATGCACCTTCTTGGCAGGATGGCCATCTCTGAGCCGCATATTGTTTACAATGTTTTACATGAAAAGAACGAATCAAGGCGCTTTCTTTTAAACAGGTTTTCAAATCGAGTGTCCTAGTGTAGTGAACAGTCGGTCGATAATATTGTAAATATACGGTATATATTGTAGTAATTGCGAGGAGAACCAAAAACGCAACCCTTGGTACTAGGAACATATGGGAAAGATGCACCTTCTTGGCAGGATGGCCATCTCTGAGCCGCATATGTTATCAAATGTTTTACATGAAAAGAACGAATCAAGGCGCTTTCTTTTAAACAGGTTTTCAAATCGAGTGTCCTAGTGTAGTGAACATCGGTCGGATAATATTGTAAATATACGGTATATATTGTAGTGTTTGCGAGTAGACCTAAAACGTAAAATTTAGTACTAGGAACATATGTGAAGGTGCACCTTTTGGCCTGACGGCCACCCCTGCGCCGCATATGCTTCACAATGTTGTACATGAAAAGAGCGAATATTGCAATTTATTTTAAACAGGTTTTCAAATCGAGTGTCCTAGTGTAGTGAACAGTCGGTTGGATAATATTGTAAATATACGGTATATATTGTAGTAATTGCGAGGGTAACCAAAAACGCAACCCTTGGTACTAGGAACATATGGGAAAGATGCACCTTCTTGGCAGGATGGCAATCTCTGAGTCGCATATTGTTTATAATGTTTTACATGAAAAGAACGAATCAAGGCGCTTTCTTTTAAACAAGTTTTCAAATCGAGTGTCCTAGTGTAGTGAACAGTCGGTCGGATAATATTGTAAATATACGGTATATATTGTAGTAATTGCGAGGGTAACCAAAAACGCAACCCTTGGTACTAGGAACATATGGGAAAGATGCACCTTCTTGGCAGGATGGCCATCTCTGAGCCGCATATTGTTTATAATGTTTTACATGAAAAGAACGAATCAAGGCGCTTTCTTTTAAACAGGTTTTCAAATCGAGTGTCTTAGTGTAGTGAACAGTCGGTCGGATAATATTGTGAATATACGGAAAATATTGTAGTTTTTGCGAGGGTAACCAAAAACGCAAGCCTTGGTACTAGGAACATATGGGAAAGATGCACCTTCTTGGCAGGATGGCCATCTCTGAGCCGCATATTGTTTATAATGTTTTACATGAAAAGAACGAATCAAGGCGCTTTCTTTTAAACAGGTTTTCAAATCAAGTGTCCTAGTGTAGTGAACAGTCGGTCGGATAATATTGTAAATATACGGTATATATTGTAGTGTTTGCGAGGTAGACCTAAAACGTAAAATTTAGTACTAGGAACATATGTGAAAGGTGCACCTTTTTGCCTGGACGGCCACCCCTGCGCCGCATATGATTCACAATGTTGTACATGAAAAAAGCGAATATAGGCGATTTATTTTAAACAGGTTTTCAAATCGAGTGTCCGAGTGTAGTGAACAGTCGGTCGGATAATATTGTAAATATACGGTATATATTGTAGTGTTTGCGAGGTAGACCTAAAACGTAAAATTTAGTACTAGGAACATATGTGAAAGGTGCACCTTTTTGCCTGGACGGCCACCCCTGCACCGCATATGCTTCACAATGTTGTACATGAAAAGAGCGAATAATGCAATTTATTTTAAACAGGTTTTCAAATCGAGTGTCCGAGTGTATTGAACAGTCGGTTGGATAATATTGTAAATATACGGTATATATTGTAGTAATTGCGAGGAGAACCAAAAACGCAACCCTTGGTACTAGGAACATATGGGAAAGATGCACCTTCTTCGCAGGATGGCCATCTCTGAGCCGCATATTGTTTATAATGTTTTACATGAAAAGAACGAATCAAGGCGCTTTCTTGTAAACAGGTTTTCAAATCGAGTGTCCTAGTGTAGTGAACAGTCGGTCGGATAATATTGTAAATATACGGTATATAATGTAGTAATTGTGAGGGTAACCAAAAACGCAACCCTTGGTACTAGGAACATATGGGAAAGATGCACCTTCTTGGCAGGATGGCCATCTCTGAGCCGCATATTGTTTATAATAATTTACATGATAAGAACGGATAAAGGCGCTTTCTTGTAAACAGGTTTTCATATCGAGTGTCCTAGTGTAGTGAACAGTCGGTCGGATAATATTGTAAATATACGGTATATATTGTAGTATTGCGAGGGTAACCAAAAACGCAACCCTTGGTACTAGAACATATGGGAAAGATGCACCTTCTTGGCAGTGGCCATCTCTGAGCCGCATATTGTTTATATGTTTTACATGAAAAGAACGAATCAAGGCGCTTTCTTTTAACAGGTTTTCAAATCGAGTGTCCTAGTGTAGTGAACAGTCGGTCGGATAATATTGTAAATATACGGTATATATTGTAGTAATTGCGAGGGTAACCAAAAACGCAACCCTTGGTACTAGGAACATATGGGAAAGATGCACCTTCTTGGCAGGATGGCCATCTCTGAGCCGCATATTTTTTATAATGTTTTACATGAAAAGAACGAATCAAGGCGCTTTCTTTTAAACAGGTTTTCAAATCAAGTGTCCTAGTGTAGTGAACAGTCGGTCGGATAATATTGTAAATATACGGTATATATTGTAGTGTTTGCGAGGTAGACCTAAAACGTAAAATTTAGTACTAGGAACATATGTGAAAGGTGCACCTTTTTGCCTGGACGGCCACCACTTTGCCGCATATACTTCACAATGTTGTACATGAAAAAAGCGAATATAGGCGATTTATTTTAAACAGGTTTTCAAATCGAGTGTCCGAGTGTAGTGAACAGTCGGTCGGATAATATTGTAAATATACGGTATATATTGTAGTGTTTGCGAGGTACACCTAAAACGTAAAATTTAGTACTAGGAACATATGTGAAAGGTGCACCTTTTTGCCTGGACGGCCACCCCTGCGCCGCATATGCTTCACAATGCTGTACATGAAAAGAGCGAATATTGCAATTTATTTTAAACAGGTTTTCAAATCGAGTGTCCGAGTGTAGTGAACAGTCGGTTGGATAATATTGTAAATATACGGTATATATTGTAGTAATTGCGAGGAGAACCAAAAACGCAACCCTTGGTACTAGGAACATATGGGAAAGATGCACCTTCTTGGCAGGATGGCCATCTCTGAGCCGCATATTGTTTATAATGTTTTACATGAAAAGAACGAATCAAGGCGCTTTCTTTAAACAGGTTTTCAAATCGAGTGTCCTAGTGTAGTGAACAGTCGGTCGGATAATATTGTAAATATACGGTATATATTGTAGTGTTTGCGAGGTACACCTAAAACGTAAAATTTAGTACTAGGAACATATGTGAAAGGTGCACCTTTTTGCCTGGACGGCCACCCCTGCGCCGCATATGCTTCACAATGTTGTACATGAAAAGAGCGAATATTGCAATTTATTTTAAACAGGTTTTCAAATCGAGTGTCCTAGTGTAGTGAACAGTCGGTTGGATAATATTGTAAATATACGGTATATATTGTAGTAATTGCGAGGGTAACCAAAAACGCAACCCTTGGTACTAGGAACATATGGGAAAGATGCACCTTCTTGGCAGGATGGCAATCTCTGAGTCGCATATTGTTTATAATGTTTTACATGAATAGAACGAATCAAGGCGCTTTCTTTTAAACAGGTTTTCAAATCGATTGTCCTAGTGTAGTGAACAGTCGGTCGGATAATATTGTAAATATACGGTATATATTGTAGTGTTTGCGAGGTAGACCTAAAACGCAACCCTTGGTACTAGGAACATATGGGAAAGATGCACCTTCTTGGCAGGATGGCCATCTCTGAGCCGCATATTGTTTATAATGTTTTACATGAAAAGAACGAATCAAGGCGCTTTCTTTTAAACAGGTTTTCAAATCGAGTGTCCTAGTGTAGTGAACAGTCGGTCGGATAATATTGTAAATATACGGTATATATTGTAGTAATTGCGAGGGTAACCAAAAACGCAACCCTTGGTACTAGGAACATATGGGAAAGATGCACCTTCTTGGCAGGATGGCCATCTCTGAGCCGCATATTGTTTATAATGTTTTACATGAAAAGAACGAATCAAGGCGCTTTCTTTTAAACAGGTTTTCAAATCGAGTGTCCTAGTGTAGTGAACAGTCGGTCGGATAATATTGTAAATATACGGTATATATTGTAGTGTTTGCGAGGTAGACCTAAAACGTAAAATTTAGTACTAGGAACATATGTGAAAGGTGCACCTTTTTGCCTGGACGGCCACCCCTGCGCCGCATATGCTTCACAATGTTGTACATGAAAAGAGCGAATATTGCAATTTATTTTAAACAGGTTTTCAAATCGAGTGTCCGAGTGTAGTGAACAGTCGGTCGGATAATATTGTAAATATACGGTATATATTGTAGTGTTTGCGAGGTAACCAAAAACGCAACCTTGGTACTAGGAACATATGGGAAGATGCACCTTCTGGCAGGATGGCCATCTCTGAGCCGCATATGTTTTACAATGTTTTACATGAAAAGAACGAATCAAGGCGCTTTCTTTAAACAGGTTTTCAAATCGAGTGTCCTAGTGTAGTGAACAGTCGGTCGGATAATATTGTAAATATACGGTATATATTGTAGTATTGCGAGGTAACCAAAAACGCAACCTTGGTACTAGGAACATATGGAAAGATGCACCTTCTTGGCAGGATGGCCATCCTGAGCCGCATATTGTTTATAATGTTTTACATGAAAAGAACGAATCAAGGCGCTTTCTTTTAAACAGGTTTTCAAATCGAGTGTCCTAGTGTAGTGAACAGTCGGTCGGATAATATTGTAAATATACGGTATATATTGTAGTAATTGCGAGGGTAACCAAAAACGCAACCCTTGGTACTAGGAACATATGGGAAAGATGCACCTTCTTGGCAGGATGGCCATCTCTGAGCCGCATATTGTTTATAATGTTTTACATGAAAAGAACGAATCAAGGCGCTTTCTTTTAAACAGGTTTTCAAATCGAGTGTCCTAGTGTAGTGAACAGTCGGTCGGATAATATTGTAAATATACGGTATATATTGTAGTGTTTGCGAGGTAGACCTAAAACGTAAAATTTAGTACTAGGAACATATGTGAAAGGTGCACCTTTTTTAGCCTGGACGGCCACCCCTGCGCCGCATATGATTCACAATGTTGTACATGAAAAGCGAATATAGGCGCTTTATTTTAAACAGTTTTCAAATCGAGTGTCCGAGTGTAGTGAACAGTCGGTCGGATAATATTGTAAATATACGGTATATATTGTAGTGTTTGCGAGGTAGACCTAAAACGTAAAATTTAGTACTAGGAACAATGTGAAAGGTGCACCTTTTTGCCTGGACGGCCACCCCTGCGCCGCATATGCTTCACAATGTTGTACATGAAAAGAGCGAATATTGCAATTTATTTTAAACAGGTTTTCAAATCGAGTGTCCGAGTGTAGTGAACAGTCGGTTGGATAATATTGTAAATATACGGTATATATTGTAGTAATTGCGAGGGTAACCAAAAACGCAACCCTTGGTACTAGGAACATATGGGAAAGATGCACCTTCTTGGCAGGATGGCCATCTCTGAGCCGCATATTGTTTATAATGTTTTACATGAAAAGAACGAATCAAGGCGCTTTCTTTTAAACAGGTTTTCAAATCGAGTGTCCTAGTGTAGTGAACAGTCGGTCGGATAATATTGTAAATATACGGTATATATTGTAGTAATTGCGAGGGTAACCAAAAACGCAACCCTTGGTACTAGGAACATATGGGAAAGATGCACCTTCTTGGCAGGATGGCCATCTCTGAGCCGCATATTGTTTATAATGTTTTACATGAAAAGAACGAATCAAGGCGCTTTCTTTTAAACAGGTTTTCAAATCAAGTGTCCTAGTGTAGTGAACAGTCGGTCGGATAATATTGTAAATATACGGTATATATTGTAGTGTTTGCGAGGTAGACCTAAACCGTAAAATTTAGTACTAGGAACATATGTGAAAGGTGCACCTTTTTGCCTGGACGGCCACCCCTGCGCCGCATATGCTTCACAATGTTGTACATGAAAAGAGCGAATATTGCAATTTATTTTAAACAGGTTTTCAAATCGAGTGTCCGAGTGTAGTGATCAGACGGTTGGATAATATTGTAAATATACGGTATATATTGTAGTAATTGCGAGGGTAACCAAAAACGCAACCCTTGGTACTAGGAACATATGGGAAAGATGCACCTTCTTGGCAGGATGGCCATCTCTGAGCCGCATATTGTTTACAATGTTTTACATGAAAAGAACGAATCAAGGCGCTTTCTTGTAAACAGGTTTTCAAATCGAGTGTCCTAGTGTAGTGAACAGTCGGTCGGATAATATTGTAAATATACGGTATATAATGTAGTAATTGTGAGGGTAACCAAAAACGCAACCCTTGGTACTAGGAACATATGGGAAAGATGCATCTTCTTGGCAGGATGGCCATCTCTGAGCCGCATATTGTTTATAATAATTTACATGATAAGAACGGATAAAGGCGCTTTCTTGTAAACAGGTTTTCATATCGAGTGTCCTAGTGTAGTGAACAGTCGGTCGGATAATATTGTAAATATACGGTATATATTGTAGTAATTGCGAGGGTAACCAAAAACGCAACCCTTGGTACTAGGAACATATGGGAAAGATGCACCTTCTTGGCAGGATGGCCATCTCTGAGCCGCATATTGTTTATAATGTTTTACATGAAAAGAACGAATCAAGGCGCTTTCTTTTAAACAGGTTTTCAAATCGAGTGTCCTAGTGTAGTGAACAGTCGGTCGGATAATATTGTAAATATACGGTATATATTGTAGTAATTGCGAGGGTAACCAAAAACGCAACCCTTGGTACTAGGAACATATGGGAAAGATGCACCTTCTTGGCAGGATGGCCATCTCTGAGCCGCATATTTTTTATAATGTTTTACATGAAAAGAACGAATCAAGGCGCTTTCTTTTTTTACAGGTTTTCAAATCAAGTGTCCTAGTGTAGTGAACAGTCGGTCGGATAATATTGTAAATATACGGTATATTGTAGTGTTTGCGAGGTAGACCTAAAACGTAAAATTTAGTACTAGGAACATATGTGAAAGGTGCACCTTTTTGCCTGGACGGCCACCCCTGCGCCGCATATGATTCACAATGTTGTACATGAAAAAAGCGAATATAGGCGATTTATTTTAAACAGGTTTTCAAATCGAGTGTCCGAGTGTAGTGAACAGTCGGTCGGATAATATTGTAAATATACGGTATATATTGTAGTGTTTGCGAGGTAGACCTAAAACGTAAAATTTAGTACTAGGAACATATGTGAAAGGTGCACCTTTTTGCCTGGACGGCCACCCCTGCGCCGCATATGCTTCACAATGTTGTACATGAAAAGAGCGAATAATGCAATTTATTTTAAACAGGTTTTCAAATCGAGTGTCCGAGTGTAGTGAACAGTCGGTTGGATAATATTGTAAATATACGGTATATATTGTAGTAATTGCGAGGAGAACCAAAAACGCAACCCTTGGTACTAGGAACATATGGGAAAGATGCACCTTCTTGGCAGGATGGCCATCTCTGAGCCGCATATTGTTTATAATGTTTTACATGAAAAGAACGAATCAAGGCGCTTTCTTTTAAACATGTTTTCAAATCGAGTGTCCTAGTGTAGTGAATAGTCGGTCGAATAATATTGTAAATATACGGTATATATTGTAGTTATTGCGAGGGTAACCAAAAACGCAACCCTTGGTACTAGGAACATATGGGAAAGATGCACCTTCTTGGCAGGATGGCCATCTCTGAGCCGCATATTGTTTATAATGTTTTACATGAAAAGAACGAATCAAGGCGCTTTCTTTTAAACAGGTTTTCAAATCGAGTGTCCTAGTCAGTGTTGTGCCATAACTAAATTTATCTAGATAAATTTATCTAGATAGGTTATCTAGATAAAAACTTAATATCTTTATCTTATCTAGATAAAAAAATAAAATTGACATCTAAATTTCATCTAGATAAATTTTAGAGCCATCTAGATAATTATCTAGATAATTCACAAGTCCGTAACTAATAACTAATAAGTAATAACTATTCTACAATATTATCATTTTCAAATTTTCAATAAAAATACAACTAGGTAAATAAGAAATGTCATTTGTATTACTATATTTGGTTCTAAAATAGTTTTACATAGCATTTATTATTATGAAAAATTACGATTTATTACGTATATAGACATGGGAGATGGAAATTATTTATAATTTTATAATACGGTCAATACGGGAAATCTCAAGCCCACATTACGAATGTCTATCGAACCTGTTTATTAATATATTGTCGCATTCCAATCAAGGGACTAGGCAGTTGTGCGGTGGTACCGATCGACGATCGCGGATGGTTTATAAATACTAAAATACAGCAATAATTGTCGATAAGACAATAACAATATTATAATATCTAATAATACGGCAATACGCTGTATATCTACAAAAATTAATCGTTCCTTATCGATTACCACAAATTCTATATTTATTTATAAATTATGTCCATCGTCACTAATCATGTGCTATAAATAATTATTATTACCAGGCCCCGATTATACGAATTTGTATGGATGCATAATATTGTACAACAAAATAATTAACTGGTGTGAGATATCCATTATCCTTCTCGTATCGTACGCAGCGCACACTCGTCCTCAACTTGTTCAGTGTTCCTGTTTTCTTAGTTTTTATAATTTTGTTTATGACTTAATTTTATTGGTGAAATATTTTATATTTTGTAATGGATCGTTTCTTGATTCAATCATTACCCAACACTAAAAGAATTCGTCTACGAACGGATGAAAACGTTGATGATCCGATAACTGGTACAGACGTTTCACCAACATCGTCGACCGAAAATGTACAGCAAAATTTAAAATTTCAATATTTATTTGATGAATTTTACAAATTGGTGTCGATAAATAGTGATAAAATAATAGCATCTTGTGTTAACTGTCATAAAAACATAAGTGCATCAACTAAGTCGAGTGGCAACTTGTTAAGTCATATTAAAGTAAGTTTTTTAAACAATTTCTTTTAAATCTAAACATTGTGGTTATTTTTTTATTGGTAACAATAATAAATAATATATCATAATTTACAAGGAGTCAAGATATATCTAAATATTAAGAACAAAATGTCAGAGTGTATCATAGTATTTTATGTTTATGATTTAGGTACCTAGTTCCCACCTATAATTATAACAATTACCTACAATTAATTATTAATTAATGTTCTTAAAATTACTTGTTTATAGCTTCAACATCCATTATTAATTCCAAAAGTTGAAATAGCTAGAAGTAAGAAAAATTCAAATTTTATTCAAACCAAAATTGTTGATGTTCGTCCAAAAAAAATTAATAAAGACATGGTAATTATTAATTCAGATTTTTTCTAATTTATTTGTCATACAAATAATATAATTACTATTATCTTTCATATTCACTTATTTATTTATTGAAATATTATTTAATTATTATTTATTATATACATTTAAAATTACCTTTATTTTAATAAGAAAAACAATTTTTTTATATTATTTATTTTTACCTAAAGTTATGCTCAAAGTACTTATATTATTAACTAATACCATACTTCCTGAATTTGAAAAATATATTTTTTTTTATTGTTTTATTTCCTAAAACATATTATGAAGATTATTTATTTATTTATTTATTATTAAGTTTAACGGGACAAGCCCTTTTATATAGGATATAATACATAATAATCAAGAACAACCATAGATATACAAAATAATTAATACAGTTTGAAAGGTGAATTATAACAAAAATTTACATATACATAAAATAATTAAATTTCAATTAGATAGTAGGTATAAAGCTTTAGTTTTAAAAGATTCACGAGACATGAAAAAGAAATCAACTTCATTACAAATTAAATTACATAATAATAGAGCTCTAGGAAAAAATAAATCAGAACATTTTTTTTTTTATAAAAAGGTACAAAAAATAAACAAGAGTTTCTAATCGAATAACTATGAGTACAAATACTAATTTTACTTAATAAATTAGAACAATCAATATAATATTATGCTATCTTTACAGAATACCTCCAATATGTAAACCATTTAAATGTTGGATAACACTTTTTTTAGTGTGTTAATTGTTATTTTATTTTTAGGTGAAGGATTTAGTGTTTGAATATATTGTAAATGAAATGCGCCCATTAAGAACTTGTGAAAAAAAAAGTTTCAAAAGGTTAATTGTAGGGCTTACTGGATCAAATGATATAGTTCCAAGTAGAAAACAGTTATCAAAACAATTGGATTTAAAATATGATCAATACGTTTCAATGCTAACCAATTTAGTTGCAAAACATGACTATATTTGTGCAACAGCCGATATATGGAGTGCCAATAATCGAAGTTACATGGGTATACACTATTTCTTATGCACACTATTAATATTGATTATTTTTAATTTATTATAATTTATTCGTAGGAATGACTTGTCACTTCATAGACGAAGAAACATATTTTCGCCAATCATATGTCATTGGTTGTATACGCATAAAAGGAAGCCACAACTATCAAAATATTACTGAGGTTATGATAGACATTACAAAAACTTACAAAATTGATCTATCAAAAATAACACATATTGTCACAGATAATGCTTCGAACTTTGGTAAGGCATTCCGAGTATTCTCTTCTCTACCACCTAATGAAGAAACAAGTACAAATGATGTGGGAAATTTTGATGAAAGTAGTTCAGAGAGTTCAAATTTTGATAGTGAATCTGACTGCTCAGACTTGGATTCAGAAAGAGTTAATTTGAATAATTTGTTAAATTTGGAATCAAACCTAGCCAACAATGGTAGTTTTTTTTTACCTCAGCATATGCTATGTTGTGCACATACTTTAAACTTGATTGCAGCTAGCGATATATCTAAAATTTCTAATAATGATTACAACAAAATTTCTAAGTCAACTTTTAATAAATTAACACACTTTTGGAATTTAGCTAGTAGAAGTACAGCAGCATCAGACACAATATATGACATTTGCAAGTGTAAGTTCCCAGTTCCTGTGGTAACTAGATGGAATTCATTGTATGATGCAACACAAAAAATTTCTAATCATAAAACTAATGTATGTATATTATTTGAAAAATTACATTTGCCTAAATTAAAAGTTAGTGAGTGGGCATTCATTGAAGAATATTGCAACGTAATGAAACCATTGGCTTTTTCCTTGGATAAATTACAGGGTGAAAAGAACAGCTTCTTGGTTATGTTGCCCCCACGCTTTTAGTTTTAGAAAATTGTTAATACAATCAAACCAGTTAACATATTGTAACCGTTAAGCCTCACAATTGTGTCTAGTCTCGAAAAACGATTTAGTTTTTTATATAACTTAAGTGAAACAAAAAGTAAAAGTTTTATAATAGCATCAATCAGTCATCCAAAATTCAAAATGGATTGGGTACCTGTTCGGTATAAAGATATTTGTAAAAAATATTTAACGATGAGTGCAATTTGATGTCTTCTTTAGTTACTACAAATTCTGACTCAGCAGATGACAGTGATAATATGAGTGATAAAGAGTTTTATAGTAATGTATGTGATCAAAGTTCAAATAATTATTCTCCAGATGAAGAAATAAATGTACAAGTATTAAAATATTTAAATTCAAAAAAAAAAGAGCTGCAAATGTTAAATAATTATCCTATAGTTAAAAAAATATTTTTGAAGTACAACACAACCCTTCCATCATCAGCACCTGTAGAAAGATTATTTAGTGGTGCTGTTCAAGTTTTGACTTCAAGGAGAAATCGTCTTGGTGATATAACATTTAATAAATTATTGTGTTGCCGATCTAAACAATAAATTTATTATTATTTTTAATATTTTTATATATATTTGCAAAAGAAAGCATTTTTTACTCTTTTAATGTGTTATTTTAATCTTACTATAAAATAATTCATTATTTTTTTTTTATATAATAATATGTTGTATACTGTTTTATATTTATATAAATAGATTATAATGTTATAAATACCTATGTTGTTTAATGATATTTTTTATTTGTACACAAGACAGAAGAATCCAAATAAAAACTAATTTCAGGTTAGGTTAAAAAACTTATCTCAAACTAAAATTGGTATAATATTATATTATAACTAGAACTGAGTATGAGTATGAGCACAAGGTGGTGCATTAATTTTTAAAATTTAAAAATATGTATAAATATGTATTATTATTTATTACATTCAATAATTAATAATTATAGTAAATTATTATATATTATTATTATATATTACTATTTATTATAGTAAACTTCATAGAAAATATGGATGTATTAAAACATTTAACCTTTAATAGACTATTAATTAGCTAGGTACCACTTCAAATAATCACATATATTGTTTTATATTTATTATTTATGTTAAGTTTAATGGGAATGAAAATAAAGAGTTTATTAAATACAGATGTGTGTAATAAGATACTTTTTTTTTTGCATTATTGAGAATATTTTTTTTCTACTTGATTTGAATATTGTAATAAAATACAGTTATTTTAATTTTAATTAATATTATAAATTTAAATATTGAGGTAATGCCTTGTATACTAAGGTAACTATAGATAAAAATTATTTTATTTATCTATATCTAGATAAAATTGATTTTATCTATCTATATCTAGATAAACTCAATTTCTACAGTATCTATCTATATCTAGATAAATTTAAGTTTAGATATCTTATCTATATCTAGATATTTTACTTTTATCTAAGCACAACACTGGTCCTAGTGTAGTGAACAGTCGGTCGGATAATATTGTAAATATACGGTATATATTGTAGTAATTGCGAGGGTAACTAAAAACGCAACCCTTGGTACTAGGAACATATGGGAAAGATGCACCTTCTTGGCAGGATGGCCATCTCTGAGCCGCATATTGTTTACAATGTTTTACATGAAAAGAACGAATCAAGGCGCTTTCTTGTAAACAGGTTTTCAAATCGAGTGTCCTAGTGTAGTGAACAGTCGGTCGGATAATATTGTAAATATACGGTATATATTGTAGTAATTGCGAGGGTAACCAAAAACGCAACCCTTGGTACTAGGAACATATGGGAAAGATGCACCTTCCTGGTAGGACGGTCATCCCTGGGCCGCATATAGTTTACAATGTTGTACATAAAAAGAACGAATCAAGGCGCATTCTTTTAAACAGGTTTTCAAATCGAGTGTCCTAGTGTAGTGAACAGTCGGTCGGATAATATTGTAATTATACGGTATATATTGTAGTAATTGCGAGGGTAACCAAAAACGCAACCCTTGGTACTAGGAACATATGGGAAAGATGCACCTTCTTGGCAGGATGGCCATCTCTGAGCCGCATATTGTTTACAATGTTTTACATGAAAAGAACGAATCAAGGCGCTTTCTTTTAAACAGGTTTTCAAATTGAGTGTCCTATTATAGTGAACAGTCGGTCGGATAATATTGTTAATATACGGTATATATTGTAGTGTTTGCGAGGTAGACCTAAAACGTAAAATTTAGTACTAGGAACATATGTGAAAGGTGCACCTTCTTGGCAGGATGGCAATCTCTGAGCCGCATATTGTTTACAATGTTTTACATGAAAAGAACGAATATTGCAATTTATTTTAAACAGGTTTTCAAATCGAGTGTCCGAGTGTAGTGAACAGTCGGTTGGATAATATTGTAAATATACGGTATATATTGTAGTGATTGCGAGGGTAACCAAAAACGCAAAACTTAGTACTAGAAACATATGGAAAAGATGCACCTTCTTGGCAGAACGGTCATCCCTGTGCCGCATATAGTTAACAATGTTGTACATAAAAAGAACGAATCAAGGCGCATTCTTTTAAACAGGTTTTCAAATCGAGTGTCCTAGTGTAGTGAACGGTCGGTCGGATAATATTGTAAATATACGGTATATATTGTAGTGTTTGCGAGGTAGACCTAAAACGTAAAATTTAGTACTAGGAACATATGTGAAAGGTGCACCTTTTTGCCTCGACGGCCACCACTTTGCCGCATATACTTCACAATGTTGTACATGAAAAAAGCGAATATAAGCGATTTATTTTAAACGGGTTTTCAAATCGAGTGTCCGAGTGTAGTGAACAGTCGGTCGGATAATATTGTAAATATACGGTATATATTGTAGTAATTGCGAGGGTAACTAAAAACGCAACCCTTGGTACTAGGAACATATGGGAAAGATGCAACTTCTTGGCAGGATGGCCATCTCTGAGCCGCATATTGTTTACAATGTTTTACATGAAAAGAACGAATCAAGGCGCTTTCTTGTAAACAGGTTTTCAAATCGAGTGTCCTAGTGTAGTGAACAGTCGGTCGGATAATATTGTAAATATACGGTATATAATGTAGTAATTGTGAGGGTAACCAAAAACGCAACCCTTGGTACTAGGAACATATGGGAAAGATGCACCTTCTTGGCAGGATGGCTATCTCTGAGCCGCATATTGTTTATAATAATTTACATGATAAGAACGGATAAAGGCGCTTTCTTGTAAACAGGTTTTCAAATCGAGTGTCCTAGTGTAGTGAACAGTCGGTCGGATAATATTGTAAATATACGGTATATATTGTAGTAATTGCGAGGGTAACCAAAAACGCAACCCTTGGTACTAGGAACATATGGGAAAGATGCACCTTCTTGGCAGGATGGCCATCTCTGAGCCGCATATTGTTTATAATGTTTTACATGAAAAGAACGAATCAAGGCGCTTTCTTTTAAACAGGTTTTCAAATCGAGTGTCCTAGTGTAGTGAACAGTCGGTCGGATAATATTGTAAATATACGGTATATATTGTAGTAATTGCGAGGGTAACCAAAAACGCAACCCTTGGTACTAGGAACATATGGGAAAGATGCACCTTCTTGGCAGGATGGCCATCTCTGAGCCGCATATTGTTTACAATGTTTTACATGAAAAGAACGAATCAAGGCGCTTTCTTTTAAACAGGTTTTCAAATCAAGTGTCCTAGTGTAGTGAACAGTCGGTCGGATAATATTGTAAATACGGTATATATTGTAGTGTTTGCGAGGTAACCTAAAACGTAAAATTTAGTACTAGGAACATATGTGAAAGGTGCACCTTTTTGCCTGGACGGCCACCCCTGCGCCGCATATGATTCACAATGTTGTACATGAAAAAAGCGAATATAGGCGATTTATTTTAAACAGGTTTTCAAATCGAGTGTCCGAGTGTAGTGAACAGTCGGTCGGATAATATTGTAAATATACGGTATATATTGTAGTGTTTGCGAGGTAGACCTAAAACGTAAAATTTAGTACTAGGAACATATGTGAAAGGTGCACCTTTTTGCCTGGACGGCCACCCCTGCGCCGCATATGCTTCACAATGTTGTACATGAAAAGAGCGAATAATGCAATTTATTTTAAACAGGTTTTCAAATCGAGTGTCCGAGTGTAGTGAACAGTCGGTTGGATAATATTGTAAATATACGGTATATATTGTAGTAATTGCGAGGGTAACCAAAAACGCAACCCTTGGTACTAGGAACATATGGGAAAGATGCACCTTCCTGGTAGGACGGTCATCCCTGGGCCGCATATAGTTTACAATGTTGTACATAAAAAGAACGAATCAAGGCGCATTCTTTTAAACAGGTTTTCAAATCGAGTGTCCTAGTGTAGTGAACAGTCGGTCGGATAATATTGTAATTATACGGTATATATTGTAGTAATTGCGAGGGTAACCAAAATAGCAACCCTTGGTACTAGGAACATATGGGAAAGATGCATCTTCTTGGCAGGATGGCCATCTCTGAGCCGCATATTGTTTACAATGTTTTACATGAAAAGAACGAATCAAGGCGCTTTCTTTTAAACAGGTTTTCAAATTGAGTGTCCTATTATAGTGAACAGTCGGTCGGATAATATTGTTAATATACGGTATATATTGTAGTGTTTGCGAGGTAGACCTAAAACGTAAAATTTAGTACTAGGAACATATGTGAAAGGTGCACCTTCTTGGCAGGATGGCAATCTCTGAGCCGCATATTGTTTACAATGTTTTACATGAAAAGAACGAATATTGCAATTTATTTTAAACAGGTTTTCAAATCGAGTGTCCGAGTGTAGTAACAGTCGGTTGGATAATATTGTAAATATACGTATATATTGTAGTGATTGCGAGGGTAACCAAAAACGCAAAACTTAGTACTAGAAACATATGGAAAAGATGCACCTTCTTGGCAGAACGGTCATCCCTGTGCCGCATATAGTTAACAATGTTGTACATAAAAAGAACGAATCAAGGCGCATTCTTTTAAACAGGTTTTCAAATCGAGTGTCCTAGTGTAGTGAACGGTCGGTCGGATAATATTGTAAATATACGGTATATATTGTAGTGTTTGCGAGGTAGACCTAAAACGTAAAATTTAGTACTAGGAACATATGTGAAAGATGCACCTTTTTGCCTGGACGGCCACCCCTGCGCCGCATATACTTCCCAATGTTGTACATGAAAAAAGCGAATAGAGGCGCTTTTTTTTAAACAGGTTTTCAAATCGAGTGTCCTAGTGTAGTGAACAGTCGGTCGGATAATATTGTAAATATACGGTGTATATTGTAGTGTTTGCGAGGTAGACCTAAAACGTAAAATTTAGTACTAGGAACATATGTGAAAGGTGCCCCTTCTTGGCAGGACGGCTACCTCTACGCCGCATATAGTTCACAATGTTGTACATGAAAAAAGGCGAATAAAGGTGATTTATTTTAAACAGGTTTTCAAATCGAGTGTCTTAGTGTAGTGAACAGTCGGTCGGATATATTGTAAATATACGGAAAATATTGTAGTTTTTGCGAGGGAACCCAAAACGGAAAATTTAGTACTAGGAACATATGTGAAAGATGCACCTTCTTGCCAGGACGGCCTTCCCTGGGTCGCATATAGTTTACAATGTTGTTGATGAAAAGAAAGAATAAAGGCGATTTATTTTAAACAGGTATTCAAATCGAGTGTCCTAGTGTAGTGAACAGTCGGTCGGATAATATTGTGAATATACGGAAAATATTGTAGTGTTGCGAGGTAGACCTAAAACGTAAAATTTAGTACTAGGAACATATGTGAAAGGTGCCCCTTCTTGGCAGGACGGCTACCTGACGCCGCATATAGTTCACAATGTTGTACATGAAAAAAGGGCGAATAAAGGTGATTTATTTTAAACAGGTTTTCAAATCGAGTGTCTTAGTGTAGTGAACAGTCGGTCGGATAATATTGTGAATATACGGAAAATATTGTAGTTTTTGCGAGGGTAACCAAAAACGCAACCCTTGGTACTAGGAACATATGGGAAAGATGCACCTTCTAGGCAGGATGGCCATCTCTGAGCCGCATATTGTTTACAATGTTTTACATGAAAAAAACGAATCAAGGCGCTTTCTTTTAAACAGGTTTTCAAATCGAGTGTCCTAGTGTAGTGAACAGTCGGTCGGATAATATTGTAAATATACGGTATATATTGTAGTAATTTCTAGGGTAACCAAAAACGCAAAACTTAGTACTAGAAACATATGGAAGAGATGCACCTTTTTGCCTGGACGGCCACCACTTTGCCGCATATACTTCACAATGTTGTACATGAAAAAAGCGAATATAGGCGATTTATTTTAAACAGGTTTTCAAATCGAGAGTCCGAGTGTAGTGAATAGTCGGTCGGATAATTTTGTAAATATACGGTATATATTGTAGTGTTTGCGAGGTAGACCTAAAACGTAAAATTTAGTACTAGGAACATATGTGAAAGGTGCTTCTTTTTGCCTGGACGGCCACCCCTGCGCCGCATATGCTTCACAAGGTTGTACATGAAAAGAGCGAATATTGCAATTTATTTTAAACAGGTTTTCAAATCGAGTGTCCTATTATAGTGAACAGTCGGTCGGATAATATTGTTAATATACGGTATTTATTGTAGTGTTTGCGAGGTAGACCTAAAACGTAAAATTTAGTACTAGGAACATATGTGAAAGATGACCCTTCTTGGCAGGACGGCCATCCCTGGGCCGCATATAGTTTTCAATGTTGTAAACAAAAAGAACGAATCAAGGCGCTTTCTTTTAAACAAGTTTTCAAATCGAGTGTCCTAGTGTAGTGAACAGTCGGTCGGATAATATTGTAAATATACGGTATATATTGTAGTGTTTGCGAGGTAGACCTAAAACGTAAAATTTGTTACTAGGAACATATGTGAAAGGTGCACCTTTTTGCCTGGACGGCCACCACTTTGCCGCATATACTTCACAATGTTGTACATGAAAAATGCGAATATAGGCGATTTATTTTAAACAGGTTTTCAAATCGAGTGTCCTAGTGTAGTGAACAGTCGGTCGGATAATATTGTAAATATACGGTATATATTGTAGTGTTTGCGAGGTAGACCTAAAACGTAAAATTTAGTACTAGGAACATATGTGAAAGGTGCCCCTTCTTGGCAGGACGGCTACCCCTACGCCGCATATAGTTCACAATGTTGTACATGAAAAAAGGGCGAATAAAGGTGATTTATTTTAAACAGGTTTTCAAATCGAGTGTCTTAGTGTAGTGAACAGTCGGTCGGATAATATTGTGAATATACGGAAAATATTGTAGTTTTTGCGAGGGAACCCAAAACGGAAAATTTAGTACTAGGAACATATGTGAAAGATGCACCTTCTTGCCAGGACGGCCTTCCCTGGGTCGCATATAGTTTACAATGTTGTTGATGAAAAGAAAGAATAAAGGCGATTTATTTTAAACAGGTATTCAAATCGAGTGTCCTAGTGTAGTGAACAGTCGGTCGGATAATATTGTGAATATACGGAAAATATTGTAGTATTTGCGAGGGAACCCAAAACGGAAAATTTAGTACTAGGAATATATGTGAATGATGCACCTTCTTGGCAGGACGGCTATTCCTGCGTCGCATAAAGTTTACAATGTCTTACATGAAAATAACGAATCAACGCGCTATCTTTTAAACAGGTTTTCAAGTCGAGTGTCCTAGTGTAGTGAACAGTCGGTCGGATAATATTGTAAATATACGGTATATATTGTAGTAATTGCGAGGGTAACCAAAAACGCAACCCTTGGTACTAGGAACATATGGGAAAGATGCACCTTCTAGGCAGGATGGCCATCTCTGAGCCGCATATTGTTAACAATGTTTTACATGAAAAAAACGAATCAAGGCGCTTTCTTTTAAACAGGTTTTCAAATCGAGTGTCCTAGTGTAGTGAACAGTCGGTCGGATAATATTGTAAATATACGGTATATATTGTAGCGTTTGCGAGGAAACCTGAAACGTAAAATTTAGTACTAGGAACATATGTGAAAGGTGCACCTTTTTGCCTGGACGGCCACCACTTTGCCGCATATACTTCACAATGTTGTACATGAAAAAAGCGAATATAGGCGATTTATTTTAAACAGGTTTTCAAATCGAGTGTCCGAGTGTAGTGAACAGTCGGTCGGATAATATTGTAAATATACGGTATATATTGTAGTGTTTGCGAGGTAGACCTAAAACGTAAAATTTAGTACTAGGAACATATGTGAAAGGTGCACCTTTTTGCCTGGACGGCCACCCCTGCGCCGTTTATGCTTCACAATGTTGTACATGAAAAGAGCGAATATTGCAATTTATTTTAAACAGGTTTTCAAATCGAGTGTCCGAGTGTAGTGAACAGTCGGTCGGATAATATTGTAAATATACGAAATATATTGTAGTAATTGCTAGGGTAACCAAAAACGCAACCCTTGGTACTAGGAACATATGGGAAAGATGCACCTTCTTGGCAGGATGGCCATCTCTGAGCCGCATATTGTTTACAATGTTTTACATGAAAAGAACGAATCAAGGCGCTTTCTTTTAAACAGGTTTTCAAATTGAGTGTCCTAGTGTAGTGAACAGTCGGTCGGATAATATTGTAAATATACGGTATATATTGTAGTGTTTGCGAGGTAGACCTAAAACGTAAAATTTAGTACTAGGAACATATGTGAAAGATGCCCCTTCTTGGCAGGACGGCCATCCCTGGGTCGCATATAGTTTACAATGTTGTACATAAAAAGAACAAATCAAGGCGCTTTCTTTTAAACAGGATTCAAATCGAGTGTCCTAGTGTAGAGCATAGTCAGTTGGATAATATTGTAAATATACGGTATATATTGTAGTAATTGTGAGGGTAACCCAAAACGCAAAACTTAGTACTAGGAACATAAGTGAAAGATTCACCTTCTTGGCAGGATGGCCATCCCTGGCCGCATATAGTTTACAATGTTGTAAATAAAAAGAACAAATCAAGGCGCTTTCTTTAAACAGGTTTTCAAATCGAGTGTCCTAGTGTAGTGAACAGTCGGTCGGATAATATTGTAAATATACGGTATATATTGTAGTGTTGCGAGGTAGACCTAAAACGTAAAATTTAGTACTAGGAACATATGTGAAAGGTGCCCCTTCTTGGCAGGACGGCTACCCCTACGCCGCATATAGTTCACAATGTTGTACATGAAAAAAGGGCGAATAAAGGTGATTTATTTTAAACAGGTTTTCAAATCGAGTGTCCTAGTGTAATGAACAGTCGGTCGGATAATATTGTGAATATACGGAAAATATTGTAGTATTTGCGAGGGAACCCAAAACGGAAAATTTAGTACTAGGAACATATGTGAAAGATGCACCTTCTTGCCAGGACGGCCTTCCCTGGGTCGCATATAGTTTACAATGTTGTTGATGAAAAGAACGAATAAAGGCGATTTATTTTAAACAGGTTTTCAAATCGAGTGTCCTAGTGTAGTGAACAGTCGGTCGGATAATATTGTGAATATACGGAAAATATTGTAGTATTTGCGAGGGAACCCAAAACGGAAAATTTAGTACTAGGAACATATGTGAAAGATGCACCTTTTTGCCTGGACGGCCACCCCTTCGCCGCATATACTTCACAATTTTGTACATGAAAAGAGCGAATATAGGCGATTTATTTTAAACAGGTTTTCAAATCGAGTGTCCGAGTGTAGTGAACAGTCGGTCGGATAATATTGTAAATATACGGTATATATTGTAGTAATTGCGAGGGTAACCCAAAACGCAAAACTTAGTACTAGGAACATATGGGAAAGATGCACCTTCTTGGCAGGATGGCCATCTCCGAGCCGCATATAGTTTACAATGTTTTACATGAAAAGAACGAATCAAGGCGCTATCTTTTAAACAGGTTTTCAAATCGAGTGTCCTAGTGTAGTGAACAGTCGGTCGGATAATATTGTAAACATACGGTATACATCGTAGTGTTTGCGAGGGTGGCCCAAAGGCCTAAACGTAAAATTTGGTATTAGGAATATATGTGAAAGATATACCTTGTTGGCAGGACGATCATCTCTGCGCCGCTTGTAGTTCACAATGACTTAAACGCAGTGCTGTACATGAATAAGACGACTATGATTTCTTTTAAATACAAAACATTCAATAAATCGTTTTCGAACCGAGTGTAGTGTGTTACCGGTCAAAATATGTTGCAGATGTACCTATATTGATGGTTTTATTTAAGAGGGTGACATAAATCGAAAAATTTAGTATTAGGAACGTATTCGAAAGATTTTGCAACTTGTTAGCAGGGCGATCAATCCAACGTCACATGTAGTTCACAAAGACTTAAATAAAGTATTATACGTGAATAAAACGAATACGATTTATTTTAAATTAAAATTTTAGACGTTGTGGGACGCATAGCGTATGATCTTGAGAGGGAATATTTACAACCCTATTATGCTTATGCAATTCGATAAAATCAAAACATTTTTAATATCCCTAAAATGTGATGATAGATAAAGAAGGTAGGTATGTGAGTACTGTTCTACTACACACTAGGTATATTGAATAGATCACTGCTATAGATTTATTAAATTTGAATTCATAATGATATACCTATTACCTACATATCATTTTAAGTAGGTATACGAAATATGATTTTAAGCGGAAATGATCTATCAGTCATTCTGAAGGAACTGAACTACGAAAAAGTGAATTTCTCTATCATAGTTTTCTGCGATTTTAATTCATTCTGTGAATAATGAATATCATTGCTAAAATGTTTTTAAAATAATAGATAGATACTAAATATTTTAGTACGTATACCAGTAAAATACTACTTGTATTATACTATTACAACATTGTGTATACATAACCTAGTACAATATTTTTACAAATAATTTGTGTTTATTCGTCATAATATTTTAACAAACATTTTTAGAATTATTGAATTGAAAATTTCATATGTCTGAATAAATAACACAAAAAAGTGTCAAAATAGTTTGAAAATATTATGCATTTACCTATAGTGTTTCATGTACCTACATAATATTCTAATATAAATGTATGATAAAAATAACAAGTATTTACAACAAAAGAACAAACATAATTTTTCCTTTGTGTGCGTGTGTGTGTAAAAATTCCGGTTTTCATTAATTTTCTTGTTGATCATACAATTTATTATTGTGACAAATACTGAAGATGTTCAACGTTAATTAATTGACCTTTCAAAATTATTGATGGGATATAATTTGTTATCAAAATCTCCCTTCAAAGCTGAAGGATGAAGTATTTTCAATTATGTTATTGTCATGTTATACAGTATACAAACACACCTACAACATATTATAAAATTGACATTATTGTTCGAGCCATTTTCCTATAAAAATTAAAAAGAAGCCTGTAGGTACAATTTACAAAGATGAGTTATCACATATTTTATGGTTAGGTATTAATTTATTCTAGTTACGTGCAATTTATTTTAATCCTAATAATAATAATAACAATAAAAAAAATGTCAACGATTTAAAGTATAATTTATTTTGTATTAATTAATAAATTACTCATTATCCTTTTATAGTAGGGTACACAAAAAAAAATAGAAATCAGATTTTTTTTTTTTGGGGGGGGGGCATAAATTGAAATTAATAAAAAAAAAAATTACATTTTCTAAAAGTATTAAAGAAATTCATACAAGTAAAACAAATTAGTTAATTTACCTAATCTTGTCTATTTTAGTTTACAATAATAATTTAGTCACTTTTTAAATCTCAATTGAAATTATTTTGAAATACTTGAGAATTTTTTTTTTTAATTTAAAAATATTTTATGAATCTGAATACATTTTTCTAAGAAAAATGTAATTTATTTTTAATTTTGATACACTATATTATACATATGAAGTCTAAATGATGATACCATCAAAGATGCTAAATGATTATGTTAATTTTAGATACAGTAATGTTTAATGTTTTCTTATTAAATCATATAAAACTGATATTGTATTGTATTAAGAACATATTTTAAGTGGTTTTTTTTTTTTTTTTAATAATAATTCATTGGTTGCATTGTTACATACTAACTGATGTTTGGTGTTTCTATCTTATATATTGAGAGAATAAAAGTAGTGTTTTTGAATATCAGGAAAGTAAAAATTAAATCTATTTACTTTTATTTTTTTTTCATACAACATATTATTAACGATAAAATTTATCATGAAAACTTTGAAATATATGTGTTGTATAATTATTAATTATGATTAACTTATAATAATAGATATTCATTTATAAGGTATATAATAGATTAATATAATAGATTTCATAAACTGACATTTATAAAATGTAAAAAATATAATTTATGCGAGAATAATCATTCTATTAAAAATGATTAACCATTGCAACAACAATTTTAAAACTAAGTGAGCTTTCAGGCTTTTAGGATAATTTGCTTGTCCATGTAGTTAAAATTTTTTCAGCTTCCTTTAAAGTTTCATCTTTCTAAAAACAAAAAAAAAAATCAAATTTAATATTATACTTAAATGAAGGAACTATTTTTAAATATTACTTTGAAGAAACAAAGACGCATATAGTTTTCAGCCGATGGTTTACTGTTTTCGGAAAAAAAGATTGAAAATGGTATACTTTGAAGTTTGACGTTTTTGGAAAGCCATTTTGTAAACTGTAAATCCTTGTACTTATCAGTTTCCAGGCTTAAATCTATTTTATTTTCTAAACAAACAAATATAAATCATTGTTTATTACAAGATTTTATTGATAAAAATATGTCTTAACAAACCAAGTGATGTCCAATTTGAAATTATAAAGTATCCACCATCAGGTATAATAGGTTTGAATCCAGTTTCTTTTAACACATTGGACAGAAAAAGCATTTTTGGTCTTAACTCTTTACATAGATTTTGAAAATAACTTTCTGGTGTATCAAGAGCACTGATTTCATGCTCAAATCCTCTTGCAGTAGCTTCCTGAACTGGTGTTGCACATGTATAAATTGCAGTCTGATGAACAACAACAAGATTTTTTATAAGATTAGCCGGACCATATGCCCATCCAAGTTTCCAACCAGTCAAACTAAATGTTTTTCCAGCAGATCCAATCGTAATTGTTCTTTCCCACATATCAGGAAGTGTAGCTGAAAACAAAAATAATTTTTTAAACTAATACAGGTACCTAACTTAAGTGTTATTAAATTATATTATAATATTTTATTACCAGCCCCCCTCCCCCCTTCACATCAAATTTTGGGTTCCTGTACTTAACTGTTTGTGGGCCCTATAGAAAATTTCCAAAAATTATTTTATATCAGTTATTAGAAGACAAGAATATTCGGAAATTTTAGTATAATAATTCATTATGTGACAATATTATTTAAATGATTTAGAAAATTTGAAAAATAGCACAGTATTGATTAAATCTAGCCTATGTGCTAGGTATATAAATCCATTAATTTTAATTGTAAATAGTTATTACTCATATAGCCTCTATAAGTGATACAGATGTTTCATACATGACAACTTCTAGCTAATCGATGGTTAACCTGAAAATTAAAATATTTTATAGCAATATATGCATATATTGTATATAATATATATATATATAATATATAAATATGAGTATCACAAAATATTATTTAATATAAAATTTCAAAAATTACAAATTTATTTAAATCAGGGTCCCTGTACTTCAGGTCTAACTACCCCTGCTAAGTGGTAACCCAAGTTGTAACTTATATTATGATTGCATAAACAACAATACTATACAAAATTAAATTACCCATTCTTATGTGCTTAGCTGGTTCGTACACCATCCACTCATATACCTCGTCAGATATAACTAGTACATTATGTTTTTTGGCCAAATCTGCAATCATTGTTAACTCGTCATAATCAAATACTTTTCCCAATGGATTATGCGGTGTGTTAACAATGATAAGCTTAGTTTTAGAGTTGAATAATGATGCTAGTTCTTCTGGGTCAAGTTTCCAATCACTCGAATGTGATACTGAACTGTTAGGCTTAGTCTAAAAAAAATAATATGGTATCATAATTATTTTGTTTTTGTAATTTTTGTGATATCAAATTATTTTAAAAATATTCTTACATTCTTTAAAGCTATGAATCTGGGAGTTCCTCCAGCGATACGTACTAATGGTTCATAGCAATCAAAAAATGGTTCAATAATAATTGCTTCATCTCCCACCTCAATAGTACTCTGTATAGTACAAAAAAGTGCTTCATATGCTCCAACTGTAATCAATATTTCATTAAGTGGATCAATTTCCCGGTTAATTAAGCTTGAATATAATTTGGACAATGCTTTCACCAAACGTATATGACCCTATTAATTAAAAATAAAAACTATATTAAAATTATTTAGAAGTAAAAATTTATTTTTTGGATTTGAGTATTACCAAACCACGAGTATATTGATGAGAGTATAAATTCTTTTCCGAGGCCACTTCAGCTAAAAAATTAGAAAAACGTGATGGTGGTTCATAATCTGGAAATCCTTGACCTAAATTCAAAGGCTTAGTAATCATAGCCAAATTATTGTATTCAATCCTATAAAACAAAAATAGATTAAATTAAAAATTATATTTAATCAATATAATCTAATAATATTACTACTTATATTAGGAGATATCCCTTGTATACCAAAATTTCAATTTTTATACATTGAATTACTCCAAAAAATTATTCTGCTTTAGAATAAGGAACTAAAAATGCATGTTGTAAATAATAAATTTAAAATAAATTATACCTAATGATAAAAAAATTGTTAAAATATTACTTTCAAAAATCAATACTTAATAAACTTTCCAAATTATAACTAAATAACACTAAACCACATTAAGCCACTTGAGAAATGTGACTGATTAGTATTTTTTTTCTGTTTTTAAGTAGCTCATTTTTTAACATAAATTAAACATTAGTTGAATTTCATTGAAAATAGTAATATTATTAATACCTAATAACTTTGCCAATAAATAAATAATAAAAAAAAAATTGTATTTTGTAACTTAAAGTTCTACAATAATCTTATTAATAATACAATTTATTTGAATTATTAAATAAGTATAGTTTTGATTAAGAAATAAAAATATCAATGACACAAAATGATGAAAGTCTATAATTCTATATTGTACCTGTTAATTTCAACATAGATTCTTAAAGTACATATCAACAATTATATTTGTAGTTTTATAAATTAAAAACCCATAGTACAAATAATTTGATTTAGTTTGGTATTTTTGTAAAATGTTTGTGAATTAGGAAGTAAATATAAAAGTATATAAGAAATATAGCATAATCATTGGAATCATATAAATTAATTTAAAAAATATAATATTATATAAACTCATAACATTTTAACATTTAATAGATCATAATATAATAAAACACTTACCAAACGTTAAATTGGCCAGATTCGTATCTTGATGCTAACTTAAACTTTTCCATTTTATTTTGATAATTATACACTGATAGGAACAAATTTCTTTTTGAAAAAAAATTAGTATTTATTAGCACAGATTGAACTCTTCTAATACTATTGCACAATATTATCCTAAATGAAAAACAACAATATACATTACAAACTAAAACTAAATATTTAGTATATAATATTTAACGTTAGGTAATAGTTAGAGTAATAAAAATTCTTTATACAGTAGGTACCTTTTTATGTTAACTACAAATAAATGTGTACATTTATTATTTTAACTATACACAGCTAAGAACTATCCAAAATCAATAAATTACTGGTGCATAGCATTAACCACTAGTTAAATGTGACTGTTAGCTCGTCATCTGTGCATCAAGACTGAAATATTCAATAGTGAATTAAATCCACAATAATAATTGTAACTGATAATATGAGAATGGCCATAAATATCAAATTTAATATGTACGTGATATAATAAATCGACCTAATTTTTTTTTAATGTGATTCAAACGCCATACACATTAAGACAACTATAATATGTTTAATGAACTTACATATTAATACTAGATACTGTTTTTTTTTTTTTTTTTTATTCGAGTGGCTTATAATTATTGTGATTATTATTGGAATAGATAATAATATACAAATTAATTTAACAATAATTAAAATTTTAAATATCACAACATGATAATTCGTCGAAGTACCGCGGTCTTAAGTGTGGGTAATAAAACGTTCGGTGTAATTTCACGAGGAAAAAAATTATTAACGACAACTGTTTTGTTTCAGATAAAATAAAATACTATTTGTAAAAAGGGCGATGACGCGATTAACTAGAACAATAAATTATCATATTTTATTACCGGTAATTTTAGCTTATAAGTTATAACAATAATGTTATCATTTCGTGCTGATACCGCACTCGCAACACTGTTGACACTCGACGGTTTGTTGACGGCACTAATTCATTTGTTCCTTGTCGTAACTTTTTAGCTGTGTTAGTTCATAGTTGATGCAATAAATGCGGTCTTTCGATTCTAACCATCACATTATTATCTACTAATCGTTATACTTCGAACGGCGCGCAATTAAATCGAACACTACTACACTAGAACGTGTTGTCTGAAAGAATTTTTTAACTTGTTTACATAACGGACTTACATTTTATAATCACCGTGATGTCTGAGGGTCACGGACTAGACTTGTGACGGATTCGTTGGTAGCTTAATCCATGCTAATACACGCACACGCTGTTACTACTCTGTAAACGTTATGAATTTAGAAATTAATATAATGAATATTATTGAAAAAAAAAAAATAATAATGAAACGGTATCTACAGATAACAATATTTGCTTACTTTGGGTTATCAATAAGTTATCAATAATAGTCGCGATATAAAAACATAATACAATAATATGATAATATTAACTGTTGCTAATTATTATTCTTTTCTGTGCTAATTCTTTCAACTGCTACTGCGATCGTATTGTACCTATATAATATTATTCCATTCGTAGTTGCTCATAAAACAAAATATTTACGAGTCATAGGTTATCATCATCAACTTAGTACCTACCTACAACTGAAGAATGTAGAACAAATTTTAAAAATAAAAACAAAAACGTTTCTATGTCTATACATAGGTGTAGGAGTGAATACACGATGAACATTTGAAATTATTGTTATTTCTAAGAACTAACCAAAGTAGGTAACGCTACATCTAATAATTATCGCATACACTTAGTACTCGATGCCTTTACTGGCTATTGTATTTGATTACCCTATGCGTATACATTTTAAACTTAAAATTCAAGTTGGTAAATGAGTAATTATTCAGGTATTTATTTTTACTTCAACAAATGGTTCAATTCAATTATATTTATCGCTCATTAGAATATTTACTGAAATTAATTCAACAATTGTGGGTATTTTTAGAAGAAAAAAGACTTTCCAGACGCCAGTGAAAAGATTAAGAGGACGCTTAACAGTAAATATTGAAACCAAAAACGAGGTTCACCTTCACCCAAACAAGTTTTATCGGCCATAAATTGTTAATAATAATAATAAATTATAAATAATAATTATTAATTATTTTAGAGTTTCGGTGTTTAAACAATGTAAAAGGGAAATGGGAATTTTAATTTCTGTGACGTAGTGTTTTATTTTGCGTATGAAATTATTATGAAATGTGTTACCTATCACCTATTAAATCTTCGCCACATCAATAATTATTGAATTCACTTTTTTTTTCATGCCTAATAGAAAAAATTACTTTAAGATGATGCAATGGCACCGTTTGTTTTCTCTCTCTGTCCCCAACGCGCAACACGGTAAATTCACGTTAAGCTGAACCGACCTTGTGTTACCTACGTTAGCTTAGCTTTAGTATTGAGTGTAGAGTAAATTGATCTGAAATAAAACTTAAAGTCGAGAATATTATCTATGCCTAATCACACGTCGATTTTTAAAGTATTTCGATTTTAAAGGACGTTATAATCATTGTGAAATATTTTACATAATCGAATAGAAATTGAAATATCGTAAAAAACCAGACGTACCTATATAAACACAGATAATGTTAAATAATAGGTATATGTGATAAGGTCAATATACTTTTATACCTATACCTATACTATAAAGCTAACAACACAATATAAGTTACGAGCTAGTTTTGTCGAACTCGATTTTTCTGTAGCACAAAATGCTGATATCATCTCAACCCCTTGACAAATATAAATGTGATTACTCAGTCATCTATACATTTTACTCATTCCTCAGTGAATAAAATATAGGTACATTATCTGACCAACGAATATGTAATGTATGCTGTAACATACGAATTCGTTACGTTATTTTACTTATTTATTATACCTTATGGCATATATGTTTTTGAGTTATAGTCATCAGCTGCAGTGATAGATTTGTAGATATAGTGTTGAATATACAATATTTTATCGCGTACCTAACGACATTTTCGAGGAACAAAAATATTTTGATATTTTAAAAAAACATAGTTATAGTATAAACGGATATAGGCAGGAACTCGATTGATGTCTTGTCGTTTTTATGACCGAGTTAATAATAAGTTCGTATCTTCGTACACTATTTTATTTTATCGTGAAGGGGTTGTTTTTAACAGAAATTGACGTGGACGTGTAATACTTATTATATATTAGGTAGGTATACACAATACAACAATAGCCACTATATAGGAATCTATTCATTATTACTTTATTCCGAGCAGCGTACGATTTTAGTTGATCATTAGACCGATACTCGAGCACGATAAAGTTTTTTTTAATATATTATACATATTTATATCTAGTAAAAAAAATTGTTGAAAAAAGTATAAAAAATAATTTAAGTTTCAACTCACTTTTACCTACTTATGTATACAATTATATTATGTATACGGCATATCTATATAAGTTTTTGGTCAATAGTCTTGACCAGTCTTTGGTCAGTTGATTGTCATTGAATAATGTTAATTATTGTTATTATTTATGTTAAATTGTATAAATAACTTAAGTAAATTTGTGTACATTTTTACGAAATTGGATAATTATATGAAAATTAACGATTTTAGTTATTTGTTATCAGGTACCTATTTAAGAAATAACACTTATAAAAAATTGAAGCTCTTCACCATTGCATATATTATCATTAATTTTAAAAATATTAAAATTAATTTAAAGCTATTCATTCTGTTCTACATCTAGTATAGACTTAAAAATTATTAACAGTTATAGTCTAAGCTGTCTTACACTAAAATAACATCCTATGCGATACTTTGTTTTGTCAACAATTAGTGCAAATTATCTTTTTATTTTTTAATAGACATATTTGATATTTGAAATATAGACCTAATTTTCTTAAATATAATAAGTAACGTATACTTGAATATTAAACATAAAATAATCATTTATAATGAAATATATATTTTTAATACAGTTTTCTCGTCGTACGTATATTTGTTTTGTTTTTTTGCTTAAAATTTGTCGCACATAATCCTATCAAGTTAAGAACAGTCAGCTGGCTGTTTTATTCTAAGCTCTAGGCGTCAGAATGGTATAAAAAGGGCTTTCGGTTAAATATATAGTCGTTATATGGTCGGCGTGATATCTAAGATTGCAATTACAGTAATTATTAAACATGGTTTATAAGAATGAACAAAGAGTTTATGTTCAGGACTTACAATAACATTTATATAGTATTCCTAAATACCTACAATTAATATAAATCCATCATCAACCGAGTGGTTTTTTTTCATGTTAATTTTCTACTGTTAGTGGCAATGCTGAGTATCAATAAAATATTACAACAATGTCACGAGCCACAAGCGTGTGTTTTACATAAGTTTAATTAATTATTTAATTGAATACAACAATTAGTGTGCAAACATAGAATTGGAATATATTTCAATTATGGTGGGTGGGACAACATCACAGCTAATTAATAATAGTAAAATGATATCTATATGAATAAATGCATGATGTAAATAACTTTATGACAATTTAACTCTAAATGCTACACGCCAGAAGCAAAGATATATAAGTACGTACTATAGATAAAGAACTTTAAGCACCACTATTTTGTTGTATAGCGACTGAATAGTAATTGATTAAAAATATTTATATTTTATATACATCAATTATTATATAAATAATATTATTGAAAGGACTCTTAATGATTACATTTGTCATAAACAGAAATGAGTTTTATATAGTAATTAGAAACTTGGATAAATATATGCAATTAAAATGGCAGAATAAAATGTAAAATTCCTTTTATATTGGTTATTAATTTATTATCATATACCTATATTAAAAATAGTAAATTTATAATAATAAATTAATATTAAGTTTTAACCATTAAAATTTAAAAAATGTAACATAAAAAAAAACGTGGTCTAGTGGTACCGCACTACCGCTTTGATGTATAGTTGTCAGTTGGTCACTATTATATTTTATGTGTTAAACTTGAATTCATTGATTAGTATCATTGTTAACGAAGAACGGTTCTGAACGAAGATGGTTTTTCAACCTAAGATATACTTTCCAGTCAGTGGCGAAAAAGAAGGTTTATGTTTAGATGACCCGAATATCTCAAAATGTAAGTTCTTTATAATTATTGTAAGCCAATATTATGGAAAACCTTGTATTAAATTCTCAATTCTTAGTTACTGATACGAAAATTGTTAACTACAAAATAACATGCAAATATTCATGATTTTAATGAATTTGAACTTCAAAGTTAAAATTTTGCACATGTATTCTTATAATTTTTAAATCACTATTAGACTAAATTATGAGGAACTTTATATTACATTTTCAAGTATTTTGACTCAGCCAAAACAATTTTATCAATATTAATAAAAAAAACGAATATTTCAAATTTCAAATGCCTATAAATACATTAAATGCGTGAAATATTTTGAACATTAAATTATACAAAGAAAATGCCAATCTAAATAACTGATGAAATTTTAAAATACCTACGTCTTATGCTTTTTGAATAATAACAAATATATTGAAAATCATTTGAAGCCAAATCGTTATCGTTACGCCATTTCCTAAAAATTTTAAATTCAACTCTCATATCATTTTATTTCTATAATGATCCTTGAGTTTTCTTTATAGTTATTTTGAGTAAAACTTATGCACAATGTAGTGTTCAATTTTTCAACTTAAGACATAAATTCGAAAAATTTTATGAATTTTTAACTACAAAATTACTTTCAAATTTTCGTGATTTTGTAAAAATGTGAACTTAAAACTCTTACGAAGAAAATTGTGGTTAACAATTTTCGATTTTTTTTTAACTGTAATAAGAACAACTTATAAGAAACGTTGTATTAAACTTTCAAGTTTTTTGTGAGCACCAAAAATTTTTTTCAACATTTCAAAAAATAATTCTTAGAAAAACCTAAAATTTTAGTTGTCTATAAATAACTCAAAAAATGCCAAAATATTTTAAAAATTTAACTATATATAGATAACTCTAATACAAACATTTTGTGAAAATTTCAAGTATTTACAGTGATTCGTTTTTAAGTTACGAGTACAACCATATAATAAAATTGATTTTGTCAAAAACTGTTTTTACGTAAAAGTTCTCGTTTTTCTGTTCATTTTTTTTTGTTTTTCCTGATTTATTTGAAAAATACTGGACATTTTTTACTTTTGCGCCGCTCTATAATGTACCAAGGATATTCACTTTGTCGTTGAAAACCACCCCTGAAGTTTGAAATTTAAGTTTTATTTCGATGGGTTACCAAAAAAAAAAAATACATTGTAAAATTAATATATTATTATCACTTCATTCAAAATTTAAAATACAAATTTTAAATGTTAAAATTATTGTTCCAATTAATGCAATTACATTTTAAAAAAGAAAAATTTTCAGTTAATTTGTAAACCGTCGAGGTAACCATTGAAATAACCTAAGAAACTTTTGGAAAAAAACCAGATTTATCAACTAATTTATCTATTAAGTTTTATTTTATTATTAATATTATATTTATATTAGTTAAATTAAATAAATTAAATTATATGTATTTATATCATATATATTCATGGTTACTAGAAAATGTTTAAGTATATACCGAGTACCGACTTAAAGTTGAATGATCTGATTTTATTCTTGATACAACAGGAATAAAAGGGCAAGTGTTTCAGCCTTAGCTATAAATATCAGACAATTTTATAAGTATTTATTACAAACTAATTTTGATTATTTTTAAATGCTTATAAAAAAATTACAATTACCTATGTTATTTCAAATTTATTGCAATTTCTAAAAAAAATTCTAGTTAACGACGTATCTTATATAAATAAAGAAAATTTGAAGTATTTTAAACAAATAAAACTCCAACATATTTTTAAAAATATATAATGTAAAATAAAGACTTACATAAGTATTTAATAAGAATAAGTTTCTTAAGAAATAAATTTTGAGTTTTTGGCTACAAAATAATTTGTAGTGTTGAATTTTTAAAATGTATTAATAAATGTTATGGTAAATTACGTTACTAACCGTATGTAATAGAAAATTTTAATAATAATCAGATACTGTTTGTCTTTTAGCACTAACCAATTTTAATTTATCATAACTTTTAAGTTTTGAATTTTTTCTCAAATACAAATTTTGGATTCAATTTAATGATCATTTTTGGAACATTAGCCAAATTTTTTGGAGTTTATTTTCATAAGTAAAACTTTTTTTGATGTTTGTGCTTTACTTAAGCACATCATAGCTTTAAAATAAACTTGTTTTGGAGTGGGACCAATTTATTCACGCATGTGTAAATATCTAGTTCATAACATATATGTATATCAGTCTTAAAGTATAATTACTATACAAGAATTTGTATATTATATATTATATAAAATGTAAATACAAATTAAAATAATTAATAACTTATATAAATAGGTATATATAATATATATAATAGAATGCATTCATTATGTTTTTTCTTTCTAAGAAGTGCTCGTACTATTTATAGTCCTTCTTTTCAGATAAATATAAACAAATTACCTCATTAAAATAAATTTGTAATGCCATAATTATTATAAATAAACATTTTTTTACTAACTAAGCAATATTTTATGTCAGTGATTCTCAACCGGGGTGTCATGTCACCAGTAGCCGATCACATTCAATTAGCAGAGAAGGTAAAGATGAAGACCAAAGACTAAAGAGGTATGTCTCTCTTTGTCTCCCCTACAATTCAATTTAGAATTAGATAAATTTACCAGTGTAAGATATTAAGAATTTTTCTCATAAATATTTGATGTTTAACTTTTTTCTTTATTATAATTTTTACAAAATATTTTATAGTTTAGATTTTTGTTTTGATAATAAATTGCGCGTCCATGTTGTTAAAATCTCTTCTGCTTTCTTCAAAGTTTCATCTTTCTGTTAAAAAGAAAATAGATTTTTATTTGAAATACGAAAAAATAAAAAAAGCCACAATTCAAAAATTACTTTAAAAAAACAAAATCGCAGATAATCTTCAGCCATATTTTTGTGTGGTTCCGAGTAGAATGCTGAGAATGGTATTCCTTGAAGCTTTACATTTTTAGAAAGCCACTTTACAAATCTGAAGTCCTTGTATTTATCAGTTTCTGAACTTAAATCTAATTTATTTTCTAAACAATAAAATATTAAAAAAAAAAACAAAGCAAACTAGAAAAAGTTATCACAACAGTTAATATTTTAAGCACAGTGGGCAACATTATGGTTATAATATACTAACCAAAGTTCGTCCAGTTTGAAATCATAAAATACCCTCCATCAGGCATAATTGGTTTTAGACCATTGTCTTGTAATGTTTTAAATAGATATTGCATTTTTGGTTTCAATTCTTTTGACATGCTTTGAAAATAACTCTGTGGCGTATTAAGGGCATTGATTTCGTGTTCAAATCCTCTTGCAGTAGCTTCCTGAACTGTTGTTGCACATGTATAAATTGCAGTCTGATGAACAACACACATATTTTGTATAAAATTAGCCGGACCATATGCCCACCCAAGTTTCCAACCAGTCATACTAAATGTTTTGCCAGCAGATCCAATCGTAATTGTTCTTTCCCACATATCAGGAAGTGTAGCTGATAACAAACAAATTTGGATTTTTTAAAATTAAAAATGGTATTTCGCAGAATTTTAAAATAACTTAAATCACCTAATCGGAAGTTTAGTAAAATAGTATTTAGCTATTGTATTGAAAATGTTTTTGATTATAAATAATTATGATCAGTCAATTTATAAAAATGAATGTATTGTAATATGTTTGATTTTATTTAGTCATTCCGACAACAACATAATATATGTATTATGTATGCAATTTAAATTTATTTAAAAATAGCATTTTTAGATTCTCAACGGAGTAATGAATGTATTGATTTTACAATGATGTGTGTTTTAGATTCTGAACGAAGTGATGAATGTATTGATTTTACAATGATGTATGTTTTTTTTTTTTTTTTTTTTTTTTTTTGTTTTTTTTTGTGTCTGTGTACAGCATAACTAGTCGAAATAATGCTCCAATTTCAAACAATGGGGGTGGTTTCCGATGTAAAAGTGAATATCCTTGGTGCATTATAGAGGTAAAAAGTTAACATTTTCCAACAGTTTTCAAAAAAATCGAGAAAAACAAAAAAAAAATGACGGAAAAACGGCAATTTTTACGCAAAACCAGTTTTCGACCAAATCGATTTTTTTTTATGGTTGTAATTCAAAAACTAATCACTGAAAATACTTGAAATTTTCACCAAATGTTAATGTCAGTGATATCCGTATATAGTTAAATTTTCAAAAAATTTTGACTTTTTTTGAGTTATTTATAGATCACTGAAATTTTCGTTTTTTTTGAGAAATTTTTTTTAAGTGTCGATAAAAAATTTTTGGATGACCAAAAAGTTTTGAAAATTTAATACAAGGTTCCTTATGAGTTGTTTTTAATGTAGCTAAAAAAAATTAAAAATCGTTAGTCACAATTTTTTTTTATAAGCGTTTTTAGTTCAAATTTTTACGAAATCTGTCGAAAACGCGAAAATTTGCAAGTAATTTTGAAGTTGAAAAATCATAAAATTTTTTTCTTTTATAACTAAGATTTGAAAATTTGGTACAAGGTTCTCCATACATTTTTCTTCAAATATCTGTAAAAAAAACTCTACCGGATTCAGACAAAAAATTTTTATGAGTGTTTGAAATTTAAATTTTTACAAAAACCGCGTTAAATAACAGTTTAGCCTCAAACGATTTTTGATATTTGTTATTATTCAAAAAGTATAAGTCGTAGATACTTGAAAATTTTACCAGTTATTAAGATTCGCGTTTTCTTTACGTGATTTAAATTTCAAAATATTTTGACTTTTTTTGAGCTATTTATAGACAACTGAAATTTTCAATTTTTCTGAAAAAATATTTTTGAAGTGTCGATAAAATTTTTTTGGCCCTATCAAAATACTTGAAAATTTAATACAAAGTTCCTCATATGTTATTCTTATAGTGATTAAAAAATTATAAGAATACATAGGCACAATTTTTTTTTTTTAGCATTTGAAGTTCAAATATTAACGAAAATTCGTCAAAACTATGAATACTTGCAAATTATTTTGTAGGTATATTTCATAAAAATTTTTGTATAAGTAGCTAAGAGTTGAAAATTTAATACAAGATTTTTCATAAGTTTAGCTTACAATAATTATAAAAGAACTTAAATGTTGGTGTATTCAGGCCATTAAAACATAAACCACCTTTTTCACCAACCACTGGAAATTATATCCTAGGCTGACAAATCATCTTCGTTCAGAATCGTTTTTCGTATACAATGATACCTATCATTGCATTCAAATTTAATCTACCCTAGTCCGAGGTCAACCCCGCCCCCTAATGTACAGCAGAACGGTACCCACTTGCCCGCTTTTTTTTTTTGTGTCTGTCGACAACATTTGGAGCAGTAAAAATGCTTCGATTTTTGACTTCAGCCCCTCTTTGGAAAGGAAATTGAATCTAGTTGGTACTTTGGGGGGTCAAAAGTTAAATTAAATTAAAAGTAAATTTTCAATATTTTTTAAATGAATCGGGAAAAACCCTAAAAAAATGAGGGAAAAACGGGATTTTTTACGCAAAACCGAATTTTTTATTTTGCTATAACTCAAAAACTAACCGATTTAAATACTTGAAATTTTCACCAAATGTTTATATTAGCGTTCTCCATGCACAGTTAAATTTTCAAAGAATTTCGACTTTTTTTGAACTATTTATAGACAATTGAAATTTTCAATTTTTCTAAGTATTTTTTTTTTAAATAACGATAAAATTTTTTGGCTGACCAGAAAATCTTGAAAATTTAATACAAAGTTCCTCATATGTTATTCTTATAGTGATTAAAAAATTATAAGAATACATAGGCACAATTTTTTTTTTTTAGCATTTGAAGTTCAAATATTAACGAAAATTCGTCAAAACTATGAATACTTGCAAATTATTTTGTAGGTATATTTCATAAAAATTTTTGTATAAGTAGCTAAGAGTTGAAAATTTAATACAAGATTTTTCATAAGTTTAGCTTACAATAATTATAAAAGAACTTAAATGTTGGTGTATTCAGGCCATTAAAACATAAACCACCTTTTTCACCAACCACTGGAAATTATATCCTAGGCTGACAAATCATCTTCGTTCAGAATCGTTTTTCGTATACAATGATACCTATCATTGCATTCAAATTTAATCTACCCTAGTCCGAGGTCAACCCCGCCCCCTAATGTACAGCAGAACGGTACCCACTTGCCCGCTTTTTTTTTTTGTGTCTGTCGACAACATTTGGAGCAGTAAAAATGCTTCGATTTTTGACTTCAGCCCCTCTTTGGAAAGGAAATTGAATCTAGTTGGTACTTTGGGGGGTCAAAAGTTAAATTAAATTAAAAGTAAATTTTCAATATTTTTTAAATGAATCGGGAAAAACCCTAAAAAAATGAGGGAAAAACGGGATTTTTTACGCAAAACCGAATTTTTTATTTTGCTATAACTCAAAAACTAACCGATTTAAATACTTGAAATTTTCACCAAATGTTTATATTAGCGTTCTCCATGCACAGTTAAATTTTCAAAGAATTTCGACTTTTTTTGAACTATTTATAGACAATTGAAATTTTCAATTTTTCTAAGTATTTTTTTTTTAAATAACGATAAAATTTTTTGGCTGACCAGAAAATCTTGAAAATTTAATACAAGGTTTCTTATAAGTTGTTCTTAAAGTGATAAAAAAAAAATCCGAAATCGTTAGTGACAATTTTTTTTAAAAGTGCGTAAAGTTCGAATTTATACGAAATATGTCAAAATTGCGAAAATTTGCAAGTAATTTTGTGGTTGGAAAATCGTAAAATTTTTTTCTTTTATAACTAAGTTTTGAAAATTTGGTACAAGGTTCTCCATAAATTTTTCTTCAAATATCTGTAAAAAAAACTCTACCGGATTCAGACAAAAAATTTTTATGAGTGTTTGAAATTTAAATTTTTACAAAAACCGCGTTAAATAACGGTTTAGCCTCAAACGATTTTTGATATTTATTATTATTCAAAAAGTATAAGTCGTAGATACTTGAAAATTTTACCAGTTATTAAGATTCGCGTTTTCTTTACGTGATTTAAATTTCAAAGTATTTTGACTTTTTTTGAGCTATTTATAGACAACTGAAATTTTCAATTTTTCTGAAAAAATGTTTTTGAAGTGTCGATAAAATTTTTTTGGCCCTATCAAAATACTTGAAAATTTTATACAAAGTTCCTCATATGTTATTCTTATAGTGATTAAAAAATTATAAGAATACATAGGCACAATTTTTTTTTTTTAGCATTTGAAGTTCAAATATTAACGAAAATTCGTCAAAACTATGAATACTTGCAAATTATTTTGTAGGTATATTTCATAAAAATTTTTGTATAAGTAGCTAAGAGTTGAAAATTTAATACAAGATTTTTCATAAGTTTAGCTTACAATAATTATAAAAGAACTTAAATGTTGGTGTATTCAGGCCATTAAAACATAAACCACCTTTTTCACCAACCACTGGAAATTATATCCTAGGCTGACAAATCATCTTCGTTCAGAATCGTTTTTCGTATACAATGATACCTATCATTGCATTCAAATTTAATCTACCCTAGTCCGAGGTCAACCCCGCCCCCTAATGTACAGCAGAACGGTACCCACTTGCCCGCTTTTTTTTTTTGTGTCTGTCGACAACATTTGGAGCAGTAAAAATGCTTCGATTTTTGACTTCAGCCCCTCTTTGGAAAGGAAATTGAATCTAGTTGGTACTTTGGGGGGTCAAAAGTTAAATTAAATTAAAAGTAAATTTTCAATATTTTTTAAATGAATCGGGAAAAACCCTAAAAAAATGAGGGAAAAACGGGATTTTTTACGCAAAACCGAATTTTTTATTTTGCTATAACTCAAAAACTAACCGATTTAAATACTTGAAATTTTCACCAAATGTTTATATTAGCGTTCTCCATGCACAGTTAAATTTTCAAAGAATTTCGACTTTTTTTGAACTATTTATAGACAATTGAAATTTTCAATTTTTCTAAGTATTTTTTTTTTAAATAACGATAAAATTTTTTGGCTGACCAGAAAATCTTGAAAATTTAATACAAGGTTTCTTATAAGTTGTTCTTAAAGTGATAAAAAAAAAATCCGAAATCGTTAGTGACAATTTTTTTTAAAAGTGCGTAAAGTTCGAATTTATACGAAATATGTCAAAATTGCGAAAATTTGCAAGTAATTTTGTGGTTGGAAAATCGTAAAATTTTTTTCTTTTATAACTAAGTTTTGAAAATTTGGTACAAGGTTCTCCATAAATTTTTCTTCAAATATCTGTAAAAAAAACTCTACCGGATTCAGACAAAAAATTTTTATGAGTGTTTGAAATTTAAATTTTTACAAAACCGCGTTAAATAACGGTTTAGCCTCAAACGATTTTTGATATTTATTATTATTCAAAAAGTATAAGTCGTAGATACTTGAAAATTTTACCAGTTATTAAGATTGACATTTTCTTTACATGATTTAATTTTCAAAATATTTTGAATTTTTTTGAGCTATTTATAGACAAATGAAATTTTCAATTTTCCTAAGAATTTTTTTTTGAACTGTTGATAAAATTTTTTTGCCGGAGTCAAAATATTTGAAAAATTAATACAAATTTCCTCATAAGTTATTCTTATAGCGATAAAAAAATTATAAGAATACATAGTCACAATTGTTTTTTATTAGCATTTGAAGTTCAAATATTGACAAAAATTCGTCAAAATCATGAATATTTGCAAATTATTTTGTAGTTCAAAATTCATAAAATTGTTTATATTTATATCTAACGTTAAATATTCTAGACTGACAAATCATTTCTGTTCAGAATCGTTTTTCGTATAAAATGATACCTATCATTGCATTCAAATTCAACCTATCCTAGTCCGAGGTCCACCCCACCCCCTAATGTACAACAGAGCGGTACCCACTTGCCGACTTTTTTAATTTTAAATATCTATAGATAATACATTAAATTTTATAAAATGTATAATGTACCTATTTGAAATTTTGATACCTAATTATTTATTTAAGTTAAAGATTTAAAATAACCATATAAATTGTATCAGAAACCATCCTTTTTTAAAAAAAAGATTGAAACAAACTTTCTAGTACAAAAAGTGACTAAGTAAGTTTTTTAAAAAAATACCTATTGATAAACCAAACACTAAATCAAAATATTATTATTATTATAATTATTTGTTATCATCATCATACTTTGAGCGTTATTAATATTTTTATGATTTTATAATTAATAGTAATAATATATAAAATTAAATTACCTACCCATTCGTATGTGCTTAGCTGGTTCGTACACCAACCACTCATATACTTCGTCAGAAATAACTAGCACATTATGTTTTTTGGCTAAATTTGCAATCATCGTTAATTCATCGTAATCAAATACTTTTCCCAACGGATTATGCGGTGTATTAATGATGATGAGTTTGGTTTTAGAGTTGAATAATGATGCCAGTTCTTCAGGGTCAAGCTTCCAATCGTTTGCTTTCGGTAACGATGCATTCGGCTTTGTCTTTACAAATAACATAAAAAAATACAGATTAATTATTGTGAATAATCTATATTAATATTGTTCTGTTTTTGTTATATTCACATTTCTTAACGGTATAAATCTAGGAACTCCTCCAGCAGTACGCACTATGGGTTCATAACAATCATAAAATGGTTCAATGATAATTGCTTCATCACCCTCCTCTATATTACTCTGTATGGCACAATAGAGCGCTTCATATGCTCCAACGGTCACTAATATTTCATTTACGGGATCAATTTTTCGGTTAATCAATTGTGAATATAAGTTAGATAAAGCTCTTACTAAACGCATGTGTCCCTAAAATTATAAATCAATTTTTTTTTTTTTAAGGATAATACGTATATTATGGTATTATTGTTATTTTTCTATAAAACTATAATATTACAAATCCACGTGTGTATTGGTTGAAATATGAATTCTTTTCAGTAGCTACTTCAGATAGGAAATTTGAAAAAATTGACGGTGGATCATAATCCGGAAATCCTTGTCCCAAATTTAAACATTTTGTAGTTACAGCTAACTGGCTAAATTCAATCCTTTAAAAATAAACTATTTGATTATTTTTTCTTTACATTCATTAATAGTACTGTTGACATTTGAAAAGTTGGTATAATTCTTCAAAGATGAGCAAAATAATATATTCAAAAAAAATATGGAGTAAAAGTTATCGAGAAAAATATTAACTGAACTTATTTAAAAATAAATTAATACAATTATTTATTTATATTTGGAATACACATTTTTTTGATTGACTTTTATTTTTTTATTATATTTTATTTTAAAATTGCTTTCTATAGTTCCTACACTATTTCTGATTATTACTCACTAACTGCAAAGTAGTGTAGAGGTTTCCAAACGGAGGTTTTCGTTCAAACAATGTTTCCCACTTTGGAAATTTTTTAAATTTTAAAGATCCACAATAATATCAATGACCTTTTTTAACACATGTTTAAAAAATCGTATCATTTAAAAATGTAACGTGACCAAATAAAAAATGTAATCACGACCCACAGTTTGGGAACTATTAGTGTAGTAGTTTAGAGAATAATACTTTTGTATTAACTAAATAATTAAACCAAGGTTAGGTTATGCTAAATCTATATTTACAATATTTAAACAAAACAATAACTAATTAATTAGTTTTAACTATTGTTATAATATATATTGTTTATATAGATATATATAAACATGACTTTTAAGTTTTATTTCGATTATTTTTCAAATTACTAAACTATAAAAAAACAAAGTTATTATAATGGATTATTTAACTAGTTAAGTTTTCAAAATAATTAGAAAATTGATCAATAAAAAGAAATTTAATTTATCTTTTACTTTATAATTGGTTAATGCCCACCTTTATTTATTTCATATATTATATCTTTCTAATTGCATATAAATGTAGTCTATAATACTATTAGCTGTAAAATTTTTAAAACGTATAATAAGAAAAAAGTAGATATAATAGACTTCTATATTATTATTTATTATTATTATTCTTATCGTAAACTAGCAACAAACACTTACCATACATTGTATACACCTGGTTCATGGCGAGAAGGTAACTTGAATTTGTCCATTATTTTTGAAGTCATATTAACTGATGTCGATAGTCTTTTCTTTAATAAACAATTTGTAATGGTTGGGAAAATATGAGATCTTATACCTAAAATAATCCTTTAAACAAAATATAAACTTAAAATATTTTTTCAATAAAACAATGTAAAATAAAACATTTATCAACCAATAAATTCCATTTAAATTTGCATAACTATTATTTTTAACAGTGAAGAGTTCTTGTATAATTTCATTACTTTTACAAATGAAATTCTAATTATTGTTTTTGTCATCTTCAACAGAATAATTTAATGGAAATGATGACTTATAATTATTGAATAATAATTTTTATTTGATTATAACATGACATCGTCATTATCTTGAATATAGTCTGATTCAAATTATCAAATATCAATTTCAGTGATAATTAAAAATGTTTCTAGTATGTTCACAATAATATAATAAAAAATATATTATATGGATGACAAAAAATCTCGAAAAACCTTAATACTCTTAGAAATATTCAAGAAAAGTCCTTATCCAATTAGTTTTTGAAAATATTGTATCGAATAATACCCATATTATATTTAAATTTTGCTTCTTGGTATGAATTATGGTTTAACGTATAATATTGTTTATCTCAGATAAATATTGGAAATTGTAAACATTACATTTTATAAAATAGTTAAGAGTTAAATAATTTAAAGAACTTACATACTGTACCACAGTACAACAAACTACACTCTGCTACAGTCTGCTACTAGCGTGATTTATGTTCGAACATACCTATAATATAATATTATATAGGTGGCTAGATACGTATACGATTGGAACATTTCATAGCAACATGATAAACTGTTACGAATTAATGACCCAAAAAGATAAAGCGTAATGTATATATTATTATCAATGAATAACAAAAAATCAATTACGAGTAGCATTGGTTACATAAACGCAGTTGTTTACAATTATGTATGGTTGTGGAAAATCATATCGCTGATATCCATTAATACCAAAATAGTTGTGACTTATGGACAATAAAATTATTATTATAATAATTAGATACCTAATATCTGAATTGTTGACTAGGCATATTGATTTATTCAGTTATTCTGTATAATATACAATTAAAAATTGTAATTACATTAATAAGTGTAATAATATTTTCGATTTAAATGATACAATAAGCTAAATGGTTATAAAAATAATTATTAGATAATTTTTACAAATATGAAATTATACTATAACGTTTAATATTAATTTGTAAACACAAATAAACATAATATTCTTATGAGTATTTATTTCAAAGCTTTATACATACATCTAAATATGATTTAAATATTTAATTATTTAAATTTCGACATATTTTTATTTTGAAATAAATCAATTTTTATATTCTTTATGTTTTATAACCCTCATAAGTAAAACATGTATAATGATTTCTTTCGTGAAATATTTACATTAATAATATCTTTTATACATATATAAATAGTAACCTCCCTTCATTAACGAATTCTGCGTACATTACTGACCAATATGTTAGTTTATTTTCGACAAAAATAAAGCATTTGTTTATGCATAAATCCTGTCTAAAACTATCTAATAATATTATTTATACTTATATTTCATTTTTTTAATTAATTAATTAAGATATTATGTGATATAATTAAACAAACTAGGTCATTTAACATCAGAAAAATAATGTATAGCTACTTATGTATTATAGACTATTATTGTGGTTAAGAATTTCAAAGTAGGTAATGAATAATGATAACAGCTGTTGCAGGCATTACGTGTAATTGTTTCAATCGTTTCATTGTCATGTTTGGTATATTCGTACACATGTCGTTTTAAACTTCTTCGTTTGAAATTTAAATCAATTTGTTCTGAAATAGGATAGGTTAGGATAGGTATTAACTTGTCGGTAGATATGTACTACGTGGTCAATAAAGCAATAAAGTCGTATTGATTGAACATAATTGACAATATCATTATCAAATAAGTACATTTGGAAATCCTTCTAAATTAATTTCCAAACATCCAAAATGTCACTACATAGATAACAAATTCGATGTTACTTACCTGCACATTAAATACTTATTGTTTAATACCTAAATATACCGCATGGTTTTATCAAATTGTCAGCTTGTTACTTAAATGTGTACCTTGAAATTTATTTTCAGAAAGGATAAAATCGGACTGGCAAGGACTTACTGCATTATACTAGCTGTGTGACTTTAACTCAATATATTATTGTGGTGACTTACCAGATAAGAAATATTCCATTTTCTATTAATTTTAAACTATACCTGTAACTTTTACTAAAATTGATTTACTTTTCTTCAAATAATTTCTTTATTTGATCATAAATCAAATATATATATATGTATTGAGCATTTATTCAGTGTCAACCCCTCTAAAGTCCCCGTCAAGTGGCGCTAATGGGGTGTAGGTGCATATGGTAAATATAATGCAATATCGTACGTGTGGTGGTTTTTTTATTGTCATTATTATTTTTCGCATGAACGGTAGCTTTTATCGTATTGGTGTACACTACACTGAAATGATACACAATAATAATATTATATACGCGTCTATGTTTGTAAAAGGTGTGTATACCTCGTGTATAGTTTTACGTATTGTTTTTTTTTCTCATAGGTAACTGTCACCGAACGAAAAATGTATTATACGTCTCGACTTTCGGTGAAAAATAAACACATGAAATTCATATTCATTATGCCCAACCTATTTCAAATGGAAACTTTGGTATTTTCTGAAAACGGATCCGGGTATGTTTATTTTTTGAAACGTTTTGGCCGTCAAACCACGTATTAGTACGAATAAGCTACCATTAGTAGTTTCCTGCAGATAAACAAACAACAACGGCAGTCTATGGGGATCAATTAGTTAGGTAACGATAATTATAAAAAAAAAAATGCAACGAGTATTTGACTAATATGTATAGCAGGTATGGACACTTAACTTTTGATTAAATTTTTGAAATGCATTGATTAATTTACCTACTATACATTGAGTACTGAGTAGCTATAATATACTATATTATTTTAAGCATGTATTTTTTTAAAAAAATTTAATAATAGGTACTTATGAAATTAAGATAAAATTGGAATGTATACAATTTTAATACCACCGAAACGGTACCTTTAATGTACTGTATTATAGAATACAAATAAATATAATTTTTAAATAAAATAATGTACCTATAATATATTATTATTACAGCATACAATTATTATAAAGTTAATTTTCATTGCATTTTTAAAAGTTCAAAATTTGAGTTTATGATTAAGTGCCTATGATTATATTTTTATTTATTTTTTGAGTATAATACACATTACTTTGTGTGTAATGTGCATCTAAGTAAAATTGTACAATTTTTTAAAAATATTTAGAGTACCTAACTATAATACCAATTACCTTTAATATGATTATAACTCACTCTGTTTCTACATGTGAGACATATTATCATCTAATAGACATGGCAATTGTGTTTAATTTTAAAGCCAACTTTAAAATTTCAAAGATATACAAGAAAAATTAGATTACTTCTTGATAAAATTGCCACACTAGTTAAGTTAAGTCATTTATTTCTCAACAAAACATTTTCAATTTAACGTTATTGTATGTATATATTATGTAAATTGTATGGTGTTTATAGTCATATAGATAAAAGTATTTTGACATATTTAGTTTTAAACATTTATAAGTTAGAACATTTCGGTATGAACACTCTGGTTATTAAATATTTTTAATGTTCATTGTCGAATATAATAAAAAATTATTAAAAAGATGCAATGTATGCCTAGGCGCAAGTATATATTATGTAAAATGAAAATGTAATAAAATATATGTATAGTATGGTGAATTGTATTAGAACACATATAATTCAAAATGACGTTTTTCGATCCCTAATTTATTTTTAACAATGCACGTGTAAGTTCCATTATGTATCCAGTCAACAGAGTGAATTTTAAGTATCTGTTTATTTTCTAAGTATTCTGTATCTTTTAAAGTCCATTGAGTTATAGGCAATGATGATTCAAGTTTTCTCCATAACACCTGAAAACACAAACAAAACGTATTTGAAATAACAACACTATGATATAATATTAATAATATTTATCTTTTTATAATCTTATCTATAACTCATTTTAGATTATGTTAATGAACGGTTTAAATTCTTAATAAGTGTTCAATAGTTCATTTATATTCTCTCTTTTATTCTAAAATGCACTATTTGTACAGATTGTAAATATTTATAATAATGACAATAAAGGCTAAACAATTTATATAGCATTACCTGTATATTATTATTGTAATACCTATAATTTTATTATGCATTTACATTATACTCAATATATACTACTGTACAAGTATGTCTCTAATTAGTATTTATTAAAAGTTATTTTTGTACGATGATGCTTACTTTTGGTTTTGGAAATCCTTTTGCTTTGCAGTCAAACACAACCGTTTCGTTTCTACCGATCATCATTGTCTCCGGTTGGTATTTTACGAAATAAGGAGCGAACGCAACTTGTAAATGAAATGAATACGTTTCATTGTTACTCATACACGTGTATACACCACCATCTAATTCGTCCAGTTCGTAGATTTTTAATGAACTTTTTTTTTGTCTGAAATGTTGTTCATCTGCTCTTTTGTAAACTAAATCATTGATGTTAACACCGTCCTACAATAAATTAAACACACATTCATACAAATAGTAATATGTAATGTATTATGTATTTAAATCAAAATCACCACTGACGTTATTGTGATATATTATTTTGATTTTCTATAAAACTTTAATAATCAAGTTATAGTGATAAATGGTAATTATTATTACAATGATTTTACATTTAATTAGGTATTATTATGCGGTTTTCTCTAACTATAATAACTTTGAATGTTTATACATTTACCTTTTATACTCGGTTTGACGTATATTATATAAGTACTATGAAGAAAATATGATTTTTTTTTTTAATATTATAAAATGTAATATTTTAATATTTATGGCTTGATGATAAAAAAGGTTATCGAATATATACATAGGCTATAGGTATTATCCTATAATAATTGGAAACAATACAAACTCGGGTATTAAAATTTATATGTTTTCGTCTAGAGAAGTTTTTACTTTTCAATGATTCAATGTAAGGTAAGATTAGGTACCTACAACTGAATTTTAATGAGATTAACAGTATCTACATTTTATTTAGATTGAACAGATTATATTTTAAGCTATAGCATTTTAGGACTATTATTTGATTTTCGTATGAAGTATTAAGTATTAATTAAATTGTTTTAGTGTATAACTTCTAAGAAATATTATCTTAAAGTTAAACATATAATTTAATGTTTAATGCATTTATTTTATAATGAGTAAAAAATGTGATTCCTCTGAGTATAGGCGCCCGCAAAATTTTTTCTAGGGGGGGACGTTAGGGTTTGAGGAGAAATATTATAATTTTTCTATTTTAAAACAACAACCTTTTTTATTACAATCGTATATAATATATTTTATTATGTTATAACTTTCAACTATAGGTACATAAGTATAGGTAAAGTTAACTTTATTATTTCTCAATAAGAAATTGTATCGTCACGCATTTCTTCCAAAATCAATAATTTTGTCATAAAATTAGTTAGGTACCTAGATATTTTATGATAGAGAATATTATGTAGGAAACTATTAAGCTATAGAAAAATCTGATCTAAAAATAAATTTATCAATCGACTTTAAATAATCTAATCTAATGTTTTTATAATGGTGACCTATTATTCATACAACCACTTTCAATTTTTTATATAGTAAATAGTAATTTATTTAAAAAATTTAATTTAAAAAACATTTTGGAAATCCGCGGTGGGAAAGGGAGACATGCTCCAGCTTGCCCTTTCCGGACACCTATGTCTCTGAGTTTTTCTTTTGTTACTTATATAAATCTATCTCACCTTATACCATTTATTGTTCATGTTTGTTAACGGGCAATTCATAAGAACGTCATCTTGTTCGTCTATGACCAAAGATTCGTTTGCTATTGAAACAGCCGATTCAACTATAATTAAATTCAAGTACATCAGTAAGTACGTATAGATTTCCACGAGCGAATACAAAAGTATGATATGAAAACTTGGTATAAATAATATTACCTTTAACAACGATATTATAGTTTTTCTCGATCTCCCCGGCTTCGTTTGAAGCTCGACAAGTGTACACGTTTGAATCGCTTAGCGAAGCGTCGTAAATAATCAGTCTAAGGATGTCGTTTATGACTAAAATATGATCTAAGACAAGATATTTAATCATTAGAAATAGTGTTTTGTACTGATTTAAAAAATAATGTATTATATATATACTACTATGTACTTGCCGTTGTAATGCGAGATAGGAGAACCGTTCATGAACCAAATCATTTTTGGGGCAGGTACTCCGTAACCCGTACACGTCATTGAATAATCTCCACCTTCGGGTAATACCACGGTTACATTTTCGTTTCCCTCAGAAATCATTGGCTTGGCTAAGAGTAAGAAAAAATAAAGCATATTGACAACTGACAAGATATACCACTATACATTTTTAATATACATAAATATTACATTAACAGGTGGGTAATTTAATTTCGATACCTACGTAAATCATTGTATTTGTTTCTGTATTTACGCTTACCTAAATAAAAACCGAGCGAACCAGCAGAGGTATAATGATTAAAGAGTAATTAAATTACTCGAAAAGTAGGTATATATCTTATTAGAGTAAGTGGGTTTATATTTTATAAGAACATTTTATGGGACTGAAAATAAATAAATCTGTTACTTTTGTAAAATTAAAAATATAAAGGTAAAGTGGATTAATTAACAATCAGGAAAATTTATTGTAAAAATTGTTCAAACAAAGTATTCAGTTATCATTGATAAATTGTTTTATTTAAATAACACGAACGTACAAACGTATTTGTGATTGTACACTTGAAATAAAAAATGGCCACGATTTATTTTAACTGTGATCTCATTAGTGATTATATGGTAATTTTTATTAAAATGTCGGACATTTTTACCGTCGTTAACAATTTTAATATACTGTTCAAATTTCGTTATAGTAATATTCATCAATGTGTATAAATTGCACTCTCTTTTTCAAATATTAATGCAGTTTGATCTATTGAATTCCGTGTGAACATTTACATTTAATTTTAATAGATATATCGACGGCTTCTATTTTCATGGGTAAATTCTAAGTTTTGGCTAAAAAAATAATAACTAGTTTGTTATTCAAAAAACTTACCTATAATAGTTAATGGAGTATACATTTTTATCATCATGTTAACATAATTGATTTAAAATTATAACCCTACTGTCATTTGTCAAAACCTAGTAGGTGATTAAAATATAAATCTAGATTCGAAGAATAATTATTATTCATCATTTACATAACAATAATATATGGACTCGGTTATTAAATTATATTGTTATACAAACATACGTGATACGTAATTAAAAAATTGTATATACTGAAAACAACAATACACTTTATGGATAATTTATTATGAAAAAATGTGTTATGCATATAAGTTATGACCGGTCGATGATTTAAATTATTTATTCATTTTTAATTGATACGTACTATATTCGTATAATTAATAGGCACCGATTCTGTGGTAATAGATTGACAATATTTAAGTTGTGAATTTAATTACATAATATGATTAGGTATTAGGTACCAGTTAATGTTCAGAGAAGAGTTAACGTTGGTTGTATAAAATGTGTTTCTTGTCAACATACGTAATTTGAGATCAGGATATTGTTTTTTTAAATGATAAAAAATATCTCTACCATGTATTGCAATGAATATAAAAAAAAAATTTATATGTGGGTTAACTAGAAGCCCATCATAGGTACCTATGTGGAAAACAATTTCACAAATTTTTAGTACATATTATTATAAAATAATTTTCTGGAAAGTGCAGTCTACACAAAGTAAAAAAAATTAATTCTAAAAATTAATTTTGATTTAATTTGAATTCAAAGGTCATTGCCAGTGACCACACTTTGAATTTGCCGACGATGTATGTTTAATATGAATCTTAATGTATTATTATAATATTATATCATGTAATATTATGTCTGACCATAAACCTACCTATAAACTTTTCAGTTTTTCAATTTTTTTTAGTTTAAATTCAATACTTTATTAAATCATTATTACTGAATTTAAAAACTTTAGTAAACAATCAGCACACTACATAATATACAAAATTAATAAACGATGTACAGATTGTGTATTATCGTTTATATACTGTGTATATAATAAAGGTAAAAAATATTTACTGTTTTTAAACTCTTATAAAATTGAACTAAACTAAATCATATATATTCAATTTTATAATACAACATTTAATTAATTTTAAATAACTATCATTATTTAAATTTAAATTTAATAGTGTACAAACTATCTTGCTTATAGGTACCTAAAATATCATTACCATATATTAATGTAAAGATTCCCTCATTATTTTACTATCCATAAAGTGTAATTTTACTGTCTTCATTTTTTAAGGTAATAATAAGCATAATATAATGTATTATAACCTACATTGTTTTTGTATCACATATGTATATAATTTCATATAATATAGTTAGATAGATTAATAACTATGATTCGTTTTACATATTATAGTGACGTTAGTTGTTGATTCGGAATAGCCAGCAATATTTTTTGCACCACATGTGTAAGTTCCAGCATGCTGGAATGTTATGTTGCTTATGACTAATTCAATTTCTGAACTCTGGCTGAAATTAATTTGAAATTTTTTTTTTACAAATAAGAATTTTTATCGATTAACACTATCAATACTACATTAATTATATCCAATACCTAAAGTTCCAAGCTTGTTGAGGGTAATTTAATGACTTCCAGGTAACTGTGATTGGGACCAAAGACTCGACATGACAATTGATATGTAATTCATCGCCAACTACTCCGATCACCCTTTTTGTTGTAATTATATACGGTATATCTATTTATAATATGTATAATATACTAAATTGTACATTCTGTAGACGTACGGTATTAATTTACAGTAAGTTGATTAAAATAATAAATGCATGATGTTTATAATATAACTATAATTTACCAGGTTCATTGGGAATAATGCTAGTTTTAGTAATGCGCTTGAAGTAATTATTATAACTGTTCATACCAATTACCTAAATAAAACGAGAGAACAATAAGTTAGTAGATTTAAACATAAAATATTATATACAAACAATATTTTTTTTAAACACAATACAATTTAAAATTATTTTAAATAGGTCTTATTAATGGCTATATTATTTAGTACTCTAACGAGCAAATCGTTTTAATTAGAAGTATTTTTAGTATTTTCGTTATGTCAACGACATAATACTATAATCGGCATTAGTATATATATATACATAACGTCATTAAAATAATATAATATTAAATAATATTGAATTATTAATATTTCAAAATTGTATCATTTTAACGAAAATAATACGTTCTTTGTTATATTGAGTTAAAAAACAATTTTTCGTATCTATATCAATTTAGATTCTGAACGAAGTGAATGAAAAAAGAATTGATTTTACAACGATCCTGGGTTTATTTTTGTCTGCTTATATACATATATATATATACGCATTAAAAAGTCGAAATAATACTTTGAATTTATAATTTGCACTTAAGAAAAATTTAAAAAAAATAAAACAAAAAGAAATATGTAAATGTAAATTTTAACGCAAATCCAGTTTTTGATCAAATCAATTTTTTGGTGCAACTTAAATACGAATAATCATAGTTAGATATTTTACATTTTTATCAAATGTTTATTTCGTCTTCAGACATAATATCATTTTAAAAATATTTTGAGTTATTTGTATACATTTAAAATTTTTCATATTTTCATCATTTTTATTAAGTACCTTAATTATTTTTATTTATTTTTTTTATTTTATAAGTTTTTCATTTAAATACTTAAACATCAAAAAAGTCTAGTCCGCATATATTTTTATACAAAAGTTTAAATTTAGATTTGAGACAAAATTCAAAAATTATTTTGTAGTGATAAATTTATAAAAATTTTCTTTTTGATAAGTTTTTCAATCTATCATCACATAAACTTTATGATAATTAACTCTTAATTTGTAAAATATGTATAAGTCGTTATTCTCAGTAAAATAAAGTGATAGAAATTTAAATTGACCTTATTGAATCTAAATTTTAAGACATATAAAAAATCAGAATAAAAAAAAGACAAAAGACAACATTTAAAAATTATATTTTTATGGTTACTGGTTAGTTGGTGCGTATTAAACAGTTTCCCTTTTGGTCAAACATTTTAATGTTCCAGCTTTTATTTTATGACATAATTGTATTGATGTTTATAAATTAAAACTTCAAAGGATAAAAGAGTTAATGAAGTTAGTGGAGAGTTTGAAAACAAATAAATCATTCCAATTGAAAAAAACAATTCGAAGCGAAGCATATTGATTTATTCAAAAATGATGAAATTAGTCAAAAAATGGGTGTTTACAAAAATATCTATCCTTGTATAAAATATGTTTTTAGCTGTTCTTAAAATTTGCATAAAACTTTGAACTTATTTATGTGTAATATATTTTTAATTTTAGATAAAATAAAGGCTGCAAAGTTCAAAAAGAACCTTGTATTATATTTTCAAGATTTTTGACCAAAAAAAAATATTTTATTAAAAACTAAAATAAAAGATCCAAAATCTTAAAAAAATTATACTATGTGTATAGTAAATGATGAAATTAATACTTGTTGAAAATTTCATATTTCTATGGTTGTTTATTTTTAAATTATATAGAAATTAAAAATGTCAATTTTATCGAAAACTGATTTAGTGTAAAAATTCCTGCTACGTTTTTGTTTTTTTTTCCTCGATAATTAAGGAAAATAAAGAGAGTATTTTAATTTTTAATTCTCCATAGTACCAATTAGATTTACTTTTCATCCAGAAACCACCTCCAAAATTGAAAATCAAAGCATTTTTACAGCTTTAAAAGGTGATGACATACACAAAATATGTGTTACCTATAATATTAAACTCATTCATGCATTGATATAAAATATAAATAATAAGAGTGCTTTAAAATGTAATTATGATCAAATTTTATATTCATATATATTAAATGTCTTTTATTATCAATAAAAAAAAAAGTTTATATGTATATGTAATATTAATGATAACTATCTTCTAGTCCAATTTTTAGGCATATATTAATACTACATTTATTTATTATAATAATTTGTTTCTAAAAATAAACTAAATAATTTTATTTATTATATTTAAAATAATTTTAATCATATGCGCTTTTTATTGCAAGCAAGCTCGATTTAATAAAAAATATAGTAATTAGTGATTTTCAATTATATATAACGCCATTATTCTTACTTATAAAATCAAAAATTAATAATATTAATAAACAATATATTATATTGAATTTAAAAAATTTAAATGATTTTAATAATTATACTATAAAATTATGTATTAAAATTATTATTCAATTTTTTATTGTACAGATACAATACAATTCATTTTTATTGAATATCAACATGTGAATTTAAAAATAAATTATTATTATTTTCGAGGGAAAACTAAATATAATGGATACAAGAGATACAGCGATACAACCTGTACATTTACAATAAATTTGATATTTATTAATTAATAACATACCTTCTATTGAAATGTATATACTAGTATTAATAACAATCAAAAAGGTTTATTTAGAACGCCCTGGATTAGACACATTGTGTGGGTATCGTCTGTTAAAATAATTGTATTAAGTTTAATAAATAGTCACTATAGCCGTTTTAACTAATTTTTACTGTATAATAATATTATAAAATGTCTGTTGAACCATAATTTTATTAAACACTGTATACCTATACAGGTCGCGTCATGCGTGTACGTTTAAAATCAATAATTATATCTAGGTATACTGTATAGATAAACCTAGATTGCATTTCAAATTCTTATTTAAATTCTTATTTTATCATCTTACTAATATTCAACATATAGTAATGAAATACGTATATTTACCTGAACGTAAAAAGGATTATTATTGGGTATGAATGGACCACATAACAACAAATTTTTTCCAAAAACTAATATTGGCAGGGCCTCTGTTCTACCATCACTTCTTAAATCTTGAATCTTACAAGTTATAAATTTCTTAACGTCTGGACAATCTACTAATATATAGTTTTTGGCACCTATAATAATACATTACATTTACTGTTTTTTTTTTCACATAAAATATTTCAGAATAATTAAAAATATTTTCGTTAATTTTACCATAATACTTTATTTTCATTACACAGAAATATATTATATGCACATTGTCGTGCATTTCAAAATGTCATAATCAGACATAATGAATAATAACATATTATAATTGGTTAATCGATGATTTTTATTCTATGTGCACTAAAAATTCCCAATTACCTATTTCTTTAAAATTTATGTGAAAATACAAATTAAAAGATGCTACATTTTCCATTTTCCTTTTAAAAATAATTTTTTCATCAATTTCAAGGTTTGAATATTGAATGAATACCTATGTTTTTATTATAAACAACGTAATAATGGACATAAAATAAAAAGGTAGATTTGCATTGAATATTTTCTGTAAATACCCACACTGCAGTATGCTAGTAGGTACAAGTAAGTTTATCGATTATTCTAAATATGAACCTACAAACTCGTTAGTTGGTACGTCACTTCTAAACATCGCACTGAAATTAATACTTAACTACCAAAATTATATTTAAATGAATAAATTCCGTATTATGTATTGTAACTTATAAACACTTGAAATTAACATGAATTTAACTGCATTTTAAGGCATTACCATTATTTGTATACAATTGATTATGCGGTACGTTTGAATAAACAAAATACCTTTAAGTGGCCTGTGGCTAGTTTGTGACATATTTTTTGGTTTTCCAATAGCAAATCCAAAATCAAAATTCTTTGTGCTAATTCCACAAGCACGAATTTCATGCGAAGATTCACTAGTTATGTACAATGTCCATTCACCGGGCATAGGTTCCTTAGAAATACAAAATGTTCATTAGTGTTACTTAATATTTAATATTTATATATTATAAAAGTATAAAATTAATTCATGTACTACTTAAAAACAGTATAATCAACATAAATGATAAAAAAGTCTATCTCTCATACAATAAATAAATATGTCTAGCAAAATGAAAAACTTACCAGAATGTTAATGATTTTAACATTTTTCAAGTTCAAATCAGTGATCAATCCATTCGCTTCATCCATTTTTTTACCAATAGGATTCACCACATCAATATTTGAATTGAGTCCCGAGACGGATACTTGGAGATTCTTTATGCTTTCGTCGATAGTCAGCTTTTGCGGAGACGGTTTCAGTTGTTTTTTTGGAATATTTACAGACATCAAATTTACTCTATTTGTGTCCATTGATGTTTTGACAAAATTCAGTATTTTTGATATATCTCCCTTTTTGATGTCGAACACATTACCTGACCCCAATGATGCTATATTTTCGTAGCTAGTATCTGTCGATACACATCCATGATCTGTTCTTAAGATGACAACCTGCGCACATTTTTTTACAAAACTTTCAAAATCATTTGTGCACTGTGGTTTTTTTAATTTTTTATTTAAATTAATAATTAAAACATAAACTTACAATAACACATATAATTTTTATCGTTATTTTCAATATAAAGCTCTTTAAAGTATAATTAAAGTATCTATACTAACAATCATGTTATAGGTATATTAAAGATGAAATAAAAATGTTATTTAATTAAAAATCTCGTAAATCTCTTAAGTTGTATACCATAAAAAAATCAAACAAATTACAGCATATTCAATTTAATATACGTATGAAATATGTTCTGATGATTTTATTTATGTACATTTAAGGTCATAAAAAAAAAAATTTACTTTCTATTCATATAATATTGAAATGTTATACGCTATAAGTAACGCCACTAAGACGGGAGTACATTAGTTTTTATCAAGAATTTTTGAAATTTTATTTACAGCTAAATCTTATACATATGATAGTTTACAGACAAAGCACATTTTCATTTTAATGATTATGATATAGACAAAATTTTAGAATAAAGGATTGAGAAAATTCTTATGAATACAAAATGACACCACTAAATTCTTCTAGGTCAGCGTTTCTCTATCATTGTTACGTGGAAAACTCATTTACAAAAACAAATATTTATATACATTTATTGATAAGCAAAAAACATAAAATATATAATTTGATGTGTTTTCAAGAAGAAAGGAATAATAGCGAGCTTTTATACTTTTGAACTTTTAACATTTGAACTACTTGAATAAATTCTTGTGAAAAAATTATGAATATAATTCAATTTCGATATTTTTTAACGTCTGAAATTTTATTTTAATTAGAACTTTGTGTTAATTTTTCAAACTTTTGGAATTTCATCAACATGAAACTAAAAGAAAATCAAAAATTATAACTTATCAATTGTCAAATAGAATGAGCTTAAAAATATTTTATGAAAATTTCAATAATCTACAGTTTAAATTAGATGTTTTGTTTTTTAAAGTAATCAAGTATTTATTTTTTCTATAGCTGGCGTTACATATATATTCCAATTTTCTATACTTTTTCTTTAATTTGTCCCAATTGTGTATAAATGTACGATAATTTTCTACTACTAACTAGATTTGATTTTAACCAGAAAAATCTCAAAGTTTAAAATTGTAACTTTTTACTGCTCTCATTTTCGTTACCAGTAACAAAAAAAACTTAGCTCAGAATTAACTTAACTAACTTAACATTGAAACTTAAAAGAAATAGGGTTAATAAAAATTTGATGCCACAATGGCGATAAACTTATTATACTAGCAGAAAATTGCCAGTTAAAATAATACATTCGTTTTTGAATATTACATTATTTGTGATATTTCCTAAAATATATATGATTATTTAAGTTCTAAGTTAGTTCATAATATATAATAACTAGAGAAATCAAAATATGTACACGCTTATAAATTCCAAAAGGGTTGAAGATTTCATAAAAAATAAATGTAATGTAAAAAGGATTTATAAATAAACATCTGTTAATTGTGAAAACCGTTTTATAGAATATTAGAATGTTAGTTTTCATTTAAATAAATGCCACATTCACTCTATGCAATATTAATATAATATATTTACATGCATAACGCTACGAAAAAACAATTAACCTCTATTGTCATTTTCCATGTTAGATATTAATTGAAATTTGAAGTATCTATACCATTATATTAAGAAACGTAATATTAATAAAAGTAATAATAAATAAATAGTTTTACTATAATAGTTAATTGATTTCATATTTTCATACTTATTAAACAAATAATTACTATGCAAAAGAGTGTTAATCAAATCGAAAAATATGAAATAATAACTTTTAATAAAACTATATTTAAAAAAGTCGGTCAAGTGGTACCACTCTACTGTGCATTAGATGGCACGTGGATCACTAATATATATTAATATAGGAGTGTTAAATTAGAATCCAATGATAGGTATCATTGTATACGAAAAATGATTCTGAACAGAAATGATTTGTCAGCCCAGGATATAATTTCCAGTAGTTAAAGAAAAAGGTGGTTTATATAATTATGTTTTAATGGCCTGAATACACCAAAACTTAAGTTCTTTTAAAATTATTGTTAGCCAAACTTATGGAAAATCTTGTAATAAATTTTCAACTCTTATGTATTTGTACTTATACAAAACAATTTATGAAGAATTATACCAACAAAATAATATGCAAATATTCATGATTTTGATAAATTTTTGTCAATATTTTAACTTCAAACGCTAAAAAAAAAAAAATTCTACCTATACATTCTTATAATTTTTGAATCACTATAAGACTAACTTATGGGGAACTTTTTAGGTATTACATTTTCAAGTATTTTGACTCAGCCAAAAAAATGTTATCTATGTTTATATAAAAAAAAAAACTAAACAAAAACGAATACTTCAAATGCATAAAAATAAGAAAATTAAATAATTTAAAGAAAATGCCAATCTAAATAACTGGTGAAATTTTCAAGTATGTATGACTTATACATTTTGAATAGTTACAAATATTTAAATTCGTTTGAGGATAAATTGTTATCATTACGCAATTTCGTAAAAATTTAAAATTCAAATGCACATAACATTTTTTCTATAATGATGTTTTGAGTGTTCTCTAAAGCTATTTGAATAAAAACTTATGGAAAATTTAGTGTTAAATATTTTAACCTTACAGAAAAATGTTTATGATTTTTCAACTACAAAATTACATGCAAATTTTCGCGATTTTGAAATATTTCGTAAGAATTTGAACTATAAACGCTTATAAAAAAAAATTGTGACTAACGATTTTTGATTTTTTTTTTAACTACAATAATAAAAACTCATAAGTAATCTTGTATTAAATTTTAAGTTTTTTTGGTCATCCAATATTGTTTTATCGACACAAATTCTTAAAAAAATCGAACATTTCAGTTGTCTATAAATAACACTAATATACTTAAACATTTGGTGGAAATTTCAACTATTTACAGGTATTAGTTTAGACCATATACAAAAATCGATTTTTTTTGAAAACTGTTGTAAAAGATTAATTTTTGAACCCTAAATGTACCAAAGATATTTATTTTGCCATCGGAAACCACCCCTGAAGTTTTAAATTGAAGCATTATTTCGACAATATGCTGTACCCACACAAAAAAAAACACATATTGTAAAATCAATACATTCATCACTTTGTTCAGAATCTAAAATGTTAAAATGAATAATAATTTTGAACCGTACAAATGATCAGTTAAAATCTGAACGTTAAGCTTTTAAAGCGGTTTTAACAATTAACTAAACAGAAATGTCTGTGTTTGACATGTTTAATCGACAATATAACTGTAAAGCTAATTTGGTACCAAAAATAACCCTTAAAATCGAAGATTTAATTTTACTGCTTTACAAAGTAGGTATCTGTTGATATAAGAAATAACACAAATAATCATTGTAATACCTTATATTCATTGCCAAACTTCGATTGCAGATATTAATGAAAACTTCAAAATAGAAATTATTGTTGTCTAAGTACTTAAAATATATACAATATACATACACACACACATATATATATATATATATATATATATATATATATATGTGTGTGTGTATAGTCGTGTATTATAAGTGACTTATAATTATAATTTAGTTATAATTTATAATTATAACTATTATAAATGAATCGTTTTACAGTTTAAATATATCAAAGTATCTACTTCACTAATTAATAAATTATGACGATTTTAGATACAAAAAATTAAACGTCTCCAAGAATTATTTTACAAGTAGTTTCATGTATTAAAGTACGGCAAAAAAAAACCACAAATAAATGATTATACGATCAAATCATACGATTCGAAAAATATTACTGTAGGTACTACAGTCTCCAATACCTAAGTGATATTGTATACAATAAAACAATTTTTGAGAATATTAAAATGGTACAGCTAGATAAATAAATATAAGTTATTCTTGAATTGTTATTAAATAAAAAGGTATACGAATAAAATACATGAATAAATAAATACTTTTAATACAAACATAGCACGTGCTAAACATATCCAAACGTTATTTTACTGCTAAATAAGTATTACAAAAACGGTGTCGTCGTAAGAAATGAAATGATTTTTACTTTGAGAACGTTATATTCTAAAGATTTTAACAATACTAGTTTTAATTAGTTACTTGAGATTGTTTTCTTTGAATTAAATCGAGAGCTTCATAAACTAAACGTGAATCTTTAGGTGGCGCATCAGTAAATACGTATATATATGAATTGGGCTTCACAACTTTTAATGCTTCTATCACTGCCGTTATTCCCATTTCCGGGCAATCTTTGCCTCCGTCTATCTTTACTTGATTCAGTTTGTACATTATTACCTTTGGATCAAACGTTTCTGTCACAGGTCCAACATCTGTTTAAATAAAACCATCATATCAATATCGTATAAGACATACAATATTCGTGTTCCTGAATTGGCAAAAAAATTTCACATTACAGTTTTATGGGAAAAAAAAAAAATTTATTATAATGTACCTACTTATAGCCATAACATAGAACGTCAGAGAAACGAGAATAGTTATTTGGAATTCCATTATATTACTTTATTCCGGTATCATTACTTTAAATGCGCGTAAACGAAAAGAAACTTTATAATATTTTTAGGTGCTTTACACGCGGAAGCAATATTAGTGGCGTAAATGAATCGGAGATGTGTAATAACGTTTTTAATTTAGAAAACAACAAACTATTTGGCGAATTACATTCCTTGTCGAAAAATTATTACTGCGAAATGACAAATTCTCTTTCGTAAAGTTTGATAAATTCTGAGAATTAGTCAGTATTTAAAAAAAAAAAATGTCTACACTTTATTCGTCCTTAAAATAAATAAAATGTATTATTACACATTATTTTAAAAATTGCATTTTTCATGATATTTTGAAGTTCATGATATGTATGCTCGTCTGTCGTGCATATTATACACAATGATGTCGTATAGGAATTTTTTAATATGTAAACACCCCTTCTACTATTGCAGACATCGGGACATTTTAAATGTACATAACATTTAGATAATGATACAGTGCGTGTTTCAACTATACCTGGGTCGTTAAACGGAACAAAAACGAAATGTTTGATATCGCTGTTGTTCCTCGCCAGCACGTAATTCATGATGCTCTCCGCATGCGATTTCAGCTGATAGTAGTCATTCGCCATGGAGCCCGTCGTGTCGAAAACGAAAGCCAAACTGCTGTACAAGTCATCTTCCGGATACTGCACAACTGCAGTGCCGCACTGCACTGCCAAGCAGACAATGGTCAGCGAGACTAACCAATTCATCGCTTGAATAAACGTTATTATTAATATTCAGTATATAATTTGTTTATAACTGACCACTCTTCAGTCTCACTGTGTATTTAAACATTATAGTATTATATTATTATATAGAGGTGAGCTATTGATAAAATATCTGCCGTTTAATGATGGCAATGACAAAAACTTTTAATTTAAAAATACGCGTAAAAAATATGTCTACGGAATATTAATCGAGTAGTAAAATTGAGTGTAATAAAATTATTTTTAAACAACCATATAGTAATAGTATTAATTATTGTTAATTAACTTCCACGTGAAAATAAATGTATTTTTTAATTTAAATGTGAATAAAAAGACTGGCTTTTCCTGAAACAAAGTCATAAACTGTATAAAAAAAGTAATTTAATATAATATCAAAATTTAAATGAATAAAACCACAAATACTTAAATATATTATCTTAGATCTTAGCACCTATTTCAGTTTAGGTAATTTTAAATATTATATTAGTTAATTTTCTTTCTGAGTACCCAAGTTATATACAAAAATTTAAAATATCTACTAACTATAGCGTTTTAATGACAATTTGACTACATAGTACACTTATTGAATATCTACTATAACAAAACTTAGAATATTATTATTTATTACATAACTTAATTGTATTTTAAAACGTTATTTTTAGAATATCTATACTTTTTATTGTACCAGTTTAATTTTAATAATAAGTAAAATATTGTAACTAAAATAATACATTTTAAAACTATTTTAGAAAAATATAATAAATATTTAAAAAATTTCAAATTATATGAAATACAACATTTTATATATGATTATATAATATAATCCATCTATTAATTTTTCTAAGAAGTTCATAACACGGTAAGACAAAAAATCACAAATTTATATTGAATAAATCAATTTAACACTTGTTTAATGCAGTTTAATGTTCAAAGTATAATTTTTTTGAATCTAATTAGAGATTTATTGCAATTTCAACAGATAGTTTAGGGAAATAAACATTCGACTATAACTCAGATGTTAAATAATTTTTTTAATAATATATTATTAATTCAAACAATAATTATTGCTCACATTTATTTTTATTCATTTGAAATAGTATGTTATTATAATTTACTTGTGTGGAAATAAAATTATTCGAAAATAAAATGTAAAATACATCAATACATTTTGAAATTGTATAATAAAGTAAAGTTTATCGAAATTAAACTTAAAATTATTAAGTAAAGACTGACTTATTGACTATTTATATGATCTTTAAAATAATAATTTTTTAAATGATGAAAATAAATCGTTTTGCAAAGAATATTCAAATTAAATATGAACTTAACTGTGTTGTAATTATATAACTGTATATCAATTATAGTTAATAACGAGTTATAATTTTAGACTATTATAATACTATTTGTATAAATTATTTTGTTTAATTAATATCTATTAATTTATGATAATTATAATATAGTTCATAACAATATTGCCCATGATATAATTGAAAATAATGAGATGATTTTATAATAGGCACTTAACTAAGTATGAAATAGATAACATTTTAAACATACAAAATATTATTTTTCAAATTAATGACTTAAGGCATAATAACATAATCCACCACCAGTTTTAACAATAATACCTATGTTGTTACTTTATTCATAAAATAGTAAAATCGCATAAGTATAATAAATGGTGTGAAGATAAGAACAATCCCCTACATGTTTATTACATTAAATTTAAAAACCATGTATAATATATTACATTAATTCAGTTACTTACCTATTTCTATAAAAGTTCTATTTTGAATCACCAACAGAACACAGCGAGTGGTAAACAAAAACGTTAACAACAATTTATTGAAGAATAAATATTGAATCTCAGATATATCGTTCTTCTTCTCGTGTTCTTGATCAAATGTTATACATAGTTAGTCGATAACAATAAGCTTTATAATGACACTGTAAAATTGTATCATTAATTAAGGTCAGAAAGTCCGCATGCGATATGTATATAAATACATATTTTTTTTTAAGTTCAAAGGTCGTATTTTGTTATAGAATACCTAGTAGGTAGTAGGTATTATAAATTACCTTCATATACATATACATATTACACAATATACTTAGTCAATATAAACATTAAACGTATTTAGAATTCTATATTGAGAATTAGGTACACGACAATGCGTATATTATAAAGTACAAACACCTTCCTTAATCAATTTTTTTTTTTTTTTTTTAAGGACGCATTTTCATGATACGTAGGTAACACACAGGTAAGATTCAAAAGCACGAAACATAACTAGATCGACAAAATGTATCGTTCATACAGTACAGGACTATTGGTAGTGCGTGAATCAATAATGTCTGTGAATTGTTCCAAGTAGACAAATTAAGTACTTAATCTTTATGGCGCTACTATATCTTTATGCTATATATTTATATGACATAAAACTATGTAAGTACAAACATATTTAATAATGTACCTATTTAACTTAACTTAACCCTGCGGCTCTATTTTTAAATTATAAAGTTGATATAATGTGTATTAAGTCAAGTGGATGCACACTAATTGTATCCAATAAGTAAACTCAAAGTAAGTATTAAAAAAAATGTAAGATATATGTATATATTTTTAACTTAACAGGTAATTTTAATAATTCATATTTAATAAACAGAAGTAAACAAGAAATATGCTAGAATTCATGTTTAAATAGCCCGTAGCTAAGCGCTCAAAGCAATTTTAATAAAAATCGAGCTCCTATATTTTATAAACAAAAATATAACATTATAGCTAAGTAAAAAATAATTAAATTTGTTAATAAATTATAAAACAATATTTTACGTTGATTTTAACGTAATATAGCTTGGGTAAACAAAATACCGAAAAAAATAGTAATAATAATAATTAAATTAATACCTGGTTTGAACAGTAACGTTGAGCTGATCATTCGTGTTTGTAATTGTATCCCATTACAACATTTTTAAAATATTAAAGCAGATTATGTATCGAAATAAATTCGTTCATTTTGAGAATTGTTCGATCTACGTTCATATATAGGTAGTGGTGACTGTTCTATTGACTATGCATTAATTCAGCAGTACATAATACAAAATTTGGTTAGTACCTATGTAGATGATTGCATTTTGAGGATTTAATAATATTTATCATACAATGACACGCATAGTGTAAAATAATTAAAAAAAAAAAAATGTAATGACTATATCTAATGAGTAATTTCGTAATAAACTTGGTGTTATCAGTGATAAAATAAATGGCAGTGGATTTACCCTTACTTAAACTCTGTTAAATATAAACTACACATATTTTTAACATTTGGGTGCTTTTGACCAAATTTTAGACACAGATCTAAAATTATATTCAATTGTAATGGCTATTTGATACCATCATCGGTACAAAAGTTAAAACATTTTTTTTTTCAATTATTAAACAAATTAGAATTTATCATCATCCACAAATTCAACAAATAAATTATAATATTTTTTATGCGACTATATTATGTCTGGCTCTCTAATTAAATTTTGGTGATAAACTATACTACAGTTACAATATAAATACTTAGTAAAATATACTTAATAATTTAAGTTGACTTATGACTAAGATGATTTATCATTGAATTTAAATTTTACATATTCATGATTCTGATTTATTTAATGATATGAGGTACACTCATAATTTATTTACTACCTACTGTATAACAGAATGATTTACCTACTTGCCAACTTTTTTATTTTTAATATTACGTTTGTCCATTAAATATTAAATAAGGACAAATATTATTTTCAATCTCAATTTTGTAATTTATTTTATTTTATTATTATTTTTTTTTTTTATAAAGGCATTTTTTTTAGTAATTTTTGACATTTTCAAAACCTCCAAAGTGCAGAAGCTATAGCATACAGGCGAAGAATAAGAATTATAGGAACATAGCTGCCACTGGGTATAGGTAGAACCTACAATGACAAATAGTGTATAAAATAATGTGTTCATGTAGGCTACAAACTGTAAATATATAATAATAATAACATTTTTTCATATTTCTTTACTTTTGAACTTTTTTTTACATTTTTTATTCACTAGTTTCATCAAACAATACGTTTAAAAAAACAATATTTTCATAACTATTGTTTATGTATAATCACGTAAAAAAACACTTCAATATGTACTTCCTGTGGAGTTCATATCGACATTAAACATATTATTTTAGCGAAATTCCAAAAAATCTAAAATAATCAACTTAAAGAAGAAATAGAAATACTTCTGGAATCACTGGCCGAATCGCTCAAATAAGACCCCTAATTCCGACACCATCAAATTTATCGTATAATTTATCGCAGCCAGTCTATTCAAAATTATAATTTATAACTCAAAAGTGCATAATATGTATATTGTGTAATATTTTCTTAATCATTTGTATACTGTTGTATTTGTTAACCGATCATTCATTTTTAGGTAATCTAAATTTATACAAATAAATATAATATATAAATATATTCTAATAGAGGACAACTAATAGTGGTCATTATTTCAAAAAGTTATATAAAATCAAAATAAAATTACTTACGTTTATATAGGTATATATAATAGATTTTGTTCATGTATTTAATGTTATTAATAATGGCGTATAGTTATTTATTATAATAACTTTTTATAAATAATTATATTTTACTACACCCTGAAGATACATAAATGAATATATTGCGTTTTCATGAAATTTTAAGAAGACAAATTTATATTTTATAATTCGATTTTGGAGATTAGATGATCTAATATAAGTAGTTGGATGTGTTTAAAACATTTAACAAGTCTCTAAATAACACTTTCAGTTTAATTTTAAATTATGTATCGATTATATCGACCTTTGGATAGGTTGCCCAGTTTTGTTTATACCTACGCTTGAAACATGGATAAGTACATACCACCTACTCAATATTAGTATTTTAATGATTGTTATTTGAACTTTAAAATACATATTATAACCAATATACCTACGTACACTACGTACGTACATTAGGTACACAGTAGTGGTTAAGTAAATGTAGTATTGAATAATTTGTCTTATTAGAAATAACACCCAACATTCATTAGGTATATAAAAAAAAAAAATCATTTAAAAATACATTTATCGTTCCGCTCATAATCTAAAACTGTATGCCTATACCACACGCAATACATATATTATACAATAGTATATTTCGTGCATGTGTTCATAATTTGCGTAGGTAATAACCTTAAGTTAAATAGTTACATATATGTATACTGGGTCACTATAATAATCGTGTTTCTATTGTTTATGACTATATTATTAAAATTTAAATTTATGTCATTACTGAAATGAAATAAAATTTCGATGTTAAAATTTAAAGATAAAAAGTACATAATTTTAGTGACACAAAGACAGGAAATGAATATCACCTGACAATTATAATGTTACAACTCACAGTGGTAATGGTAGACACGCCGACGATCATTATTGCGTCATAATAATATTTGGTTTTAATTATTATTGTATTTAATGTCAGAAGCTTTACATACGAGTAAAATAATATTATTGGTCATTCATTTTTTTTATAATATGAAAAAGCCAAACAGTGGAGAAGCTTTACCTGTGTATGATCTTGCAGTATAATCGTTTAAAATTAAAATCCGAACTTGCACCACGTGTAATACATCGCAGGTAACGTACAAACATATTGTATGCAATACATATAGCTGGGTTTACTGTCCCTTGCCGGGTACAAGTCGTTAAAATATAATTTAAAATAAAACAATTTCAGTAAATCTAACTCTGGATTGAGAATTTTCAAAATATTTACATATAATATTATATCATAATCTTTTTACGGTGTCATGCATATTTCATCAGTCCATTTGTTTATATAAAATAAATATATTTAGTTATGCGAAAGGCGTTGAAAAAACTTGCACGTGATCGTCGTTTATTTTTTTTTCATTATAAGCTAACATGGAAATAAAATGAAATAATTCGTTTAAAATTCATTTCATACCAATATTTATTTTTCAACGCGACTTGGCAATAATCAAAAGTTTAAAACCGTTGAGGCTTGAGCGAATTGTCTTTTTAAAATTACATTTTTCAAGCAACTCAACTTCATCTGTCTGTAATATAAACAACATAAATGCAATGTGATAGTTTCATGGATTAATGGAAATTGTTCAATGTAAATATAATTAAGTATAAAAGTAAAAAATAAAATAATTTTTTTGTTTATTAACTGTTTTAATGTACCTATTAAATATTTAAACAATAAACGTGACATTCACTATTTAGTAGGGAGCATTTCATTTTAAAATTTTTGATCTTCAATCTTGTGTTGTGTACTATATTTAGTTGCGCAAAATTCGTTCAGCGTTTATAAATGGATAGAAATGTACGCGCAGATAACATTTAAACAATAAAACATGTAATTAAGACAGTATTTGTTGACTTATGCTCCGCTTAACTTATTTGGTAAAATTAAAAGAAAATCCATTGATCAATCTGTAAAAAAACCACGTGCATTATAGTGCATCTGTATAGTGTATACTATAGATCAATTATTTTCAGAAACAATAATCTAAAATCTTAACTATAAAATTGTGTACTGATTGCTATTCGGGAATTAAGAAATATTTAATCATTTATTTCTTAATAGTTGTATGTACTTATCAAAATACAGAATAGATTTTAAAACTATATTATTATCACAACAAAATATTTTATTAAACCACACAGTAGGTAGGTACCAACTATTGCGTATTTATTTTTATTGATCACGTTTTTTAAAATTAAGTTTCATATTTTTATTCTAAACCTCTGTTCTTGTTCTTCTAATAAAATAAAATAGTTGTTAAACATATATAGGTAGGTACATAATATATTTTTTGCCTCGAGTATTATTTCCAATTATTTGACTAATATTTTTTTAACGAGCTTTTACAATATAAGTGGTTATTTTTTGTAGGTATAATAGATATATAATATTATATTAATAACTTTATGCAAAACTTATTTCTAACTAAAAAGGAAAGTATTGTGAATTTGTGATAGGAAATTACTGAAACAAGTTTTATTGGTATTGTTATGACCTACTTAAGTTTTTTCAAAAATGAATTAATTTCAATTAAACTTTCAAACTTTTGTTACTAGCTTCTCAATAGGTATTTAATATTATTTGTAAAATTATAAAAATAACTACATTTAAACATACCAAAGTCATTAAAATAACCTATCTAATACCAATGAACTTTTTATATAGAAATACTATCAATCACACAAAATGTGTGACATTATTATTATGTAAGTAGGTACCTTTTCTAAATAATTAAAATTAAAATAGGTTTTAAAATATTCTTTAATTATTTCATTTTAATATACATTACACATACTATATTATACTGTTATTTTTATTATTAAGAAATTTTGTCTACTGATCAGTTATTCATTTTGATTTTGATACCAAAAAAGTTCTAATGCAATCATAATAATATCAATTTTCAGAAGTGGCTTTTTAAACTTTTTTTTTAATTACGTCTTATTAGTTATAACCATTGTTGTTGAACCTCAAAATTAAAAAAAGTTTTTTTGGGGGGTATAGTACGTATTATAATACCGATACAGCTTTAATCTATGTAAAAATGAATGTATGCATAATAACAATCCAAAATAAATATTTTAAGCTTTTAGTCCAAAAAAAACTTTTTGTTGTGATTATGTATTTATTTTTATTAAAGGTACTTAAATAGAACTTTTAAGTTTTGAATGCAATTTATATTATAGTCCTATTTATAACAAACTCATTCAGTGATACACTAATAAATAATTTAATAGGTAATATTATTTGTATGTACAGTTACATATTATTACAGGGATTAAAAAATTTTATAGAAAATATGAATTAGGTACATTGAAAAGAAAACATAAAAATAGTTATAACGTAGATATTATTTCAGTAAGACGAAATTGAAGTTTATAATCATTAATTACCATATACCTAGTACTTAAAAATAATCTATTTATTTGTGTATCACATAATGTATGACAACCTTAGCATACACTCGATCAAACTTTTTAGCACATCATTATAATATTGTTGTATTCCTCATGATTGTATTTTTTTTTTACTTTTTTGAAAATCTGCAATGAGTTTAGAGCTTTGAGGAAGTTTGCATGATGTTTTAAAACCTCTTTTTGCAGAATATCTTTTAATTTTTCTCCAACTTATTGAAAGTATATTATCATTTCATGTCTATTATTAATTTAAAACACAAGACTTTAAGAGGGTTACATTTCAAATGATATTAAATCCAAACTTTTAAAAAGATTGAAGCTCATTTAATTTTTTAATGTTCTAGATGGTATTCTTATAGACGTAACAGACAAATTTTTCACATGCGTGTATTTTCAAATACCTACTTAATAAACTTAGTATCTTTTATTTTCTTGGTAAAATATCCAATATCTTTTTGGATGATATAATGACAAAATAAAAGTTTCATTAACAATTTAAAGAAAATTTTCAAAAAAAATTTAACTATTAAAAATTTGATGTCAGCACAAGTTATTGGTGTGCAGATATGCTTCAAGAATATATTTTTTTTAATAAATAGCATAATGTATTGGTAAGTTACAATTGCGTAGGTATGGACTTTTTTCACTATTACGATTAAGTATATACGTTCTACCTACTCAAAATTAATGCAACGTTGCCGAAGTTTACAACCGTGAAATTTGTAAAATAACTTATTTTAAGAAATCAATGCTTGTTCATAGTAAAGTTTAATACATTTCACTATGACTGCTATTCTCAGTACCAAAATTTTTAAGACGAATTATGATATTAAGGTTTTAATTTATAATTTTAATTTATTGTATTATAATTTAATTAATTATATACTATTGGCTTTATTTTAATAGGTTTAATTATTAGAGTTAGTTGAACTTATATTATTATTATTATTTATAACATGAATACTATTATAGGTTATTTGGTTATAGAGATGTATTTGAAAAAATCAACAAACCATAAGCTAGTTAATTGGATTAAAACCCAATCATAATTATTAGAACATGACAATCGTTGACGTTTGCTATAATCTCTTAATACTGGTACAATATTAAATGTTTCAAACACCATCTGACTCAATGTAATACAGCTTAAATCAAAACCTATAATAATATTATGTTTAAATGTTTAGAGCTTGTAGCATATCCTATAAAGCTTGTAATTATCATTGAAATATTTGAGTCTGACAGTATTTTTATTATAAATATTCAACTTTATTATTTAGTGAACGATCGATTTGCCTTACGTGAGGTCCAGATATATGAGTATATAATATATTAATATATTATTAAGTACGAGTAGTTATTAAAATTGCAAATTTAAATACTGGAATTAAATATTATAGTTGAGAGTGATCAAAATCGTGGATTTTTAGTGCCTACTTTTATTATTGATAAAATATTTTATACAGTCATAATGAAAGTCCGTATTGACGTATAATAAGCCTCATAAGTTATCACCAAGTAGTTCCATGTATTTACCTGTAAATTCAATCTTTATCAATATAATTATCTATTGACAAAGTCTGTGTAACCATGTTAATTAAATGTAACCATGACAGATATCCAGTTGTAAGCTGTGAAGCATCTGAATGAGGTTATTGATATAATATAGCTCATTATTTTATTTTAAAACATTATGTAATATATAAAATAAAATTATATATCTGTATAATCATAAACTGTTTAGAACTAATGGCCTTTGTTGTCGATGTTTCTTTTTTGATCAATAAAAACAAAAAAAAAAAACAAAAAAAAATAATTATTATTATTTTATGTACATTATAATAATTTAAACGGTAATAATCTTTACAATATAATTTAAATTTAAACTTTAATTATAAGCTAATAACCTTGTAATTGATGCTGTAACAATACAAAATATATATATATATATATATATATATATTTATATATATTATATATATTTATATATATATTATTTACTACATTTAATCAAATACAAAATTTAAAAATCCATTTTATACAAAAACTTTAAGCAACTTTGATACATTAATTAAGACGTGTTCTTTTGACTGAAGTATGCACATTTTTATACAAAATATTATAAGTTTTGAGTATAAAAATGTATAATATTATAAAAAATAGTATTTTAACAATCATTGATTTCATACTATCAAACCATCAGGCCTCAATATTTATAAAAGTCTATAGTTTAAATATAAAGTAGGTACCTATGAAATAAAACGAAGTTAGTTGATTTACTGATTTAGCATGACTTGACATATTATATTTTCATTTGAATGTATTAATGTCTTACAAGTCGCAACTATAAATAACTAACACCACTAACGATTTTTCAAGGAATCGAATGATGTAATAATATTGTCGAAGTAAATGGTTTTAGATTACAATAAAATAAAAGTACATATTATTATTTGCCAAGTTGATGAAAAAAATGTATATTAAATTCAGCCACTCAATCGACTATTAATAAATACGAATCAATGTGTTTAAAAGTATTCAAATAACTATTTTTATTATGTATATTAAAAAGTTTACACTTATAAGTTATAAATTTTGTTTTAAAACAAATTATTACTCATCCAAACTTATGACGACAAACTATTACAACCAATACACAGAATAATTAATAAACTCAAATTAATTACAAACATATTATATAATACAATATTTTTTGAAATAGAAAACCTACTGTGATATGAAAATAATTGAAAAATATCTTAAAGCATATTCAATTATAACAAAAAAGATATAGCTACAAAAATGTGTAAACTGATATTTTATGATACAATCAAAGAACTCCTTATTAATAAACATATCCATATGGAAAAAGAAACTACAATTATACTATGTCAGATTTTCATTTAACACAAAAAAAATGAGTAGTAACAACCGAAACACATATCTACACCGTCAAAATATTATTTGTAATAACTAATAACCAAAAGTATAATATTTAAAAATAATAACGTCATTTTCACAGACTCATTGAGCTCCGTAAAAATTTAAAATAAATTATGAAAACAAAATCAATTTAAAACTAAAAACAATAACAGCTTCCAATAACTATAAAAAGTAAATCACTATTGTCTGGATACTAGGATACAGTGGTTAGTTATATTTAAAAGAACGAGAAAGTAAACAAACTTGTAAAAGAAACGAAAAATAATAAACAAATGGAGATAACCTTAAAACACCACATTTATGAAGACATCTTAAGGGTTATTTATAATACAATTGAAATAAAATCGACCAGATATAAAACCAAACTAAAAGAAATAAAACTGACAACCGAACGTTGAAAAGAAACAAAAACTTTAGAGAATGAATAAGAAGTATGTACCTAATCTTAACACGTTTAATAATAAAACATATCAGATACACACGTGGTTATCTTATGAGTACAAAAAAAAATTTAACCAAATGCTCGATCTGCGGAGTCTAATTTACTAACAACAGTTAAACTGATATTATCGTCAAGCCACATTTAAAGAGGGGCAACAGGCTGTTGTTGCCCCGTGTGGCTGAGAGGGTGGTTAATCTTTTGTATTACATTAAATTTGTATTCGATAAAATGAGACGGTTTTTATTGTTGCTCCAGGATGGAAATTTCTTAATATGGCTCTGCTTCTCATTGAATGCAGACAAATTTTATATAAAATTATATTGCTTGAGTCAAATATGATTTTTCACCAATTCCTAGAACAAAACGAGACTGCCGCAATCGAGTGCTAAGATGTATTAAAGAAATAATTAGTATGGAAAAATTTTGAAGCTTATTTTTGATAAAAAAAAAAAAAAAACAAATAATAATAATTTTTAAGACTAATAATGTCAATGGCCGATAATGGCAATACAATTAATTGTCACAGATTAGCTGAAACCTGAAAAAGACAGAAACTCTTTTCTATTTTATTTTTTATTAGATATACAAAACACAACTAAAGCACTAAATATTTTATTGTGAGTGGGAATACCCACCTTGATAGTCATTGTAGTATATTGATTGTAATTCAATATCGAACGCTAATTGTCAAATTATAATTATGCATGTTGTGCATAATTAATGTCTTTGGAAATTTCGAATACCCATCTACATTTATTCGTTTTTAAATTATAAGAAAATTAAAAATAAGTTGATTTTTAAAAAACTAGAGTTGCGTATTGCGTAAATATTCCTAGTTTTTCATAACTTCTTTTTAGTTTTTCCTGTTGATTAAAATAAGTACTAGAAAATTACTTTTTAAACCCTAAAATTAAACTAATTTTCTACTATATAATCATCCCCGAAGTTTAAGATTAAAGTATTTTTAATGTTTCTTTAAACCTTTTGATCATTTAACACAAAAAAATATATATATTTAAAAAACCCTATTGTATAAAACTGATATTTGCGTGCATACAACACACCGATCAGAACTAAAAACTTAACATTTATCTATTCATATACGACGTATTATAAATATAGGTATTAAAACACATCACGGGCTACTAGATAATTGTATCTACTATAACTACTTTTTTTGTTCCGTCACTTAAAAGTTTTTATTTTTATAAAAAAGTTAAGACACGTTGTTATTTGAATAAAATATCATAACTACACACTACTCACTTGTGACATTGGAGAGTAAATTACTTGTAAATTTATTTTAAAACATTTTTAAATGTTCTTAAGATTACCCATAATGCAGTATTGAACACCATATAAAGACTCACACTGACATCCTTAAAAACAGAAAATTAAGATATGGTTTCGTTGGATTTTGCACAATAGTTTACAAAAAGAACAAAATCAAAAAAAAATTAATACTTTAATCAATTTATTAATTTTAAAGAAATAGTATAAAAATGTATTAGTCCTCTCACAGAATTCATACGCACACGTGGTTGTATTTTATTAAGTAGTACTAAATTTTATTGAATTATTACGTAAATAAAAACTATTAATCATCACGATAAATTTATTTTGAATTTGAAGTAAAAGTCAATGAGGTCGTAATTAAAATCAAATTTGAGTCTGATATTAAAATAGGTACAAACTAAAAACACTGTGAATTTTTTTGAATGTTATATTTTTCTTGTGATATTTGTTACTTAATATTATGTTGTATAATATTGAACTTAATACAAATTTTCAAACTGTCATTGTACCTGTGAATTTTATTATTATTTATATTTAGTTTTTAGTGACTGGGCGCAGTCAGTGCTCCAACATACCATACCATGTTTTATGATTATCTTGTTTTATACATATAGTGTTGGACTCGAATAGAGCCCCAGAAGATTATTTTTTATATAATTGTTAATTCGTTGAGCTAATGATGTTAATATTTATATTACATATTTTTTTGATGCTGTGTAACAAATTACCATTTTTCTTTTTATAGTTTTAAGTGCGTACATACTTACGCGGACACAGTTGCACACCTCGCCGCACACTAGCACTCACTGTTTTTGCTCAGCGAACCCGTCTACTCCCTTTGAGTATCGCTACACTACAGTACACACATATACATATACATAATATGTATTAACAAAATAGCTGGTCTGTTGATAAGTAGTTGTGTGACGCGAAATATTTCGGTTACATGTATGGGTTAACTCCCATACAACTAACATAGTAAGATATACGATAAATTACATTATTATAATATAGTACCGTGTTCAAAATAATAAGTGCGTTGAAAAAATTCCCGAAAACATCAAACAAAATTTTCCTCTATACATTCTATAGTAAATATGTTGTAAAACATGTGAACTTACATGGGATAAATATTTTTTGGGAATAAACTAATGCTAATTTTGTTACATTATGCACGAGATGATGAACAATTATAATCAACTTTTCATTTTTATCTATCTCTTATGTGGATATTTTCACTAAATTTTTCATATAAAGCACGTTTGTTGTCTGTTGTATTATTAATAACGATATACGCAACGAAGCGTAACGTAGCAAGTACAAAACGAAAATCTTGTCAAAATCATCCCATTTTGAGAGAAAAGAAGATATTTTATTTTTAATAAGGTATTTTAATGTCGTTTTTTTTTTCAATTTTCGTATACAACAAATTGTCTTTATTTTACCTGTAGGCAAAATATAATATTAGACTAAAATGTAATCTAGTAGTTAGGTTTTTTTGAAATTATTTTCGCTATGTAAACGGCTTTGATATGAGTTAATTTGCTAGTGTTGCACTGTTATACCTGCTGAAATGTAATGGGATTAAGCCAATCTAGTTACATATTTAGGATCTTTTATAATTCGATAATACCAACAAAAAAAAAAAAAATTAAATAATTTTTGATTTTGTTTACAACTCGATATTGTGGTATACATCCACTAGAAAGTAAGTCATTCGCACATGTTTGAAAAACACTGATGTATAAAACTTCAAACACCTGTTGTCTGGTATAGTCATCGGTCGTCGGGTATTTACACAGATGTACAGTTTATCGTGAATTCATTGATGTGAAATACTTAATTAATTAAGTAAGTAACTGGTTGTTTTCTAAAAGTTAGTTTAATTAATAATGATAGATAATGTATTAATATGTACCTATGTTTAATTATTTAAATGTGCTTAAATTATATATATATGTATAGTTAAATTGTAAAAACTATTCGACTATTCGAAGATAACACTGATGGAAATTTAGTATAAGTTATCAAATAACTGAAAGTTTAATCTTCCTTCCTGTGAACAAATGTAATACCATTTTTAATAGGATTCAAATATTTGATAAATTTTATAGATCAAAAATAATATATTCTAAATAAAATTCGTTGGAAATCATTACAGACATTTCAAATATCATTACAATAACTTTTTTAAATACAGAATATAACTGAGTACCAGTTTTTAATATACTATTTTATTTTAAACTATTATTACTATTATAGTATTTTATCAATTATCACTATTATCATGAGCTCATATAATTATGACGTATCTAAATACAATAACAACTATATCCTAATCTAAAAATATAATTTCACTTAAAACATCAAGTTTTTTCAGTTTATTATTTGGACATTTGTTTTAGGCTTCCGAGTGGAGAGATGTATTTTTATTGGTTTAACAATAAAAAGAATATTTGTGTGTGTGTCTATACTCTGTAGTTATCTCCTGGAGAAGTAAAATACACACTGGTTTCTGTTAACAAATTTGATCTAGTTTGTACTCTTAAGGAATTAAAGATAAAAAAATAACAATTTCATACATTTTTAACTAGGTACTTCTCTAACAGTTGATTCATTTTTGTAATTTTTTTGAAATTTTTTCAAAATTTAAATTTCAAACGGCTATCAAGAAATTATTGTGACTTTCTATTTTTAATATTTTTTAGTTACTAAAAGTCTAAAAGAATAAAATATCTAGGATCTTCTATTATATTTTAAAATATTTCAAACAAGTCTAAAAATGTTTATCGCCACTTATAAAATTAAAATTTTTATTTTTTTAATGCCTATAGATACAGCTTAAAATTAGGCTGAACCAATGAACTTTTAAAAAAAAAATAATAATAAACGTATTAAATAATAGTTTAAGTGAAAATGGAATGTTTCATATTTTTACAAAAATGTTTCAATCACAAAAAAAAACTAGAATCAACTTAAATAAGAAATTAAAATTAAATTAGAAATCATTACTTTACGTATGAATAATATCGAAACTCCTCGAAGTTTTAACATTAAACGTTTGTAGAAAAACTACTGTATGTCAACAATATGCTTAACTTTAATTTTTAATTCTAGTATTAAAATGTTTACCTTACAAAATGTGTGCAACTGTCGTCATATGTACGATATGAAATGGCCATTATTATTGACATAGAAACTATTCGTACAACTTTTAACGAAAAAATTAAAAATATTCTTATGGAAAAACGATAAAAACTCTTTTTTTTCAACTAAGGACTTATAATGATATTATTCAACAAGTTAAAAATTAAAAATGTGTTTAAAAAGTAGCTAGTAATAGTTTCGTTGCGGGCCCTCGTGGGCTGAAAAGTCGCGTAACAATAAAATATTTCATGGCAGTAAAATTTGTAAAAAAAAAAATTTAAAAAAAAATAATGCATTATTTCTATTTTTTAAAACACCTATTTTATTTTTAAAATTATATAGAATTTGAATTTTGCCTGCATATCTTGTCTTAAAAAATAATTTGGTCAATAACATAAATGAATAACGTTAATTTCATTTCAACATTAATTTACCTTAACACAGAGATTTCAAGTTTAAATTTCATAAATAATCCACAAACCTCTGTCGTTATTGCTCGTGTGGTACAACTTATGTGCAACAAATTTGCTCCTAACCACGAATATTGGGAAAATATGTACCAGGAACTTATGCGGAGATCGTGACGGTGAGTAGACTGCCACGACTGTCTCTAACACGGCTATATTTTATTGGAATACAACCACGGCTCCACCGATGAAACTGAAAAAAGTGTAACAAGTTGACCATACGACCCTGGTACCGGGGACTCAATTTCGATTCCATCTCAACGAAATTTAAACGAAATTCTTGCCTTTTTTTTTGCTATACTTATGAAAAATAGGCATCAAAAACTTTTTTACAGCGATATTATTTATTTGCAAAAATATTTAAAATATAGATTAATTTTTACAAACTTATTCATACCCGTACGGTATTGACTTACAATAAAATAAGTTATATAATTATATCATCTACGATAGATATTAAAAATATATTATATTATAATTTGTAATATTTTACTATCTTAAATCGTCATCTACACTCAAAGATACTATGTAATGTGAAAGTGAATTACTATTATAATAATAATTATTATTTAGATAATATTATAATATGAATTTGGCGACAGTTAATTTAATACTACTTGCCATATTGTTTTTATTTTATTTTATTATTAATAGAAAAATAAATTACGAATAGCAACTAAAGAAAATATTATTAATGATTAAATATTTTAAGAATATTTAGACATTTCTTAAGATGTTTATGGATAATTTATATTTTGTTCTTTATTATTATTTTTGTTTTCCTGAAAAAAGCTTGAAAATTTAAATCAAGGTTCCTCAAAAATAATTCATGCTTTCATGCTACCTTAATAAGTTTATGGTCCAAAATACTTTTGACAGAGTTGAATGTTTTATTAAAAAATAACGGTTTCGTTATATCAATCAAAGAAACTTAAATCGCAGTGACTTTATTACGCATATTATTAGTATAAGTACCTGTGTACTCGTATAATACCAAAATATGAAAATGCTTATAATAATTTGCTTAAAAAAATAAAATATCATAAAAATTGACAAGAGAATAAGAGATAACCACAGATAATGTTTTTTTTTTTTTTTTTGTAAGTTATAAAGCCTTATTAATAAATATAAATTAATCATAAAAAATTAAAACAGCTTATTAATATATAATATAATTTAACAACATAAAATCGATTTTACTAAAAGCAAATTTGTTACGTTGTGTACGTTTGCTGCAGACACTTGCAGGTTTAGCATCCTTTTATTAAAAAATAGATAATTTTATAAAAAAATTAGACGTGTTCCATGATAAAATAAAAGCTTATGGATTTATAATCCTTTTTAAACTCTTTTAAGAAGAAATTAAAAATATTTTTAACATTGCAATGGTTTTGACTAAATTTTAAAGACGGTCCTAAAATTATATTCAATTTATTACAATAACCATTTCTTTTCTGTAACCAATGGCAACCATAATATACAAACAAAAAATATTAATTTTTTGTGACTTGCGAGCCAACAATATCTCAAACCCCTCTTTAAAATAAAAAATGTAAATAATCGGATTCAAGGTGTACCGCGTATAATGTACATCTTCTGTTATAGCTTTATATAACATCAATAATAATATATGTACTAAATCACGATAGTGAAAGACTTAGCTTTGGCTCTTTTACTGCAGTGTAAAAAAAGTGTGCAATGATATTTTGTATTGGGTAAGCGTTAAGATAAAATGTCAAGTTAAAATTAAGCAATTTTATCGACAAAAATTACACTCTAAAATGTATAATATAATAAAAGTGTATTGATAATGAAAATAGTCCATTGAGCAACTGCAAAATATTGGATTTTCGTTTTAAAAAATATTAGTACAAGCTCTCGGCCCTTTTAACCGCCACATAAAAACATGAATTCTACCGCAACCGATCATTCTTAAAATGACGATCATACGAGCCGGGTGATCTAAAATATACGAGCGCATCTGTAGAGGAATTGCCTTTACGAAAATAATAAAATAATAAATTGAAAACTTAAATAAAAATTAATAAACAGTGGTAATTTTAATGTATATTGTAATTTAATATGATAAATTTTAAATTTTTCATTTCTTCCTTCTTGGCCGGGCATGCTCCGCTTACGTAGCTTATCCTGACCGCACGGCGCACGCACTAGTTCACACACACACACACACACACACACACACACACACACACACACACACACACACACACACACACACACACACACACACACACACACACACACACACACACACACACACACACACACACACACACACACACACACACACACACACACACACACACACACACAGACACAGACACACACACGAATATTATATTTTATTAAGAAGACGCCATACTCGAGTGGTGTTTCCGTCTTACAAGTGAATAACATAGCAAATTTACGCTCAGCAGATCACGGTTAGCACCGTAAGTATAAAAATTAGAACGAATCGACTTATAACGAAACATGATGGTAACACCATTTTCTATATTTGTAAGTTGGTTTTTTTAACGATTTTTCAGTTTTTAAGTGAGTTATGAGGATTTTAAATTTACGATATATTATATAAGCATAACTTGTTAAAAAATTGAACTATTGAAAAAACCAACATATACTTACACAGATAATTTTGTTGCCATCAAGTTTCATAATGGTTCGATTCACTCAACATTTTAAACTAACGGAGCTAAACGTGATATGTTGAGTGTAAATTTGCTATGTTACACACTTGTAAGACGGAGACAACACGCGCGGGTGTGGCGTCCTCTAAATGTACAATTTAGTGGTCGGCAACCTGCGGTTCACGAGACACATCCGGCTCACGCGACTATTCCCCACAGCTCACTCTAAAATGACAATTAAATTAAATATTTTATATTTTTAGTTATTCCCTTAAATCTATTTACACATTTTACATAATATATAAATGATAATTCAATAATTGAATTGTGTTTTATTTATTGCGTCTCAGTCTCATAATGTTACGTCAAGTGATAAACATTTTTTTGGAAGAAAATAGAGAATAAGACGCTTCTATGCCTAAAAAATGAAGTAAGGATTTCTGAAATTTCATTTTTTACTGATAAATTGAAGTATACGAATGAACTTGATATAAAACTATTAGATAAAAATTAACATATTCCTGATATGTGTTCTCATATTAAATATTTTGAAGAAAAGTTGACATTTTTACATTTTACGGTCTCATCTTGAAAAAAAAATGAAAATATAAAATTAAACCGTTTTACGGCAATCCATTATTGTCTTGAATAGCAATAATATATGATAAATTCGATATTAAAAAAAAAAAACCATAACCCTGGATATTCTTAATAATAAAATTAAATACTTTAATCACATAATAAAATATACTTAGTAGTTTAGACTAACAGATCGTTTCTGCAATATTGTTTTCCGTTGAATAAAATTTAACATACCTATTTATGACAATACTCATAACAGTCATAACACTCATAACGCTTGGCGTTTCGACACATACTTACTAGGTACTGTAAAGCAGAACGGTTATATATTTGTTCACTTCTTTATTTTTATCATTGCGTTTGTTCGTTAAAAATCAAAGATACCCAATTACGATTTTTCAAACTCGATTCTATAATATTATTATTAAAGGTGAGTGATGGTCAGTTCAGTCACCACATAGACGTTTTCAAAACTTCCAGGCTCCAGAAGCTATAACATATGGAGTAGAAAATAGAAACTACAAAAGCTAGGAAGTATTGTAAAGGTTCACTAATTAATTCACGCACATTTTATTTTGGATATTTTTTTAATTGAAAGATAATAATATTATTGATAATCCATTCATATTACATTTAGAGATAAACATATTACATTATATTATTATTTAAAGTTACATGAATTTATTCATATAATATCATAACATACATATAAAGACTTACAGTGAATGGTAATGCAAAATTATTTGCACGGGAAGAAAACACGTATTTTCATAATATGAGCACTTAATTCTAACATTCAAAAACTTAATTTCTATCTCCTACATCGTGTGAACCAAATAATAAGTTAAGAGTAGTGAATCGCGGTTACTACATAATGATATTATATAATATATAAAGGAACCTGGAAAGTCTTAATAATCTTCTAGATAATATATTATCATAATATCTGAGATGGATAGGGTAGTTACATAAATTCAATGTTGAACTTAAAATTAGTTTATTACATTAATTAACTTGTCTAATAATATATTATTATCGTAATGGAAAGTTTAAAATAAAATAAGTATACGTAGGAAGTTAATTTAATAAATTACACAAATTCAGTTTTATCTCACCGAGAATCTTACAAATTATTAGTATATATATAAAATAATTACTCGTTCTATCAATAATTACAATAATATAAAATGTACTCGCTGTTAACGCAATAAAAGTTCAGCCATGTCGTACGTGTTTATTTATGCAATGTTCCAGAAACAATATTCGGATACCTTTCATTATTTAAAATACACAATATAATATTTAAAAAACTTAAATTAGATTCTTAAAAATAAGTAAATGTAAATTAATAATTGTTTTTAATTTTTAACTACCTACGTAAACTTTTCTTATCAATGCAATTCAATGTCTCAAAAACGTTTTAAAATTTCTTTGAAAAATCATAATAAGTAGTTCAGAATAATAATAATAATAAAAGAATATATTTCCCGTTATAATTAAAATAAATAATCAATAAACATTAACCTTACACGCTTAATCATTCAGATTAATTTAACTTTCATTCGTCGTGTATCCTAAAATAAACGAGAATTATTCTATAATAAGTACGAGTATCTTGTCTAAAAAGACGACTTCAGAGAGTATATCCATTTCAATTATCGTAACTTAAGATCCCACTCGTTCACTTATATATATAATAGTATGATAAAGGTAGACAAATATTAAGCAACGTAATATTAAATATTAATCAATAATTAATAATTACCAACTATATTTAGTTGTAAGTTTAAGTTATATATGAGTAGGTATGCATTGATATACGTTTTATGATATAGCTGTATAAATATTTTATTTTATACGTTAAAAACGATTTACTAATATTCCAACTAAATATTATGCAATATTATGATAATTGATTAAATATGAACGATATATATATATGTATATAGTTTAGTATTCGTTATTATTATTATTATTATTATCATCTAATAGTATAAATAACATCGTGTGGGCCATAGCATGATTTACGGGTAGTTATTAATACGCCATACGTATATTCGTCTGAAATTACATAATATACACATTACCAACAGTCGTCAATTTAGAGCAATATAATAAAATATGGCATACAAATAAATATCAATCGAAATATATTTTCGTCGTATGATTTCAATTCCGCGTAAAACTCTATTGGATAATATGTATAAGGTCTATTGCATGCACATTATACAATAAAGAGCGTGTTGTATTGTGGCGGCGAAAAAATATACAATATAATAGTGTGTTCAATTTACTCGAATTTTTAAATCACTTAAAAGCGGATTCGAGCCGTTTTTGCGCGGTGTATTTCTAGGGCCTCGTCTGATACTATAGGGTTTTCCTTTCTGTATAGGTAACCAATTAGGTGCTCGTTTAATGTTAAATATTATACACTACACAATGTTGATAACTGACACTACCAAGACACGGTAACTATTTTGAACTTGTCGCGAATAACTCCTTTGTCGCAAACTTACTCAAACAACTCGCAGTCAACTTGGAATATTTTCAAATCACAAATAAATTAGTTTCTGATTTATGTATTTTTATTTCAAAAACGTGTATTTCGCTTCGAACGCCAAAATATAACCGTTTCTCCGTAACGACTGACGTAGGTAGGTGTACGCCGCTATTATTGTCTGGTTTTACTGCGGTATATCGAGCGTAGCGAATACTATCATTGGGTATCGGTTATTTTTATTAGTTTTACACAATGGTATGTTTATATTTTTACACGATTTCTTGGGAGGCAGTTAAAAAAAACTCGTCAATTTTATTTGCTATATCTCAATACTCAATGGCTCTGTAGATTGGAAAGTGAACACAGATTGACATTTGAACGGGTAATGTGTTCATACTATTTTGGTGCCTTTAGTCGATATATAACGTATATAGTGTATATTTTGACTTTGATTTAAGCATAAGTAACTGTGTAAAAAACGGTAAAAATAGCATCGTCGAAGACCTGAACATACAATGAACATTTTAGGATAAAGAGAGAGCTTCGCTTAGAGTTGCGTTTGACAGAATTTATTTCTACATGTAAAACAGAATACCTTTAAATTCGAATACTCGATTTGTGTAGGTTTAAATAATAATAATTGGAATCGAAATTGTCGAATTCTGTGGGTGTATATCATGTTATATATTATATATTCTACAGTCACTACTTGAAAAACTAAATCTACAGCTAAGTAACACACATACACACACACTCACACACACATACACAATGTACAAAGATAATATTATGACGCACATCGTTGTTAAAACGTTAGGATTCATAATAATAATATATGATATTGAAAACTTAGATTCGACGCTAATTTTACGATTCGCTTTATCAAACGTTTAAATCGTAATTCGAATGCGACATGAAAAATAATATACTATTTATTAATTTATATTTTTTCACGCCATTTTTCCGCGAATACGATAATATTATAGTCCAACTCGCGTGGATAAGTAGTATAGACGCTTTTTGGCTCGTACGCACGGCAGTAAAAATTTACATTTTCGTATGAAGCTGCACAAATTTAATATCATATATTATTGTAGTGAAGAGTTTGGGACTAGAAACGAAAACGCGGTAACGGCGGTCACATATAGTGTCGTCATTACTACGATGATAATAATATTGTTATATGCCAATGGAGCTCTATTCAAATAAAGTTATGTTTGCTTTTATAGTTTTATCGAATTTCGGTCGCCCAAGGTCGTAACTAATTCGCGTCTATTTGTGTGTGTGTGTGTGTGTGTGTGTGTGTGTGTGTGTATGTGTGTATGTATCGCGTGTAGCGGTGCGATAATACTCACGCGTGCGCTTCAGTAATTTGGTGCACGCGTTTACTACCTGACGATCTACCTGTTATCATTGGCATCGCTGCCTTGGTCGTTTCCGCGGTCATTATTCGGACTTCCTCCTCTGTCACCTCTTCCGTAGTCGTCGTCCAAATTGCCTCCTCGGTCACCTCCTCCGTGGTCGTCGACCGAAATGCCTCCTCCATGGTCGTCGTCCGAACTGCCTCCTCGATCACCTCCGTGGTCGCCATCCGGTCTGCCGCCTCGGTCGCTTCTACCACGATTGTCGTCGTCCGGACCTCCGCCTAGGCCGCTTCTTCCACGATTGTCGTCCGGACGTCCGCCTAAGTCTCTCCTTCCGCGGTGGTTGTATGGACCTTTGCCGCGGTCTTTGCCCGGACTTCCGTTTTGGTCGTTTCCACGGTCACCTTTACGGCTTTTGTTAGTGGTGACATCCGTCGGGATAATATAATTCCACAGCGAGCGACCCCGTCCGCCGCCTGATGCACTGCCGTCATTGGAGGCGACATGCAGTCCCGGCACCGGCGGCGGCCCGCTCGCATAGATTTGCGTCGCCGAAGCAATAACGTCAGCATATCGGGTCGCAGCGGTGGTGGCGTTCATCGCTGCAATAATAGCCACGGTCTGGTTTTCAGATACCGCGCTAAGCCCCGTGTCCTGGACACGGGGCGGCGACCCTTATGCTTTACCGTACTTGTTCACCACGCAGTACACCATGAGGCTGAGCAGGAACCCGCCGGCCACGGCGACGAACTTGGAACACGCTTCGAAGTCGTCCTGGCTGTTGTCGTTTATGGCGGCCCGCAGTTGTTCCTGTCGCCGCCTGTTGGCCAGCTTGCGCGCCAGCTCCGGGAACGCCAGGCTCTGCGTGAACGTCAGCTTGTGAAGCGAGTCCGATAGGCTGTGCATGCCCACACTGCCCCTGGTGGCCATCCGCTGCAGGTCTGCGAATTCCGGTTCCGTGGCGTCCGAGTACCGGCCCGTCCACGTGGAACTCCTGCGCCTGCCCCACGGTACGCTGTAACGGTGGCCACCGGGTCCGCCTGATCCGGGCACGCTCAGCGATGACGCGTCCGACGACGCAGCCGACAGGTTTCCGCCACCGTCCATGATCGAAAAGTCGATGACCTGTTGGGGGTTATAATACAATACGTTAAAAATAATGATGATGTGTGAGTGTGTGTGTGATCCTTACAATATTTCTCGGGATAGGCCCGAGTAATAATCAAGGGCAGATCCAGGGGGGGCACTGAGGGTTAACCTAGGTTAACCTAACCAGCACACCCCCATTGGAAAAAAAAATTTAAAAAAAATGTTGATGGAGGGGGGGCTATATCTACTCGTATATTAAATAATTACCGCCCGCTTAATATTATAAAATGACGACATATCGTTAAAATGCAACGTAAACATCTCGTGAGATGTGGAAAATTATCGCTAAAGGTCATTCAAAGGGGGCGTGGTGGCTTCTTGTCTTTCGAGTCTGTTTGGAACTACTGCCCACTCAATTTAATTTTCGGTGGGCAATGAGTACCTTAGATCATAAAGGCGATTTAATTATAAACGTCTTTATTGATGTTAGGTACAATATTAATCGTGACTGCAATACCACGTAACTACAGTCTACAAACCTAAAAGTTATTCAAGAGAGTCAAAATAAGTAATCCATTAGGTTAGGTTAACCCATTAGGTTCTGTAAAAATAATTATCCTGCAATTCCGTTTCTCAGAATGCAAAAAAGAAACTTAATATTGTTTAAAGAAGACATAGTTTTCAATAAAATAATTATTATTACATACAATTTTTTTAATAACACTAAAGAGATAAATATATGAGCATTTTCAAGAAAGTATTGCAAGATTAAGATATGTGTTGTCGAAATACAAATGTTTGTACTTTTATAGATAATTGTTATTTATATTTATTGTAATGAAATGCATCTCACAATAACTGTAATTTAATTGAAAAATACTTACCAAACTTAACGAAACTTGTAGAAAAAACTATTATCTATTTGATGGTATCAAAAATTCATTTTAGTAAAAACGTGTTTACCTAGTAATAAAGTTAGTATTGTAATTGCAGTTAACATTTTCAATCAGTTATAAGTGATATAAATCATTATCGTTTTTGTCTTACATTAATATAGTATAAACAATAATTAAGATAAATATTTTTGTAATTTCGTACCTTTTTTATTGTTGACGCAATACAAATGCATAGTTTATAGTTTATACTAAAATCTGTTTCATTACCTATCGATTCTGTCTATAACATTGTGCATTGTTTTTTTAATTTAAAAGTAATTTTTGTATACATAATAAATTATTATTTATTAAAAATAAATTATACTATTATAGTGTTTTTTTTTTTTTAGTAACAATAAATTGTAAAAAATAGAAAATAAATAATAGTTGTTTAAGATTTTATAAAAAAATATAAATCTTAAAAAACGAGCTAATAACTTCTGTAGCCTATAGGTACAGGGTCTGAGTGGAAGGAAATATTTGAAGGTAATTTCAAAAAATATACTTGATAATAACTAATTAACTCGTTTTGTAAATGCGTACAAAAGAAAGAATTGATTTTAAAAAGTACCAAGTTGCATAATTCAACTTTTTTAAAATCACGGCTAAAGATTTTTAACAAATACTAACACCAATAAAGTAAAAAAAGAAGCATATTTTGTGAGTATATTTTTAAAAAAATAGTCTTCATATTATGACTGAAATTTCAAAAATATTACAATTTATAATTTGGCCGAGGCATATTTTGTTGCATCTGCATGTATGTTTAAAATTTAAAAAAAAGTTAATCAAGACATAATTTTTTGATATAATCATAAATATATATATTATAACGGTGCTATTTATTATTTTTAGAAAAACAATGCTAAATGCCTAAATATTATATTCAATTTTTAAATTTTCGTCTAAAATTTACAATATTATATATACATCAAAAATGTTTAATTAGGTTTTAAAATATTTAAACATAAAAAAAACTCATAAAAATGTATCACGTGTTAAATTTAATATCATGAAATAACCAGCAACTTAATCGCATAGTTATATTTTGTAAACTTTTTTTACACTTTATTTGCGATCTAAATGATATGTCAATTACTAAACTATTGTTCAACATAATATGTCTGTTATACTACAGCATATTTTTTTTACGTCAAAACAAATAAATAACATAAAATACTTCATATATTTGTACATATAATATGTTTCATTTTGAAACCATATCAGTAGATTGTGCAACCAATTTTTTAAATTCTCTGTAAATTGACCTATAATAATAATATTATGAAATAGGTTTGTCTGTTCGTCAGCTTTATTTTCGATATCGTTTGACAATTTGACACTACATAATTCTTATAATTATTATATATCAAATTGTTGAGTTAAATTGTTTTTACTGCCTCTATTATATTCATTTTCTGCTATCTTTATTTAAAATACTTATATGAATAACAATTACTTATACCTATATTTAAATTATTGGTTCGATAATTCCATTACATGTTTTATAGACGTTAGACACACATTACTTCAATAACAAATATCGCAGACAAAATATATATCTTGTAATTACATAACGTTAGTTTTACGTAGGTGTTTGATTACTAAACCGAAAATATTAATACCTACCTATATTTTGTGTCTCTACCTACGCTTTACTGTATATCTATTAATATTCGTATCATTGAATCAAAGCTGTCGGGAACTTATAGTTATTTACTTTAACAAGCTATAAATTAATGTATATTTACCGAGAATACTCAATACTATTATTTATTATTTTATTATTTAATATTAATTTTAATTGCTATTATTGATGTTAAATGTTTATACCCGTAGTCGTTTTGTCTTATAGGTATTTAGGGTTACATAATAATATAATGATAATATATTTATGTCACATACTCACGTTTACATATCGTAATCATTCTTTTAGTAAAACGGACATTCAGTTCATGAAAAAAAAAACGATCATACCGTGCTCAGGGTTTTTGAATGCATAAAATGAATAATTTGCTTCCATCAGGTTAGAGGGATAAGTCTTTTTTAAACATCACGAAATGACAAAAAATCGGACAACTTTTCATAATATAAATGTACCAAATGATCGCATTGCATAATAATTAATTGCATTATATTATCAGGATATCCATTTGGGTTTTTATTAGTAAGTTGGTAATTTCTGCTTATGTTTTAACTTTTCTATCAAAAAACGCATTAATTACTCCTATGCCTTTTTTAGGTTATCCGTGTTACGTCTGAGTAGTTAACGTCATTATATAATTCATATTGTTACTGTCGGACGAATCAGTCAGATATATTGAGAATATTATCTTACATTAAAACTTTCAGAATCGAGGATAACAAAGTTAGATACTTACAACATGGGTATAACACAGAAAAAATACGGAGACAACAATAAAATATAAATTTATATTATGTAAAATTGCAGTTTTATTATATTTTTGTAGATATAGCAAGAGTGTAATTTAAAGACAAATAATTAAGCTCACGTGAAACAGTCGTTGAAATATGTTAAGGACAAGGTTATTGTAATTATTAAAATGTTAGTAATAAAAATAACAATAAATCAACGTCCAGATAAAGATATTAATTGCTTGATGTGATTATTTAGTACCTATATCTAATGAAAAAAATACTTATAAAAATAGTAAATATATTTTCAGTGATTACATACTGTTTTATACAAAATTACAAGTTTTACTTCATAAGTATTATAATAAACAATTTTAACGTTAAATAAGAAAAAATATTCATTTCATATAAAAAAAAAAAAATGTTAAAATGCTGTAATGTATAACTAGCTACCTCCAGTCTACATTTATTTAATTGTTTTCCAATATAAATATAATATAACATAAACAATTTTATGTATTCACCAAAAACATGATCGTTAAATTATTAAAATATGAAATTGTACAACTAAACTATAACTCAAACGAAATGAATCATTTTTTATTTCTTATTTTAATTGAAAAATGTTCATAGTTATGTTTTTTTTTTTATTTTTTTCGTAAAGACATGTTATAAATTACAATTGTTTTTTTTTCATCAGTTAATGACCTTTATCATATAATAAAACAGTTGCTGGTTAGATATTGATTATCGCGGACTTAGTGCCTGGTGAAGCCAATATGTTGGTATTATCACTACGTTGTTGTCCACAGTACTATCTAGAATCTTGTTTCCATCATTAGAGAACAGTTGCCTTTGATGATTTATTATTTTTAAATTAAAACCAATGATCTGAACTATCGCTGATTGCTATTCAGGCCTCAATTATTATATTATGTAACTAGAAATTTGGTCTTTGTTGATATATACAGAAATATAGTTTTGTAATAATCAAATTTAATTGCAATCATGATGTCTGAGTCCGAAAAAGTGAAGTTATTTCGTCATTTGATTTTATTGTTAAAAATACAAAAATATATTAAAAAGATATGTAAATTATACAAGAATTTTTTATTTTATATTATTATATTCAAAATGTTCTTATTTATTTGAACGCATTTTTATTTATTAAAATAAAGTTGCTGAAAATCTTTGTGAAGATACGCAGGTGTCAAAATATTTCACAGACGTTTCATTTTATTAGTTTGATTAAAATAAATGTATAAAATTTAAATGTTATGCTAAAGTCAATAAAATAAATTATTATTGTTTTATTCCGTTTGGTTTTTTTTTTTTTGCTCCCTCCTCCCACTAATAAAAAATAGTGAAAACACTGGATAACCTGCTACCATTGTATTATCTACTAAATTGATATTTTTATAAAAATGAGTTCTAATTAATTCAATTTAAAGATATAAAACTCACTGAAGGTCAACTTTAAAACAGTATCCAACTATTTGAGATTTTTAAATGTATTTGATACGATGCATTTTAAGGAAATATTATCTGCTATTGAAGTACAAGAAGATTATATCATTCTGAAATTATAGCTACAAATTTAAACAAAATGGTTAACACCTTACAGCAATATTACACTACTTAAATAACACACAAAAAAATGAAATATAATACTTTGAAACGTATACATTTCAAAATAAATAAAATGTTATAGATATTTATAAGTTTTTTAGAAGATTATAATTATAGGATGTCATTAGATTTTTGTTACATTTTATTGCATTGTATAAAATCATTAATGCTAAATATATTATAATTATTAATAAATGGTTATCATTTTATTTCAAGATGTATATACCAGGTACCTACCTACTATATTTTTATAACTTTTTTTTTGTTATTACTGACGCACTAATCAAATTTAAATGAAAAATATTCATAATTACACTTGAAATAACTATAAGAATAGTATATTGTATTCGAACAGTTTTGTGTCATATTTCCATTTTTTTTTTTTAAATAAAAAGTATATTAAGTACCTAAACGTGCGAATTTTTACTTTTAAATAACTTGTACTTAGTTATAATCGAAAACATCAATATCATTATTTGAAAATTATTTCTGAATTAAAATAAGTTTATTATGTTATACTTATATAATTTTTATATATAAAAAAAACACAAGTACACGTATTTTTAAATAGAATAATGTGCTCGAAAAGATAAAGTTTAAGTACTTCTTAAAACTTTTTTCCGTAACTATTATGTAAGCAACGGTAGTTATAATATTATACGTAAAATAAATTTTAAATTAAAAATAAATGTTTATAGTATAGGTATTGATAGAAAGTGAAACGCAAACAAGTAACAACTAACAAATTTAAAGAAAATGAAAAATATGTATTTAAATAAAACTGTGATGAAAAAAAACTATTTTTGGTCATGTTCAGACTATATAGGTATTTTTATTTTATAATAGATACTATACTTATTATAAAAAAAAAAACAGTCTTGAATATAATTTTTAATAAACCTTTGATATATAATGTACAAAAAACTCGAATTTTATGGTTGGCTCTAACTATACTTTACCTACTCAACAGATGAAAAAATATTTAGTATAAAATATAATAATAATAATACTTTAAAGACTTCAGTTAAATGGTTACATACAATATTTCAAAATATTTCACTGTTTCAGAAAAAAATATAAATATGCATTTTATTATATTATATTATTATATTACATATATTACAATAACGAACATTATCATGTCATATAGTATAATACCTATACAATCTATTTGTTAAATTTATCGTTTAACGAAAAGTTTTCTATTGCATGAAATATATTCCATTTTGTTTTTACACTAAGAAATACGAAACAAATATCAATGAGTGAATACACAAATTAATTTTCTAACTTTCAAATTAAATACCTATACATTGTATAATATATATAAATATACACTATTATTTCACTATATAAAATTCCAGCGTGTATTTCATGAAAAAGCATTCACTTATCATACTTTTTTTCTGTATTTTATTAAATGATGAAAAATGGTTTCGGTTTCATGAATTGAGTAAGATTTTATTAAAAAGTATCTACTCTAATTTTATTGAAAACTCCGAATTATTATTTAATCTAAATAATTGTTATTAACATTATAATATTATTACATAATTTGATTATTGATATATACAGAGAAAATTATATTTAACGAAGTCTCATGGGGAACGGAAAAAAATCGTATTATAGAGGGATTTGTTAAATAGAATTAACGTATAATTAAAAATGAAGGTCATGGTTCTCAAAAATAATTAGTTAAATAGAAAATTTCGTTAAATGGAAGTTTGTTATTTGGAAGTTACACTGTATATAATACATTACAGGAGTATTTAATATTTATTGAACCATTTACTTTATAATAACACATAATACGAACAAGTTTAATATCTAAATATAACGTAATTGAGTTAACGCCTACCTAATTTCATACGAGTATTTATAATAATAAATTAAACTAGTTAAAATAAGGAGAAACTGTAAACTGTTTTTTTTTTCTTTACAGTATAAATAATTTAATAATTTAAAATATAACATTGTGTAAACTTTGACAAAGTCAGTCAATAAACTTTCTAAAATTACTTCAAACTAAATGGTAAAATTCGTCCATTTTTACGAATAAAACTAATAAAAAAAAAAATGTAATAGCTGGGAATACCTACATTTAAGTATAGTATTTATCAATTTAAATTTACAATGAATATCAACATAATGTACAAAAAAGTATTTTCTCGTAGTATAATATAATATAATATAATATGCAATGAAAGCTTATTTATTTATATAACACCTACTTGTAACTTAATATTTATTTCAAATGTATAATTCGTTTTTAACTACACAATCGAATTTTTATAAAAAATTAAGGTTAAATTAAATAGCATCTAAGTACTTATTTTTTATTACCTAAGAATAACACTTTTCTCATTTGAAAAGCATATTTTAATAATATTTTATTTTATCACTTACACGCGTTAATAATATAACATAAAAAAGTTAAATATACAATTTCAATGGAAATATATTATATACATGGGTTCATTATTTAAAATACAGTTTCACTGTAAGTTTATTTGTTAGTGACATATTTTAAAATATATATTTTTTATTATTATTTTTGATATTGGTATTTGGTAAATTTATCTAATTCACAATATGTTACATTTTTTTAAATTTTAGATAGAAATAATTTAAGATGATGTTATTATCAATAACACTTTGCTCTCAAAGGTGGCGGACCTAAGAATATATTTTTATTTTATACTCGGTTTCACAAACTGCACTGAAAACTATAGAATATCCAATACATTAATTACTACCAAAGATATTGGAATACTAATTCAAATACATGGTTGAATTTAAAAGATAGTTAAGTTTGGCGATACTTGACAACACAACATGACTATAGGTAATTCAAGCCAATTTATTCGAGTTGCCGTCACACTGAATGTGTGCGAACCATCAGCAGACAGCGATTACATATATTCAGTTCAGCGAAAGATTATGTCGCTTTCCCAAGAAAATAATATTCTCTGCGAATCCACATGCGACATCATGTCACTGCAGTGGAACTGTTCTCGTGGGGATATATAGATTCGGAATATTTTCTTATTGACTGAAGTGTAAGTAGTTGTACTTGATTATTTTGTAATGCGTACGAGTGCAAATAGGAAACGGTCAAATGGTCTTCAATACAAAAAGGTTTTCTAGTTAAAAAAAAAATGATAAACTGTGGTCTGTAATATATCTATAGAATCCTGTTTAATTTTAACAACGTTTTAAAGCGATATCTGATACAAAAACGAAATATAGTATTCTGTATACAGTATCTATACAGTACTTATACACACTACCTAGTATACTAAGTACTATAATAGTACCTGAAAGTAACCGTGAGTAAGCAACTAAATAGGTACATTAATGTAAATATGACTATTTGAGAGACAGGCACCACTAAACAGGTAAATAGTAGTACTGCGAATTTCGTTACTATGTCACCAAAATAGTATTAACCAAAATACAACGATTGAGAAACTACTTTAATAACTCTGAAGTGTATACGTATATGAGCTGAAAATTAATTTATATTAAAATCCATTTGACGAACCTAATATTAATTTATATTTAAGGCATTTATGTGGATTATTTATCACAGGCCTATATAAGTGGTAGATAAATAAATATGCCCCAGGGTTTGTTACATGTTACTTTAGGAGAGAAGTAAATGTGATTACGTGAAACATTTTTAATGGTCATATTAAATATTAACAACTACAAATATTTCGTAGTAAGCACCCGTGTGTAAAAGATTGAACCGCATAATCAATGCAAAATGTGATAGTTACTCGTGGGAAATACAAATATTCAAGTAGAATTGATAAATTATCTAGGTTCTTACTACCTACCAACAATAAACTGATAAGATATAAATAAATAAAACTACGAAAACTATACCAACGTGGCAACGCAAATTCAGTTTATTAACACATTTTAGAAGATCTAGTAAATGTTAGCGCCAGCTTTACTTTATACGTAACTTTAGATTTTTGTATTTTTGATATTAAGTATCTAGATTGAAGACACATTGAAAATGGGTTACTGAATCCCATAAGAGTTCAACGTTCGTAATAAAATATAAAATAATATTTTCGATCACACCATGTTTATACACTCTACATGCATAAAGCTACGACTAGTTTAGATGAGTCTATGTATTGGCAATAAGATACAGAGTGGTTCTTTTAATGATGAAAATTCGTTATATCTGAAAAAATACCTTTGTTTTTGAACATTTTATTATTAAATATTTAATTTTTATTAGAAAATATTATAACTTATAAGTTTTAATGAGCGCGTGGAGTAGTAAACTTTAAAATCTTCATCATCTAATCACTTTTAAATAAAATGTTCTTGTTTTGTTATATATATATATAAATAATTCATTTGATATTTGACATTTATTTTGTACTTATATATTAAAAGTTTTAATTTTGTCCAATTATAAAATTAAAAACCAAAAGTAATATACTTAGTTGTTTTAACATCGAACCTAACATATAAGTGTTATAAATATAGTCAATATAATATGAGGAATGAATGAAATGTTTTAAATTTCGAAAAAAAAAAATCAAAAATTAACCAACCCTTTTCAAAATAAAGAAGTGCGTTCTTTGTTAAAATAATCACTCTGTAAAGACAAACGATCCACAATTACATGCATATTTAAATGTAATGTTTATTTAGGTTTTGACATAAAAACATGAATACCTACATATTAAAAATATATAACATTATAATATCTGACATATCTGATATTAGATTTGATATAACTGTCAACTTCAAAAACTATGTAACATAATATATAACAGAGAGCGATAAGATTAAAAAACTACTTGTTAATAGTCAATGAACAGGAATAATAAATAGATGTACATACATTTTGACACGTCATAACATATCTATACAAATGTTAATGAGTAATAAATAAGTAACATAGTTAATAGAACACGGAAGTTATTGTGTTACAATTATTTGCAGTTTTTACTTTTTTAAGTACTTAGGCACCAACTTTTTTAAATTTTTTAGGCGGATATGCTTCAAAACCGCCATATAAATCTCACTCAACTTAGAAGTGATTTATTTTAAGGGGGATAATAGTCATTTTTTTATTTATACATATAATGATATTTGAGACTATCAATTTATCGACACCAGTGATCAAAAGACATTACTTAGTAAACAATAAAAACTGTTGGGGACATTTTAGCTTTCAGCACATTATCTACTGAAAAATGGGTGGAGGGTAAAGCCTATATACGATGACTTACCGATATTTAGCTTTTACTTTATTTATAATACAAAAACATAGTCAACTATTACTACAATGGAATCGTAGAAAATGTACAATTTCCATTCTACACGTGTTTCAGTATAATCACGATGTTCTATTCCGAATTACTAAAAACTCGTAGAAATATTTTAAATTTGATGAAAATGCACTGGATTAGTTTATGGTAAAATTTTTTGTAATTTTTTTTTTTATATATAATTTAAATAGCCCAATTCATCATTCGAATTAGTGAATTGCATCACAATGTCCAAATTTCAAAAAATAGTATGTCTTAGTATAATTTATTAATGGATATTATTCGTTTTATATTCTACTTCAACGTATAAGATTTTTTTTTATTTGAATTATTTTTTAACTACTGAACCTAGATTAGTTTGCCATCATCACACTTGTCTCATAATAATATCATACATTAGAGTTATATTATATCTAAAAAAGAAAGGAATATCAATGGTACCTTTTTAGTTATATCCTTTATTACTTTTACCTTATGAAGGGTAACGACGAGAATGAAGATTTTATGTAAAGAACAAACAATTTTAGTACAAGAGTAGATGTATACTAGAGAATTCTGCGATGAGATTTTACCTATTTAAGGTAATGAGCGAAATTTTGAAAGATACACAAGTTATAGAGTGAGGTGTCATGATGAATAATGTTAAGGTTATTACTTATTAGTAGAAATTTGTAAGAAGTGAACGAATGATTGTAAGAGCGATGAAAGATGAACAGGTGAAGGGTCTAAGTATAAGTAAAAGTAAAACAGAGATATTTGTTTATGATTTTGGAGGAAGTAATTGAGAAGTTGACGAGGTATTTGATGAAAATTATTGTGACTTAATATCAGACGTCCAAAAAATGGCTGTTTTGAGATTAATTTGAAAAAACAAGGTTATTTATAAGTGTTTAAACCTATAAAAAAATTCAATCGAAAGTCAAATTATTTTTTTATAAGCATTTAAAATTAAAACAAATGACATAGGATAAATTTTGAAAAAATTATTCACTAGATCAAAATTCTTAAAATTTAATACAAGATTCGCATTAGTTGTTCATACTGAAACCATAAAATCTAAAAAAATGTACAAAACAGCAATTACTTTTTTATAAACATTGTCAGTTAAAGTTGTTTTATGAAATTATTTATCTAAGCGAAACATAGTAATGTTAATTATTTTGTTATAATTTAAAAATATTTTTTTTGGAAACTTTAAACTTTCACAAATATTATATTATTGTGACATTTTTGATATATTTTAAAATGAAATCTATTCATATTATTATGAATTTGTTTTTGTAGTTATACGGTATTTACAGAACGAAAAAAAAATTTTTGATTTGTATAAATTTTTATAATATGGTATAAACGACAAAAATGTATTTATATTATAATAAAATTGAATACTATATTATCCAAGAAAAAATGATATCAACCTACCGTAATATTATAAATAAAATAAATAGCTCAAAAAAAAAACCTATCACAAGTACCTATAGGATATTTATTGTAATTTTATATGCTTACATACTGTTTCCACTCAGAATCGTTTTTAGTATACAATGATATATCATTAAATTCAAAATTAACACAACCATAATATTTGACTCACTCTACGTCCAATGTAGGTACAATATAATTATGGTACTCACTGGCATACATTTTTTTTTTACTATTGTTATAGTACTAACCATGTAAATTCTTTTTGTAAATATAAAGCGATAGGTTTTACCCAAATATTAATTAATAATATCTTATTCATATATATATATATTATGTATACATAATTTTGTAGTTTTTATTGTTTGAATACATCGTTACTAATAATTAATTAATAAAATCTTAAATCCTAATGTCGACTGATTGGTAGAAAAATTCCCATATATATTTTTTTATTATTATTATTGTTATTACTTATAAATTTTAAGTTGCAATAATATGTATTATTATAAATATTTATTATGTTGAGCATTTGATTTTTGAACTCAAAGTAGTTCATTGATTATTTTGTCACTAAAACTTCAGTCCCTATAAAACTACATAAATTTATTTGAAAATTATTTAAAACAGAACCTAATTTAAATTGATATTTGTACACTTTAAACTAATTATATTTATTAAATTGTACGCTTAGTCTCTGTATAATCAAATAAAATATTGTCTATTGAATAATATGGTTATGGCCTATGGTACAATAATTGCAATAGAGCTACATAAATTTCAAACTAAATGTTATAAAGAATCACGACATTCATTTACCTATCAAGAAATGTTTACGATTAGTTTACAGGTCATCTTATATACGATATTACAGGGTTGAATAAATCAAAAACAATTTAGACAATTAATTTGAAACGTTAAAATTGATGCACGCTAAAGAAATACATTTACAATGTTTCAGTTTTATCAGGCTTTTTCTGATATTTTAATTGTGCATTGTATACTCTGATTATTTGAATTATTTTTTATTTTAGATTTTCGAAATCATATCCTAAATAATTCAAACTACCTATTTGTAAATTCCCAAAAGTATGTATTGTACTTAATATTTTATTGTTATTTGTCTCAATGTAAACATAAATATAAAGAGTATAATTATTTTTGAAACTTTCATAAAAACAATTTTAATTGCACTTTGTGGCGTTTGTACACAATATTTAATTAATTTTAATTTCTTTCACTATAAAATATCTTCAAAAAAAAAAAAAAATAAAAAAAATATATATTGTTAATAATGAAATAGTGAACTAATGAACTAGTCAAAGTATTATAATTACAACTTGGAGATATATTATGTAAATAAATGTTTAATTAACCGACTTTGACAAGTGTAAAATCCATTTCAAAAGATTTCCAACAAAATGAGCTTTCTCTTTTTTTTATTTACTAGATTTTAAGGCTTTCAAATTATTAGTTAAATTCTTTAACCTTGAGTGGTTTTTGTTATAAGATGCATTTAAAACAATAGTAATGACTACTAAAATTGCCTTTTTTACATCTTAATATATATGTATTTGGTCATAAATATATGATTTTACATATTATGTTAAAAGTTATATAATATGTTTTAAAATAAGAACTAGAAGGGTTAGATTAAACCTGATAAAGTAATATCACAAAAAGTTAGAAAAATAGAATAGATTAATAGGTTAGGTTAATAGATTAGGTAACTGTTTTACTTTATTTCAGTAATTTTTACTTCAAAAAGTATAATTATACTTACTATTAAGCAAGATGAAATAATTTAAACTACATATAGCTTTTTACAAGCATTTTTGCTTTTAATTTTTGGATTTTACAATTAACTATTGAAAGCACGAAAAGTTAATTTAGCCAAAAGTTTGTGTCTTATAAAAGCAGTAAAAAATTAGGAAATTTAAATTCAAATGAAGATAAGATAGCTTTTGAATTTTTATGATTATGCAAGTAATGTGTCTTAAGTTTAAGATACATAAAATATAAATAAATACTTACAAGTTAATCATACCATACTCAATGTATATGTATCATATGTATATATAGTCATGTAGATTTAATAAATACCTAAGTATATTATATTGATGTGTAAGCGTACTATGTATGTTCTGTTTTGAATTATGTAGATAATACTTCAAGTTATTAAGAAATTTGAGTCGTATTATTATCGTGATCCAGATACAAAACATATAAATTTATAAATAATTTATTAAACACAAAAAAATACTAAATTATAAATTACGTAAGAGTATAACGAAACAATTGTCTCTTACCAATCAGTTAACGTTATTTACGTCATATTTATAATAACTGAAAAATAATATTGTCAACAAATTATATTTGTTAATCTTTAATGTCCTTGTCAAATGCCATTACAAACATTTTTATCCTAAAGTGGTCTCTAAAACTAATAATTTAATACAAGTCACCTATATTTCAAATAACTCTTTCCACAGGATTTACACTACTGGATTTACGATTTATAAAACCAATAAATAAATAATTGATTAAATAATTGGTAACTTCCTCTTTACATCACTCACGCTCCTTACACAATCCATTTTAACAATATAATTAATAATTATACGTATTGTATAGATCGATTAACGTATTGAATGAAAAAAAGTATTCAAAAAGATAAAAATGCTTTTTTACTAATTTATTTTTAAAAGTTTATTAATTATCATGATGAAAAATGTTACTGGAATTTGATCTAAATAGAAGTATACCTAATTAAAATGAATTTTTTTTTAACATTAAATAATTAATGAAAAAATAATCAAAGGTATTTTATTTTCTTATTGTTGTATAGTTATATAATTGTTTGTTATTTAATTGTTATGATTGTACTATAATTTTAAATTGATCTATTTAAAATTGAAGATATATGTACAGTGTACACTGTATATATCATATAGATCTTAGCATGACTAAATATTTTCAATCATGTCGTTCGACGTTCATTTCTGACCCATATTTTAAAATATATCACTGTTTATATTAAAAATGATATAAAATAATTATTATAATGATAATAAATACTTTTTATCGAGTATGCTGAAATAAATATAAGTTTTTGAAATAGGAAATGGGTAAACATCTATATTATATCTATCGATAGATGGTAATACTAAAATTTGATCGTTTAGTCTCTTAATTTTAGTGTAGGTATGTTATTCAATATTTTTTAAAATGCTCATAATACCTAAAATTCTAAACAAATTAAATTTGAAACTATCATTACCATTATATATGAATAAATTCTGTATTACATTTTCACACTTCATTAATTAACTTTTTTTTTCGATTTAAAATTGAAAATTGTGTACAAATATTAAATGAGAACCAAATTTATTAAAAAAAAATCTACGGTTTCTATCGTATAATGTACGCAAGTAGAATAGTGGAACATAAAAAAATTCAGAAAGTTGCATTTTTCTCATTTTATGATTCCCAATCCGAGTTTTGATAGAAATTCAAAAAATAGCTTAGAATGTTTAGATATTACTACATACATTATTCGATGTAGACACCTATATAAATAAAATCAATAGCTTAAAAAACAATAAAATATTTTAAATGTAAGTAATTCAAACTTAATATATATTTAGTTTTATACATATATATAATATACTTTAATACCAAAATGTTTAATAACTAGGTATATAGAAACTAGGTATCATAGATAAACAATTACGAAAATCTTTACTTAGTTTTAAAAACCATCATTATAGTACGAATTAATTTTAATAATCGTTTTATTTTAAATGTATCTAAATTTTATTAAAAATTATGGTTTTTATAAATAATGCTAAAATATATCTGTAAAATAGCTATTCTTAATTATTTCAAAATGGCAGTATTAAATAAATTATTGAACTTAAGATTCGTCAAGTAAATTATTTACTCAGAATGAATTGTATGTAATATTTTGTAAATATGTGGTCAAAATGTATTAAACTAATTTGAACGCATGCCTCATAAATTAAAAAAACATTTTAACAATATTACGTGTGTTTTTAATTATCGAATAATGTTATACTACGTACGTGTATAATTTTAGAAGTATCAAAATATTGTAAATTAAAATTTTCAGTGTGTTAAGTGAAATTTGTGTATTGATATTTAATTATTCAATTAATATTAATTTAGTATACAGGTAAGTAGGTCTTAATGACATATAATATTAGGATTTATTTGTGAGATTCTACTTCTATATTTGTCATATTTCTTTCTGTTATACAAATATGTTCTTAAAATATCAATGCATTTAAATATTTCCCACAGACAATAAATTCTTAAAATTTTGAAATATAAAAAATTTTAGATAGTTAAAACTTATTTGTAAGTTGGTTATATAATATTGTAGTTGTCTAATATTCTAAATAAATTTGTATTTAAACTAAAAATGTATTACCTCCATTCCATTGTGATCTCGAGAAGATGAAGCTACCGGACTAGGATAATTAAAACGGGCACGATCGGGATGCAAATATACAGAACTAAATCGTCTTGATGTCGATGGGCCTGGAATGTCATACATTTCAATTGTGGATGAACTGCAGGGTTTATTCATCCTTTGAGCTGGACTTGCCTAAATAAACACATTACATATTAAGTTATAATATTTTCTTTATATATTTAGCTTACAGCTATTAGGTTTATTTTTGATAAAAAAAAAACTATTTTTAACAGTTTAGGCTATACAGTGCAGAGGGTAAATTAAATTTTGCAGTAGTTTTTGTAGAAGAAGAATTCTGGTGGACCTTTTTAAACAGTTACCAGCTCAAAGAAACATATAAATAGACAGAGGGGAGACTGTCGGTGACTTAGGTTTGTACCATCACTACACAACTCCTACAACCATATAAAAATGCATATATAGGCGCATAATTAAAAGACCACTTAATTAATTACCACACATACAAATCAAAATTAACTCAAACTAATTTTGTGATATTTTTGTGTAAGGAAGAACTGAATTCATACAAGAAATTTCTGCAGTTGTTTAATTTCTTCCTTTAAAAAAAAAAAAAAAAAAAAAAAAAAAAAAAAAAAAAAAAAAAAAAAAAACGCCTATGTAAATAAAAACTTATAACATACCTGCACAGATTCGATTCCAGAGTCCCCACTTTGTATAATAAAACTATGTTCCTTAACTCCAAGATTTGGTGAAGCCAAATCAGCGTTCTGTTTAGACCACAATGGAATCATTTGTATGGGCGTTTCTTCTTTCATTATTTTTTCATCGTGACCGTTATAGTGGGTGTTACTCATTTCAATTTCAATGTCAGGAAACTTCTTTTTCTTTGATCTATCCCACTTCATTTTATTCTCCATTAAAGGAATCTGGAAATACAATAAAATAAAATATACATTAGTAAGTGCATGAAGAATTGAGTTAATGGTAAAATACAAAAAGTATAAAAAAAAAAAACGAAAATTATATCTGCGATTTATTTATTGAAACTATAAATATTCTAAAACAAAGTCTAGATCACAAATACGAGTTCAACGTCTATCACTCAAAACAATAAACTATTAAAAAAAAAACAAATAGGTATTAAAATAGATAGCTATTAGCTTTAAGTCTAGAATTTAAAAAAATTACATTTTCAACTTGGATAGTAAAGAAATTTCACAAATATTAGCAATACCTATTCAAAAACGATTAAATTATTTTGAAAATAATATCAAAAATACTAGGTAATACAAATATTTTGTTAAAATTTCAAATACCTATCTACGATTATTTATTTTTAAATAAACAACAAAATAACAAACTCGATTTTTTTTTTTTTAATTTTAATTTTAATTTTTACCATTAATTAAAACTTTAAAATGTGCTAAATAATATTTATTTTTACTTAATTATCATATAGTACCAATTACGCTAGGTCCTATAGTTATTAATGATAAATTCAAATAGGTACTTAAGAATGTGTTATATAATATTTGGAAATTCAAAAATAAAATTTCTGCAAAGTTAAATTTAAAAATTTAAATCGCTATTGTCCTTATATAGTCACAGTTCTTCATAAAATTATTAATATTATTTAGGTATTTTTTAATTTTCCCTAATCATCTATATTGATATACTAAGAAAATAGCAATTTAAATGCATAAAATATGTGGTTTGACTGTTTTCGATTTTAAATATACATATAAAAATAATGAATAAAACAAAACTGTGCTAAAAAAAAAAAAGTGAAATGGGTAGATTTATTGTTTGGCAACTTCAGACATAATATTGATATCATAGTAACTGTGAAAGAATCTTATTGGAATTCAGAACTGTTGCGTATAATAAAGATATTTAGCATACACTATAAATTTAAGAAGAAAGATCAAAAGAAAAATTGTATTTAAAACCAAGTACGAGCATAAAATATAACAGGAAAATTTAAAGTTTGAACATTAGAATTCACTTAATATCATTTTCCATAATCAAAGCTTTAAAATAATCTTTAAAAAGGCATATTTTGAAGTGCAGCCGTTCAGTTAATGTATTTATTTTGAGAACACGTTTCTATAAAAGAATTTAAGTACTAAGTTCTGACAAAAAAAAAAACTTTTCAATAGCTATTTTGCTAAGTAAAGATGGATTTTCAATACGATTCTCAGTCTTTGTGTTGAGTTGGCAATTTCTAAATGCATATTGTTTCATGCTTTAATATTACTCTGTATGACATACGTATTATAAAATAATGGCATTCCAAAACTAATGACATTTCTAAGATTTTAATTAGATTGCTTCTTTTTAGTTTTACGCATATCTTAATTAGTAATTTAACCATTATTTTCATCACTTATTTTAATTTGAATTTATATTTCCAAATAACATGAAATCCAAACCAATTTTGTCGTTAATATTATTAAGGTTATTTATCGTTGAAAAGGTAAATAAACCAAAATCAAAATAAATTTTACGTCATTTATTCAGCATCTAGGGACAATGTAGAGTACTTAAACATCTTAAACATTATAATATAAAAACAAAAACTATTCACATTATTCAATCATTGTAATCTACGATATTTTTACATCTCAACATTTAATTAATCAATTAATAATAAATAATAAAAATAACTGTTTCTGTCTTTATGAAAATTAATTGGTCATTATGTTAACCAAGAAAAAAGTTCATTTAAAAATAAAATCATACTAACTTTTTCAAAATAATTTAAATAAATAACACGTTTTTTTTATAATACAATTCTCAAATTAAAATTAGTCTTAAAAACCGTTTAAATGTAATTCATGAACTAATTAAAAGCTTAATTTTAGATTTAGTAGTTTTTCATTGATAATTTTTTTTGTCTGTTTTTTTTTATATTAAGTATCTAAAATGGATAAATAGATAAAAAGGTACATTAGTCATTTTCGAATATTAGAAAGAAAATGTATAGAATCTCATAGAAAATTATCGCAATTTGTCGGAAAAATGGAAAAATGTAAGATAGCAATCTTAAACTTTTAACTAAGTGTACAAAAATATACATTAGCACAATTTAATTTTTAAAATATTATGGTATCTACATTTGGTATAGATGTAAGTAAAAAAGTTAATAATTCTAAATTTTTTTAACATTTTTTTTCGTTATTTTTATAAATATATAATTTATAATACAAATAATTGGATGTGAAATGGATTATTCAAATCATTGAATATATGATTAACCATGTTATATAAAGTTTATTACGATATAACACGAGATCACTAATAACAATAGATTTTCATCATCTGAAATATATTTCCAACACAAATATTAATTAATAATTATAAATAATAACACTAATTTAAATTATGAACGGAGCGATGAATATATTAATTTTATTATCAAGTGTATTTATTTTATTTTTTTGTGGATAAGTACACAATAAGTAATTTAAAGTTGAAATCTTGACGAAATTCATAAAAATTGCGAAGATGAATAAATTATTTTGTAGTCAGAAATTCATAAAACTTATTGTTTTTATAGGTACCTAAAATTTAAAACTTGAATATAAGTTTCTTTATTAGTTATTCGACCTATATATGGAAAATAATTCTACCAGAAAACTAAATCAATTTTTATGAGGATTTAAAGTTTAAATGTTTACATCATTCGATATTTAACTGTAAAATAATTATTTCTCCTCAAACAATTTTTGATTAAAAAAAAATAATAACATTATATACTTAAAATTGTCAATAAATGTTTAGGTATATTATAGTTTTCATTACGCCATTAAAAATTATTTAAATTGTTTCAACTCTTTTTGAATTATTTATAGGTAGGTATAGGAATTTTTTAATATTTTTAGTTTTTTTTTTTCTATAAATTTCAATAATAAATTTAAAAATACAAGATTCCACAAAAATTATTCTTATATCTGTATAAAAATTTTAGAAAAACGTGAGCATTGGATAAATACTTTTTTTATTATGCATTTGAAGTTAAAATTTTGACAATATATGGAAACGTTTGCAAAGTATTTTGTAGTTAAAAATTAATCAAAACTTTTCTTTTTTTGTATAAGCTTTAGTATTACAAATTCTTCATAAGTATTGCATACTAAAACCATAAAATCTAAAAAAAAGACAATAATTTTTTTAATACATTTTAAGTTTCAATTTGGACCAAATACCTTATTTAAACGACATGTTAATTATTTTGTTTATAATTTAAAAACATAATTTGTGAGAACTTATATAATTCTATGTATTTTATATTATTATGAATTTTTACTATACACAATAAGTATTTTGATTCATTTTAAAATATTATTTGTTTATTGGTAAGTACTACAAATCTATTTGTATTGTGTTACGGTATTTACAGAAGAATTTTATTACATTTCGAATTATAAAATATGTATAATATGGTATAAATATATATTATTTTAATAATTAAATACTTATAAGTAATAATATATTAAAATAGATGCAATATTTTCGGAAACAGTTATATCAATTTACTAGAATAATACTAAAAGCATAATAAATTACTTTAATATGCATAAGTATAGAAAAAAATATCATCAGTTGGTGATATAGGTTGGTTATCCGTTTCCGCTCAAAATCAGTTTTTATATAAAATGATATATCATTAAGTTTTTAATTTAGCGTACTAAATACTAATCTATAGCTAAAGACAACAGAGTGGTACCTACTTACCTAACTGCTTTTATTTTTATTTTTATAATATATATATATATAATATAATATATCGTTTAACGTTTTATATTTTATTTTTATAAGCATTATAAATAATAGTTAATAATAATAATTATTATGTCTAAAGTTTAATTATTTTTTGCTATTTTAGAATTTTATTTTTCATTATATACTCAGAAATTTAAATTAAAACTGTGATGGTACTAAACTTTCAAACAAAAACATCATCTTCTTCACTATAATGTAATGCTTGTATAATGATATAGTCAGGAAATTAATTATCATTATTCTCTACTAGTAAGATATTTTGTTATTATTTTTTGTATAATAAGAGTTTATTCAGGTAATGAAAAATTATTTCGTTATTAATTAATTATATTTTATAACCATAATTTTAACATATATAATATATCATAATAGTATAATCATGTTGATTTTATATTGAATTATTTTTATGATTTTCACATTTATAATTAATTTTTATATACGTATTCATGATGTGTCTAATACGAACGTACATAACATAAAATCTCATTTTTTTCAAATTAATAAAACTTTATTATATAGTGCGAATAGTATGAATAAAATTCAGTTTTTTCTACATATGAAATCAAAAAATACAGTGGATAATTTAAAATTGCTTAAAAATAATTGTTCTTATCATAAATGATTTAAACGACTGTTCAGATCCGAGAATAATTTAATTTGTATGTATTTTCTTATTTTATAAATTATAATAATATTTACAAGTATACAACGGCCTATCTGTATGAATACAATATTTGTCTTTAATTTCCCTCGGGTCATCCACGGCCATGTTTTGATTCATAAAAAATGTAATCTAATTGCGTCTTTGCGTTAAAAACGCGTATAACTATATTAACCTATATTATACATGTAGAAATATAAATTACACTATAGACAACCGCATTTTGATGAATAAACTATAATAAAAGCTTATTTGGTAATATTTACTATGTCACGTGTTGTCTTTTGAATATTAACTAGATACAACAAATTCCAATCTACGCAATTATGAAAATGTTTATTTGTTTTATTGTAAAATAAGTAATTTTTATACATTAAAGAAACTCATAATTTATTCATCAATCATAGTCTTAATAATATTAAAATTAAGTTATTGATTGAATATTTTTTGCAGATGCGAAGTATTTTCTATTGAACGTTATCGCCTTCTATTTATAGATATGGGTTGCTATTTCTATACTTATTTGTATTATAAAAAAAAAAAAACATAACTTATCTAAAGTAAATATCAATATTAAAGTTTTCAGCTAATGTTTTAAGATACAATTATAAATGTATTTTTATTTTTTTTATTTTAAACAAAATGTAGCACTTAATTAAAATTGTTTAACTGAGAATAATAAAAGTAATACTTAGACTTATAGTTTTAACTGGTATTAGTGATTTTACTTTTTAGAAAATTGTTAAAGATGTAAAAAATGTTTTACTACAAAAAGAAATTGGAATCAAATACACCTGATCGACATTTTTCCAAATTAAATAACAGCCAAGTACATACGAAATATACTGTTATACAATAAATTTCAAGTGTACTCGTCAATGATTACATTACTGTAATGAATTTATTAAACATGAATTCGATGATACATTTTTGCATACGAAAATCGATCCTGAAAAGAGACGATCTGTCAACCTATTTTAGGTTCTATTGATACTAAGTATATAATTTAAATGTTTATTTTGTTTTTATAGTAATTTATTTTACTAAATAAAATAAACAGACAATAGCTTAAAATTAATTAAAATGTTTTTAAATATTCATGGCGTTTAACAAAATATAATAATATATGTTAAAGTCTCAAGTCCAATGAAATATTTTTAAATTATAACGAAATATTCAATTTCATCAACATTTGAAATACAAATACTTATAAAAATATATATTCATATATTTATTGTAGTAAAAAAAAATGTGCTTGTGATGAACCTTACGTATTACATTTTCAATAATTGTTGACAAAAAATAAACACTATTATGGGTTCTTTAAAAATAAAAATAATAATGTTTTGTTGAAAGGTGTGTAAGAAAATATATTTAAAATAGTGTAATATTTTAAATGCATTTGACAAAAATTGTTTGATGGGAAATACTTATTTCAAGCATGAATATCCAATTGATAGTCAAAATTTAAAACTCAAACGTTCGAAAAATATATAAGTGAAATAATACAATTTTTATTTTTTGTAAAAATAATTGCATAAGTAATCTTTTATTAAATATTCTATCCTTATCAGGTGTATTTATTAATAATTTTATGGATTATTAGCTACTACACAATTTAAGAATATTTTAATCTTAACTATTTGAACCTAATAAAAATTTTAGTATCGAACGCTCATCATAGTAAACTATTTTAGGTACCTATATATTTTTAGATTTATATTCAATTTTTTTATTAAACTCCTCTTTATTAAAACTTAAGAAAAACTTTACATTATAACTTCAAATTCTTTAACATTTTTTTTCACGTTCTGAAAAATGTTATATAGATATTTATAAAAATAAACTATTTATAAACAACTCAAAAAGAATCAAAATATTTTGAAAATTATGAATAAAATTAACCACATATTTTTTTTGGCAAAAGTTTGTTTTTTAAAAAATTTTCATTTTTTGCTAATTCTTTTGTTTAAAAAAGTACAGATAATAGTAACTTTTGGCTGAAATTATTCATTGATATTATTTATATCTTGTACTTCATTCTAAATCTAAATACTTAACATGGACAATTTTGATTTTTGAGAATGATAAAAAATAAACTAGAATTTTTGTTTAACAATATAAATTAATTAATCGATTAATAATTATTATCATATCTTCTACTTTTGATATATTATAATAGAATCACTTTAAAAAAATACTTAACAACGAAAAGAAAAAAAATTAAGAGAATTTATATATATTTGAAATTAGAACTAGCGATATGTTACCTACAATAATTATTTTTACTTTTTAAATATTTCATAAAAAATCTCCAAAAAAATTAATAAGTTTTTGTTTTTTGGTTAGAAAATATTTTTCAACTTATAAGCTATAACTTATATCTACTTTTTAGCTATTAAATTGCATGCTTAATTTTATTATGAAATTAAAATTAGATGAAGTAATTAAAATGTTTTGAGCGCATAGATCAATGCTAAATAATTAATTTAAATTTTCTTTTACAATAATTTTTATTTAATACACTTATAGTTATTGTGAAAATGGCGTGTCTAACTACAATTCGCACAAATTCAACCGAACAAATAATACTAGTCGATTATGGTGTCTACCATAAACAATACTACAACAAATGCCTATTTGTATAGAAAATAATATATATTATTTAGTCTAATAAAAATATACATAAAGGACAAAGGTATAATAGTGCGTAAATAAACAATTTTACAACTAGAGAATCTTCAAATAGTCTGTAGGTAATTACTTGTAATTTGTTGTTATTTTTTTAAAACGTTTAACAACTATTAAAATAAAATATATTTTTTATTTAGTATCTCTTCTAGTATTCCATCTTCTTATGATATAAAATGGTAGCTTATAGTTTTTATTTTATTATTTTATAAGCACTTGAAATAATCTTGTATTTTATTAATACCTATAGTTGATTAAATATATATTTATTTAAAATTTAGGAATACACGCACGTCATAAAAAAAGGGGGGAGGTTACTTCACTATGTAATAGGTTTTGGTTATTTCAAATAATTCAGTAAGTTACTGCAATGAAAGCGCTAAATTTAAACTAAGTCATACAATTACATTATTAGAACTTAATCATTACCTAATATCATACCTATGATGAAAAACGATATATTGAGCAATGATGATCACAATCATTTATGTATGATTTATAGATTATTAATTAATGTTTTATTAATAATACAATAGATTGTACTAATTTTTATGAAAAACTAACTGCATGTAGGTAATTATATTTTAATATTAAAAATCGTTTTGGATAGTAATTATTATTACGCATCATAATATGTCCATATATAATGAGAAAATAAGTAAATAGGTACATAATGAAACAATAGCTTATAATTACTCTAAATCAAATCTTTATTTTGAAAATGTCATTGTACATTGTATACAAAAATATACACAGTAAATGGTAAATTGTTTCAAGTACCTACTTATAAAATTTTTGAATTGCAACAAAATTAGTAAAATTTAAATTTTTTATTGAAATATCCAATATTGTCAACATTTGAATTCAAAATCTGATAAAAAATTATATTAATAGGTATACAAAGAACTCTATTTGTAATTATAGTAAAAAAAAAAAAAAACTATTGATAAATCTCGTATTACGTTAAACTGAGATATTTAAGTTAAAATTTTTATGAATTTTTAACAACAAATTAACTAACTAATGTTCTTTAAAATATTTTATAAAATTTCAACCATTTTAAGTTCGAGTTTTAATTTTTTTTTAAGTATATAATATGGTTATTAATTTTTAAATTACAAAAACTTACAAAATTCATTTTGTCAGAAAACGGAATTACATTAATAATATCCCTAGTTTTCTCATGTTTTTTTTTATTTATTATTATTTATTAAGTACACAGAACTTTCTACTTTTGACCCAAATTACATGCTAGATTCTATTTTCTACCAGTCACAACCATCAATATTTAAGATAAATGAACATCTTCAGAAATACAAAAATAAACACCATTTTAAAACCAATACATTCATCACTGTAACAATTAAGTCTTGAAAAAATTGAAATTAAAAATCAGAAATATTTTAAAGATATCAACCGATTAAATTTTAAAAATGTACCCTGCACAAAGATATAAGTAAAAATAAATAAATAAAAAAACTTAGATTTTAATTTAAATTAATTATTTATATAATTCTATATCCTTTTAATAATACCTTTATATTAATATTTTTTTAGCATACATCTAATATTGCTGTATCTAAGTAATTAACTGTAATCGACAAATTAACGTATTTTATTACACTCAAAATATATCTTGTAAATTATTAATTTATTCATCTAAGTAGTAAAATATAATTTTGTTAATAAGATATATTTTTATTATACAGTGTTGTAACAAGTTTTTATACATTTCAACCAAAATATTTTAAAGTTAGGCACTTTTAAACACGGTAAAACACCATTTGATATTATTATCTACTTTATATGTACACTTAAGTTTCAATTTTATATGGTTTACAAAAATTAAGTGCTTTCATTACTTGTAGCTATTATTTAATATAAAATCCCGCCTATAAGTTTAGTGAACAATAGTAAGTACTCAATTTTTTGTTTCTTAACTATTCGTTTAACTATCTAATACAGGTACATTTATATTAAATAAAAAATGTAGTTTTGAACTTTTAAATGTGATTTTATAACAACGATGAAACTTTACATTTAATATTTTATCCATGCTAAATCGGCAGATTGCCCTAATTATTTAAAAACGATAAAACTTTTTTTTTTTAAAGTTTAATTTGAAAAACAATCAATTACTGTATACTGCAATCTAAATTTTTTGAGGATTGCTTTAATCTATTTTTCATTTTATCCTGAACAAATTCTAAAAGTACCACGAAGTGATTTTGAGTTCATTCTATTCCAATAATTTATAATTATATTATACTTGTATTCAGCAGATTAGAACCATTAAAGTGTATAATAATCAATAGCATACAAATTTTATTTATTTATTTAACAAAATATGCTCGAGTAGTATATATTTGTAAGTTCGCAGTGGATTCGCACTTTGCACCATGGTAATCACACAATTTTCAAGGGGAAATGTTCGCCTTATAAATCTTCATTTTACTGTATAAACATTACAAAGAGATTACACAGCCTTTGACAGTCAATTCACCGTTCAAACAAAATTATTTACTATAAAAACATTATTACACATATTGGTTATCCAAAAATATTTATTGTCTCAAAACTTTTGAATTTTCAAATCTTTTTTAATAAAAACCGAGATCATTTTTTCAAGTAATAAAAGAATACAATTTGTTTAAATACAATGTTTTTTTTTTATATCTATTGTTTTTGACATAAGCATAACACATTGATAGTTTACGGTTTCCAAATTGTATATACTATCTATGAATTAATTCTATAATATTATTTAAATAAAATGCATTCTATTATGACTTGAAAAAATTCTACTTACAGTTAATTGATAATCAAATACTCTGTTATTCTTCTTATGTATATAATATCCCTAATATATCCCTTGCATGTACATCAAGATATTTGAGCAGAACATTTCGGCTTGAACAAAATGTGATTACTGTAGTTAAAAATGCGTTTATCCTAGTCACATTCTTTTTTGTGATTTACTTTTTTTTAAAAAAATAATTATAAAATACTGTATATTATAATAAAAATTATTCCAGACACTATAAGAACTAATAATTCAACGTTTTTTATGATTTAAATGATAAAAGTAATAGTTAAAATTACCGTACATTTTATAAATTAATAAATACCTATTAGGTACTATCACCGTACGGCCCAAACAATAACTATTCTATAGTATATTACAATTAAATATACCAAAAAGGCAAAAACCCACACATGTTTATGAACAAAATTTAACATGTTATTTAATTTTCCTCGTCATCATTTAATATTTACTATCTGGCGTGATTTATTTTGAATAAAGAAAAACCACCAGTTTGCATTGTAATAGATAAGTATTTTTTAGTTTATTTTCTAATTATTTACTGTTCTACTTAAGTACAGTTCTGTGATGTATATTTACTATATTTCAAATGTGATAGACAAAATTTGTTTATTTAATATCAGAAACTTCTACATCCTGATTCACCAAACTAAAGAGAATTAATTTTATATTAAAAAATAATTGATTAAAATATCATAAATTGCCCAAATAAATCAACATAATATCTCATAAATTAGTATATATTGATCTTCTAGAATAATATGTTGATTATTCGTTGTATTTTTATTTTTTTATTAAAATGGATTAGTCTTTGTTAAAACGAATAAATTATCTATATGAGGATTAAAATGTCATTGAATATCAATGAGTTCTAGCGTAACAATTCATTTAATTTCAAAATATTTTGACGCATTACATTTTATATATATTTCATAAGTGACAAATTATGTACGGAACATCAGTTTACAGCATACTCATTCCTATGCGTATAAAAAAGACACATTTATGATTAAACTAATGTTTGCGTGAAAGGAATTATAGTCAATTATATAAAAGTATACACACCATAATCGTATCAATAAAATAGTATTAAAAATACTATATATTAAGTATATATTGTATATGTTTTACAACACGGGTAGGCTGTTTGTTTTTAGCTCAGGGTAGAAAATTAATTAGGATCTCATAGGTATATGTTTTCAAAACTAAGAGTCAAAGTTATGATTACGCCTAAAATGAACCACACAAATATAATAAGTATACGATTCTATTTTCAAAAATTTGTATAAAATAAAAATGTATGTTATTGATATGTATCTATATAATTATTATTTAATATACAGATGAAAAAAATAATATAAATAAGTTACAATTGTTCATTAATTATTTATTACAACACCATAACATGAGTTTAAGTCATGCTAGAGTTTAAAAAAATTTATAATAATGTAAAAATTAATAAGTTCTATAAAATCAATCATAAAACAATTAATATGTTTAATGTTTTTAATATTCAATTATATCAACATTCAACGATATTTTTAACTTAATGCGGTTACTGTATGTTTATTTATTTTATTTCTTTAGATACAATACGATATTACAAATCATGATTTCTATTATAATTTATCTCGCTACCTATAATATATTATAATACAAAACGAGGTTGATTTAAGTTATTAAAAAAAAAAAACCCCGAAAGAAGTAATTTTAGCCCAGACTATACGTCATATAAGAATGGTGGCTCAGAAGTGCTTTCTATGTTAGGCACTATATATTTGAGATATATAATAAGTGAATTGAAAATAGTAATTATTTAAATTTTTTATAATAGGATTTAGATACATTAAATAATTGATTATCAAAATTGAAATACATAAATGATAATTATGTGTACGACTTTACCAAATTTTAAAAATTTAATTAAAAAATACTAATATATCATTAGTTATTTTTCGTACAATCTTACAATAATTTATTACATAAGTATACCTGTTGTGGGTAAAACGATTAGTAGAAAAATAGTGTACCTCTAAAATTGTGATTTCAGTGATTAAATGGATACACTTTAATTGAATAACATTTATATAAATATATATTATAAGATATTTTGTTTTGGTAATATTATATATTTTCACAATAGACGTTTCTGTAGTTAATGCATATTTTTCTTTCTTTAAACTCAGATAATACTCTCTCGCTATTTCGATAATAATTCCTTTTTTTTTCATATAAAGCATTCGAGATTTTTAGACACACTAACCACCCCTTTATTTTATGCTTTTATTTATTAATTGTATTATTAAATATGATACAATAATATTAATAAGTACTCACTAAAAATCAACGAACGAATTTTGTTAAGCTTTATTTTGGATTTTACAAACTTATCTAGGTATTCACTTGTTTTTATGATAATAATAAACATGTTAGTCCAATACATTTTAAATAACGTAAATAAAATTCATAGATGGGAACGAAACACTTCGGGGAAACTGAGAGTAGTATAATAAATGGTAAATGGTACGAATCTTAAAATGCGCCCGTTCAGAAACAACAAAATTAAAATAAAACAATAACTATTTTTATTTTAAAAATGTTTTATACGCATGTAAAAAGAATGTAGAGTTTTGGTTGTATTTTTTTTTTTTTTTGTTTTTCCTTACTATTTTAGTATAATATGCGTGTGATGTGGATCCGACAATACTTTGAAGCACCACTCTCGGCTCAATCAACTCATAATCCTCGTGAGACGGGCAACGTGTAAACTGGCTGACCAGTGAAAGAAAATAATACCACCGGTTACACAGTTACGTGTTAGTTTTCATACGCTCGCCAGTATAGAGTAACATTGTGAACCACAGTCGCCGAATTTATACAGCGGTCAAAACATATTATGGCTTTCATTGCACGCAAACAAGGAACCGCGATATTTTCCATCCAAAGGATCACAGACAAATATATTATTCAAATGGTATGGGCTACTTGTTAGCATTACTTTGTTACCTATATAATGAATATAGGTATACTGAACACGAGACGGTACATGAAGATGAGAACACACCTTTAATGGAAAACCACGGAGACCGCTAAACGTTAATCTGCGTCTGTCATTCCGATTCTCTATTAGTTCCTAACATATTATGTTATGTAAATGTAAATTTGTAAAATCCATATAAAACCTCAATAAAAAACGATTTAGTCATTATATCCTTGAATCCTAAAAATAGAATATATTAAGTAAGCTTTTAAGTTCCAAAAACTAGAATGTGAATAAATGAGTATATAATTGATGAAATAATTGAAATAATTGAAATAATAAAAAAAAAACCATTCAGTACAAATATTATACTTAAACAAATAAAAATTTAAGAGCTAGTTATTGAATTTAAAGTTCGCGTTGACTGTAATACAGCAATAATATAAATATTATTTTCAAATGTTTATAAATTATAAAATCAATTCGAATACAAGATCATGTTTTTAAAAACTAAAAATTATCTTACTATTTAATATTTATTTCGCAAATGTAAATATATATATCTAAATTTGGATCTAAAGTTGGTAGTGATTTAACTATAAAAACATTTCAGACTATTCGAAATGTACGAATATTTAGTCTCAACAAAATACTCCTTTAATAAATAATAATGGTATGACTGCGTAAGTTATTATTCTAAAGCCACCTACACACAGATATACTAAAATTGCCTATACAGCACGCCGGACAACAAACGTGAAAAAAAATTATGATTTAAAACTTGATGAGTAGATTCTTTTCTTAATAGAACCCCTTAATTTAGTTTTAAGTATAAATATTTTATTCGAATATAAGTCTACTTGAAGATTATTATATAAAATATTATATTCCATACACGGAAATTGGACAATTAAATGAGTAAAATAAATATAGATAAAGGACAATACTTAAAAAAAAAGACATTATCTTGAAACAACAGTGAAATTTAATAGTCATATTATGTCTTTAATAAAATGTACTCGATTCATTTTTTTATCTCAAAAGTAAAAAATAATTTGATTAATATTTTAAATGGTTATATACTTGTATTTATCACTAAGTCTATTATTATCCTGTATGTACAATATCACATTTTGTATTTAGCAAGACATTTATTATGCGTGGATTTAAAACTTTTTTTAATTTTTTTTTTTTTTTTTGTGTATGTAAGAGACTTTATATTATAGTGAACATTTTATTCCACTATTAAAATTTAGTGTGATGCGAAATTTTATCAGATAAGAATTGATTTTGAATTGTCATTCGAAACTAGAACTAAATTGGTATTAGAAAAAACTAACAAACATTTGCAGGAAATTCAAAATATTTAAACAATACAAATTCATTAAAAATAAATACATAAATAAAATTCTTAAAATTTCTTCAAATTAAAATTTTTACTTATCAAGCATTAAAACAGCGATTCTCAAACATTTTTTTCGCGGAGCCCCAAAAACTTGAAATAGCAATTTTACTTCTCAAACAATTATGGATTAATAAATTACTAATATACAAACTTTATACAATATAAATGTAACTTGTAACAATTTAACTAAAAATAATATATGTAGGTACTTAATTCAGATGTGCCCAGGGAGCCCGTAGATTAGTCTCGCGGAGCCCTAGGGCTCCACGGAGTACAATTTAAGAACCACTGCATTAAAACAAATTTATAATTATAAAATAGTACTGATATTTTGACTTAAAAGCTGTTTATAAATAATTATATACTTCATTTTTTTTTCATCAAATCAACACTTGTTTCTTTGTGAAAAATATGCTTGAAAATTGTAAATTAAGTTCCGTTTTTACTATCTTAATATGTTTATGGTTAAAACTTATTTTTTGAGCTTCAAATTAAATTTTGTAAAAATTGAATATATTTTCAAAAATAATGATTCCCTCAAACGATCTCAGTAATTTTGTTTAGATCAAAAAATGTTAAACACAGTAACTGTTTTTCATTGTGTATATTATAATTGTCTATCCCCAATAAAATTTAATAAAAGTTTATTATAAAATACTGTATCTTTAAAAAAATGTATGCTGATCCACTCTTTTAATTAACAGATAATTATATATATATATTTTTAATACAATGATTTATCATAAAAATAAAATAATTCTAACATATATATTACAGAAACTTTCTTAATTTTAAGTTATGCATTTTAAAAATTCCATGAATCAAAATTATATTACAATTTTCTAAGCTTAGTTATTTTTATTTTGAGGTTTCTCAAATAGATGTTTGAAATTTTAGAATATTATTATTTTATGATTAACTAAATATTCATGATTAATAATTAATGGTTAGGGTACTTTAAGACTTAAAAATTAATCAATTTAGAACTTAGATTGTTTAAAAATAAGATAATATAAGGAAGTTTGTAACTTATTAAACTTATTGTTTATTAAACTTTATACCTAACTTAATTTTAACTAATCTTTTTTGATTTTTTTTATAATCTATTACTTATTTTGTAATTTAAATACAAAATTGCTTTTAGTAACTCAAAAAGTGAACTCATAGTGAACTACATTATTCTTAAATAAACTTAAGTATGAAATTAGTAAAACTTGAGATATATTTATATCACAGTATATAATATTGGTTTATTCTTGCTATAAATGTATGACGTGATATTGTATAACTCTAATATATAGTGTATTTAAAAAAGAAGATATAAGTTTTGTTAAATTACAAACCTGTATTTATAAAATAAAAGATTTGTACATAATATGCTGAATAATTTTATTATTTATTTATAAATATACTTGTCTTAATGCTCAGTTAAGTATACACACTTATTAATACTCAATAAAATACACACACATTTTATACGAAATCAGATCATAAAAAATTAATAACGTTACTAATTATTTTAGCTATTTATATACATAACAGATACGAATTAGAATAGATATACCTATATAAGAACGAGTTTTCATACCATGATCAACTTACGCATGTTACCTAATATAACCTAGTATTTTGGGTATTAATAGTATGCTAAGTGAAACGTAACAGTTGTTTGTTATATAAATATCATTACTTCTAATATAAGATTTTAAAATAATACAATATAAGGGATTTCAAAATTCGAGGTATTATTGATTTTTAACAGTCAAAACTACCTTCTCATTTTGAAATAGTACAAATACTCACGCGTGGAATATATTAAGTGAACTTATTTACATAATATAGGTGCAGTGTTTCATTACATAGTTAGATATTAATTAAATAATTAATGGTGTATTGGTTAAACGAATCGAAAGGAATTTAAATGATACTTATAGATATTTAATTAATATACATTTATTATTATTTAATATACATCGTTTTTTATGTATAAATATAGGTAATAGCTAAATAAACTATTGTGAAACTATTCAACAAATATTTTACCGGAAAAATAGAAAACGATGTACAACGAGTGGCTTTCCCTGGTCAAAAATGAAAAAAAAAAGATAACATCTATTATATTTGGAAAGAAAGACGTATTTACAACGATTTAGTGAAAATTTTAAATGGTATTTATCAGATGCTTCGACGAAAAACTATAACATTGAAATATTATGTGTACCCTCTACACATCGTCAAAATATGAAGAAAAAAAATGGTGGCATGAAACTCAGTGAAGGAGTCGGTATAACCAATAATTTTGTGGAAAAAAAAATAGAATTATTTAAATTTCTTAACAAAAAACTAGAACATAAAACACGCCTACATAAAGATATTATGTAGCTAAGAATATTGTTATTCAAAAATGATTGAGTAATTTTTGAATAGGTACTAAATATTGTGATAAATAATTTATCATATTTAATTATTAATCCTTTGTAGATCATCTAAGGTCAAATATTAACCGAAATAGAAGTTATTTATAAGATGAGTTGAGAATAAACTTAAGCATAGTTCCCAAATATAACGATATTAATACCAATATAGGTACAATAACTAACATTAAAAGAAACAATCACAGTTAATAAATTATAATCATTCATTATTATTAAGACAAGATTATGTATTTAATTTCCATTATGTTTCATGTTTATTTGCAATAATGAAAATTATAATTTGTCAATTCAAATCAATGTGAAATATAAGTTTATTTTATTGTAAATTATATTTCAACTGTAACTTATTTAATTCTGATTATATGCAGTTACTGGTATTTTACCATTCAACTTAATACTTAGAATATTTCAATAAATTATTATTGATCGTATAGTGCATAAATCGACGAAGTATTATTAATATTAATATTACCAAATCATATGGTTATAACATCAAATTATATTGTTTTAATGGAACATTCATTCACTAACATCTACTTTAATTTTAGTCTGGAAAGGCTTTTAAGTTTTTAAACAATATAAAATATAAGATTTAATCTTCTGCATTATTTATAATTATCCAATCAGAAATACTACTCTTAAAGAATATATAAATACTTGTATTTCAAAATTACACAATTTTAGTCTACCGTTATTTCAATAGAAATGAATTAATTGTATTTATATAATATTAAACACTGTGTTAAAAATTATTTCCGGTTACTTTGTTAGAATTCTAAAAAAAAAATAGATCACAAAGACTGCAAACTTCCATTTTGTTATTTATGTTAATTCAACATTTTGTATGCATCATTTTTAAATTTTTTAAATATCATAATAATCGTTATAGTATATAATGAGTATCATTTGTATTAAATTTTTGATTATACAAATAACAAACACAAATAAAAGTAAACATTAATCGTATCTCTAATAATAATTTGATATTATTTCGGATAAAATAAAAAGAATCTAAGTATAAGAAACAAATGTATTATGCGTTGATTTAATTGATTGTATTATTTTATTGTTGTTTTTTTATTTTTTTGTTTCTAATAAAAAAAAATCCAATAATTCACACTAAATTTCTAGAAAAAATTGAAAAGTGGTCGCGTTATATTGATTTCATGCATTTAATTGTACAATGTTTGTAAATGTAGCTCAAACATTATTATGTTTAAGTATAAAATATATTAAATTAAAAAAATAAAGATATGGATTAATCTTATTCAATGATGATTAAAAAAGTAATTTAAATAAACTATATGTAATATGTATATTGTATACTGTAAAAGTCATCGATGGATTAATAACTTGTAGGTAGTATTTTTATTAGCTTATATAGTTATATGTATTTATAATTTAAGCAAACTAAAAATCCAATATGTTTTCAATTTAATTTAAACAAAAATATCTCTATATACTTAATTCCATTTTTAATTATTTAACATTAAAATATATAACAAATATACAATTATAAAATATATTCACACATTAAAATTTAATGTCATAGATATATGTTTGATTAACATACATAACTAAAATGAAGTACCATCGTGTAAAATGATGAAATATACTTTTAATAAAAATAAGTAATTGGTAATAAGATTTATTAATAATACCTAAATAAAATATAAAATATTAGCTAGGAATATATGTACGTATATATTTATAGATATATAAGATTTTAATGGGTACCTAATGATAAAATTAAGAAATATGTAGTTTAAATTGCATAAATTATAAAATTGAATATTGATCATTACACTTTTAATAATATATTCTTTACCGTTGACTCCTAAAACCACACACTTTTGATTTCAACCCTAAAAAGGTCGATAGACAAAAGTCGCATACTTTGTAATGTATAAATAATATGTATATTTTATAGTTTATAATTTATTCAAACAAAGCAAATATATATATACGAGTATTCAAATTTAAAAAAAAATGTACTCAAAATCTGCACTAAATTTTCTGTACTTAAAATGTTCAAGTAATAAACACTTACCCTCTTTGTTATTATCGATAACTTTAAATTTATTAAAGTTAATTAAAAATATTGGAATAAAAATGCAAAAAATTACTTGCGTTTTAACCACTATATTATAGGTATACACAAAACCGACTATCAACAAATAGTAACAAAAGTCTTAAAACGTGTTGGCATGATTATTTCAGTATATCTTATGATCTTATCTTATGCGTTAGTTAACACTAAAAATAGTGTGTGGTTTTAACCACTATAAGTTTGGAGTAGTTTGTTAAACAATGACTGATAAAGTGTGAGATTTTTGTCTATCGACCTTTTTCTGGTTGAAATCAAAAATGTATGGTTTTCGAGTGCAACTTTTTTCAAGTCTAACTCAATTATTCCTTATGACAAAAAAGGAACCTCCCAGTGTAACTTCTGTGAATTCAACCTCTTGATGAAATAAAATACAAACTGAGTACCACTAACACCACAACGAAAAATTAAGCAAGAATATTATATTAAAAAAGTCTATCTTGGTCCGGACACCAAAACCAACAAAACAATCTTACAACTTATCTACAACCTAAAACAAAACTTAAACCAAAAAATAATGTATACTAATTTAATATTACAGTGGAATAATCTTGATAACTCAAATTAGTTGGAGGCAAAAAAAAATTCGGGTTATCGAAAATTCGACTTATAGAAAGGATAATAATAATAGATATACAAAGACTAATAGAAGTTCGAGTTATTGAGGTTCCACTATATAATAAAAATGTTTTAATATTCTTGATAATTGGGTATTCTTCTCTCACGATTATAGAAAATTTAATATTTTAAATATTTATAAGTGGCACCGTCACAACAATAAATTGTAACGTTTTCCATTGACATATTTTCGAGATCAATAAAAAAAACAAATATGTTCTACAAATATTTGGTGATACTTTTGATATCTTCGTCAATTCTCGTGTGTATTTTCTTAAATACATAAAAGTAACACGAAGAGAAATTGTTGTTTACTTATATATTACCTATAATTTTCATCTAATTTGTAAGAACATTAAAACAAGAGTTGTCAAATATTTTTCCCTGGTAAAATGAAATATTTTCGAGAAAAAAATAAAATTCTAATGATTTGAGTATGTTTTCATCATTAATATTAAATCCAAATAGATACAAAAAATATAATTTTTATTTAAGTTATAGAAAATATACTTATAGTTGTGTCATTGAGTAAAATATTATAATATTATATTAATATATTTTTATACCTACTTAATAGGAATATCAATTTTCAAAAAAAAAAAAGTAATATGTATAAATTGATACATTTTAAAATAACTAAACTAACAAATTTCCTACCATTAATTATTTTATTATACTATAAACAATTTTTAATACTATACTCATTTACTTACTAATAAATATTCACCGTAAGTCAGGCAATAAAATAAAACTACAAATAATTTACATGCCACAGCTATAACATAAACTATTAGATAGATACTATTTAATAAACGTGTTACTAAATATATAAGTCAAATAAATATTTTATTTTATACAGTTTACTTAATACATACATGATTCAAATAATAGAGTAATGGACTCTGGACATTTGAGTGCATTAGCACTTAAGCATCTCATCGAATTGTTCATAGCACGCTCGTCTTCATAACAGTATATTAATGTAATTAAATAAATTTTTTTTTGTACATTTCATTTATTCATTATTAAAATTCAAAATAGGTACCTAACTAAAAAATTTAAAAATTATACCTCCATATTTTTTTAAAAACCAATATGATATCATACTTATAATTTATAAAAATTGCAGTATCATAATAGTTGTATAATAATTGTTTAAATTTTAATAAGTTTATTTTAATTTAGTTTAATTTTTAGTGAATATAATAAAATTGACTATGCTATTATACTAATAATTGATTAATTATTGGCTAAAAAGTAACAATAAAGCTGTATTTTGGTAAAGATAATCATGTTGATAACAATGTTAACTTTATCACAATATTCTCAACATGCTATCAAATGATAACCTATAGGTATATAATTAATTTAATAAACCTGCATATTTGTGCCATATATTTTATTTGTTAATATCTATGGTCCATAGATTTTATGATATTGTTTTATCTATTTTTACTTAGAAGTTATTGATTTATTTCCTACTTTAATTCATACCTATATAATATAATGTTAAATATCTACTACAATTTATTTATTAATTGTATTATCATAAAATTTTGTATAAATGTATTAAAATAACGACATTTGAATAAAAAACATTATTTATATTCCTACACAAAACTTTTTGCGCTATAACACAGACAATTTATCATAATGTTATAATATCTCATTTGTAATTATTAAAGACACGCGTTATCATTACGAATTTCATACAAATATTCGTGAATAACAAAAAAAAACGTAATAAAATTAAAAAACATAATTATTTAGGTTTATAGGTCAGTGTTGATATCATAATATTTCTTCATCAAAATATTCATAATATTATATTATATACAAGTAAATATTTATTTGAGTTCTCTCCTTTACTTAAGATTATGCATCGTTAATATTATTTAAAAGTTATCAAGAAGATATTACTTATTAAATTACTGTACATGAAAATTATGAAAATTTATAATTCAACTGAACACGTGGAAACAACATAATAATAAATAGTAAAATTAACTAGATAGTAAATTATTAATTGATTTTAAAAAGTAAATTTAATTAAAACCTAGCTACTAATTTGATTAAATTTAAATAATAACTTTTATTTTAGAGTATTATGGATTTATGATAATCTCAAAAACAAAATATAAAAACATCAAAAGTTTATATGAGTACGTACTAGGCACAAAAGGTACGTTCTAGATTCTAGAAGGTTAACTTATACAGTTCTAAAAAATAATTTGGATATAAAATTTAAAAATATATATCTATTAGTTTTAAACATAAAACATTAATTTATTTACCCATTATATAAATTTTAATATCCGATAAATTTTAACGATATAATATCGTTTAAATATAAAACCAACGTGATAGTGGTGGTAGGAAAAGCATCACACGCTAGTCTCCACGTTTACGCCTTCAGGTACTCCTTAAAAAACAATCATTGAACGCCTCCAATATTACTACACACTTATACACACTTTATAATTTATAATTTAAACTAGAGTACCTAAACTTAAGCTTATACTGATTTTAAGAAATAATGTCACGAAATAGGACTCATAAATACTTGGATTACAAATTATTTTTGATACTTACTTGTGTTTTAATAATTTAATCATGAATAAATTAAGATTGAGTTGATCTATTGTAATAATTTTTTTTATATATAGATCACATAATTAATTTAATTTAATTTAATGAATTAATATTATATTTTTATGAATTACATTTTTTGTTTTTTTTTTTTTTTTGTTTCACATGACAAATTGACAAATCGTGCAAAAAGTTTTGCGATAAAAACAAATAAATGCATTTTCAAGCTGCGTGTGAATACTAGCAATCGCGTGTTTACGCGTTAACCTCAATTTTATTACCTCGTTTTTTCAAAGTTATTCAAAAAGGTTTATTACATACATTATTTTTTTTTTATTTCATTATATTATATAGGTATATATAATATATATATATAATATTATATAAATGTTTATTGTATACACAACCCCTTCTAGATTATTAATTTATACTGATTATTTTTGTCCTTCCTTTTGGCTTCGGGTTATTAGAACCTACCAGAGTATCTAAGTACCTATTTTTTATCGATCAAATGCGACATTACACATCATCATCATTTCCGACATTTTTAATAAGAACAATATTTTTATAAAACAAAAATTAAATCGAAATGTGTAATTTCTTTTACTTATTCCCATATTTGACACTTACAAGATCTACACAGATGTGAAACCATTAAAATTATAATATAACTTAAAACGACAAAATAATTATGATTGACATTTTAAATCTTTCTCGATATTAGAATTAATTGAATTACTTTCTTCGGTACACAACTTAATTTTTATTTTATACAACAATATAGACTACTTGAGACGTGATAAGACAACAATTTATCTTAAGAATTACGATGAAAAATTAAATATTAAATAAGATCGCACTCTTGAAAACATTACTAAATGGTTATCTTTACATTAAATTGTCAAAATTAATTATAAACGTTTGTTAGCATTAGATGTGACTTAATGTATAATAGTTCAATTTACTAAGTACTTAATATGATTATAAAAATTAGTATAATATCTTCTTATAGTTTTAAGATATATGAAAAGTAATAAAAGGTATTATTTGACTTTTAAATTTGATTTCCATTATTTATAATAACAATTTTTTGAAATTTCAAATTTCAGGCAATATATTTAAAAAATACTTAACTTTTACAATATTAAAATCAAACTCTCTTGATATTGATTTCTACATTAAACTGTCTATAAAAGAAAATATATTTATTTTTGTCATTCTAAAGAAATAAAGCCTATATCATTTTTATACAATTGTAGTTTTGTGCGTTTTGCGTATTTTTACTAGTACAGATTGTTTCTACATAAGTAAAATGCAAATAAACAAGAAACAAATAACAAATTATAAAATTATAAAATGTTTTGATTACTATATATAACACAAAATATTGAAAGAGTTGTTATTGATTAATTTATAGTTTTAGTTCCTAAGCAAAGCAATGGGTTACAATCATCAGTATTTTTTTTATATTTATATACCTAATGTTATCACTTTTTAGAACAGAAAAATACTTTGATTTTCAAATTAAAGAAAAATGTCTAGCATCAAACTAGATCTAGATTTTAACGAATATATTGCTTTTTTTGTTTTTGCTCGCCTAATTTATAACGTTTATTTAAACTTAACATGTTAACTGAATATTTATAATAAAATTTACAAGATATAATATAATTTTCAAAATACTTAGGCTTTTTTTGTGATTAAGTAATCATTTAATATTTTGATTTTTTGATTTATGTAAGATTTAATTTTAAAATTTAATACAAGGTTACCTTTAAGCTACCAATAGCCAATTTAAAAAATAGACTTTCACAGTTTTGATTTATAATGATTTAGAGTTAAAATTTTTACAATAACTTCATAAAAATAACAAAATCGTAATAATTATTTTATAGTTAAAAATTCATAATTATTTTTAATATCTATTACTTAAAAATTGAATACAAAATTCCACCTATAAGTTTATTTTACTGTAATTAAAAAAAAAAAATTTAGCGTGAATCCACAAGCTAACATCCTCAATGAGAGTTATAATTCAAGTTTAGACGAGATATTCTCTAGATATTCTTATGTAAATTATAAAATAACGATTTATTTTCAAATTGTTTTTGATATTTTGTCATAGTTCAAACGATAATAATAGTAGAAACTTAGAACATTTCACTGTAACTTAAATTATAATTTTCAATACACAATAAAAAATTTTCAAAATACTTATACTTTTTTTTAGGCTATTTATATGGATTTGAAGTGTTTTAAAAAATATTTATAAAATATTTTAGGTTTGGTCAAAAACTTTAGAATTTATACAAGTTTTTACATAAATTATTATTGTTGTAATTTTAAAATACATAGGCTCAATTTGTCAAAATAATGAAAAATTTCTTTATATTATTGATCTGTAATTTAGTTACTGACCTACTGGCTACTACTATGACTTAATATAAAAGATTACATTCTTATTCGATGTTGATCGTTGTATGGCCTTACAATACAATTTAATAATTCGATATAATATCCATTCTAAGATTTTTAAAATTCTTCTACTCGTCATAACTTGGAATAAATTTTGGCTTGATTTGTTTATTTTTATTGTAGGTTTAAACGAAAAAACTTATTTTATAATAAACAATATTATAAAATATTATTATTATAATATTAAGAATACGTCATAATATTAGTATAAGCACTAAGCAGAACACATTTCTTAGTCACCCTCAATATTTACTTAGTAAACTTTGAATCCCCAGAAGACCTCTTCAAAATACAAATTACGGTAATTCGATAGTTTCGTAAGATTTCTCGAAACAAATTAACACACATTTTTAAACAGACATTTTAAACATTTTATTTTATTTAATCAAAATATAATATATTTCATAAATAATATAAAATAGAATTAATTAATACCATAAAATTTAAAACTATGCTTTTAAAAATAAGTTTTTTATTTTATTCATTTAATCAGATTAAGCAGTACCTAATTATACTATGATATCACTCTAAAACACAAAATTTGAAAAAATAAATTATATAATGTTCTGAACTTCTACTTTTAAATAGTGAAATAATTCAAGTTTCTTTGGAACTTAAAATTTAAATTTCAATAGCTTACACTTTATAATATTTATTAGAAATAAAATATTAATCATGATTTTTCCATGATATGACATTGAAATCATATTAAAAAGTCTATCAGTACAAAAAAATGTATTAGTATATGTGTCATTTGTAAACAATAAATTTGTTGAAACTATTGTTACCTAATTTATTTTGTAGTAAAAAACAAATAATATGCTAACAAGTTATAACTATTATAAGTACCAAAAACAAAAAGTACTTCATAAGAAATAGTATACGATAATACCTATTTCACAATATTATATTATACATACCATATGAATATTATATAATATTATAAAAATACAATAAGTATTTATCGAATAAATTACAATTAAATAAACATAATATAAGAACCACAAAAATTACACTAACCAGGTAAACTAGATAAAAAAAAATACCTATCATTGTAAACTGTGTTACCTAAGTAAACAGAAAGATATATTCAATTTTTAACTTTTTTAATGAGATTAAGTTTTGAATTCTAAATCGCTCGTTTTATTATTCCATTATAAATTATCTAACACTTAAAAAAAAGGCAGGTTCCTATCTAATGTTTTTCATATTATATTAGGTATTATGGTAAAATAATAACCAAAGCAGATAATAAATAAGGTATAAGTAATGTTTAAGATAATATATCTAATAAAAATTAATAATTACCTATTAAAAACAATATAACTAAATGTATTAGTAATGAAGAAATTCCAGAAAAATTAATCAAATAATAAAAAATGAAAACCGACATTGAATAAAAAATAAAGTAAAAAATATTAACATAAAGTTTTAAATGATTAAAAAATTAAAAATATTTTTTACATAGGTGTTAAAAGTATTAATCTGATAAAATTAATAATTTAACTTTAAATTATTAATGATGATAAAAAAAATACTCTAGAAAGCACAGTTTAAAATAAAATGCAAAATTTTGATTTGTAATCAATGTAAGTTTAAAACATTTTAAAATAATTTCAAGTTTTTTTTTAAATAAATATATGATTTTATTTATTTTAAGTTATTAATTATTATGATCGTATTATTATTATGTGTTAATAGTGTGTATTTATTGTATGTATTCTAATATTTTAGTTTTAAATTTTAATATTAATTGCCTAATTAATAACCAATGAACACATTATGTTCAATGAATTACCCTACTTAATAATATGTACCTATTATAAAATAATAATTTTTTTCGTAATATATTATAAATTACCATGGTGTAAGATTGATATTTTCCACGATAGTGCTTCAACAGACGATGGACTTGTGCACGTCCAACACGTTGACTGAAAGCGACGACAGTAGCGGCAGTACAGCGCCTTGACAACGAATATCGTATACACCCAATCGCGGTACGTTGAGATATAGGTGCGCTTTCGGTCGTCGTCGTTTTCGTGTTCTAGCATAGACAGTAAGTGCATAATAATAACAATTTATAACTGTACGGGTAAATTAACAGGGCTTACATGAATATGCGTAATTCTTAAATAAGAGAACTCCCTTTCCCCTCGTCATAATTTTAATCCAGATAAAGCATTTATGATATAAAATAATAAACATAATATTATATTGATCATGATGATACACAATTTACGATTATGGTATAGCCGACTATTTAAGGTATATCTACTATCTAGGTTTACGCATCAAAAACAGACATTGCATTTATTATACAGCTCAATATATCGATTTCACAACAGTATAGGTACTTTGTTTGGAATTTTTTTATAATATTTTCAATATTGTACTCTACACTTAGGTACCTATCTATTATATAGTAGGTACCTACATACATGTTGAATACAAATGAGCGTCTAAGCGTGTAATTCAATAATAAAAAAAGAAACACAACTTTTAGGTATTTTGTCTCCAAATGAGACACGTTTGGGCACAAAACCATAATACATTTAGGCAATATAGTTGTGACTTGTAAGTATTTATTTAATAAAAATATATAGATATTAAAATATGTGTAAATTTTTATGAACATATTTTACATTTTTTATGTAAGTTACACGCCTATACGTTTATAAGTTATAAATTAGGTACATATATGTTATAGAGTTCAAATTATAAAGTCATAAGTAATCCTTTTGACAGCGAGTACGAATTTTACTCCAAAAAACAACAAATATACTACTACTATAAAAAGATGTTAAACTATTCAAGATTGATAACCATTTCATAATACACAATATAGATATTAGATAAATATATTTAGTATAAAAATATTACAAAGTAGCTTATATTTTTATATTTAATCATTCATAATTTTAAAAGTGTACTAAATGAAATTCAAAAAAAAAATTCTACTATAGTATTGTTAATTATTGCCATTATAAAAATTCAGCAAATATACTTACATTACCTAAAATAAGTTATATTCTGGGTTTTAATAAAGATAATTACATATAAAAATGAAAATATTTAGTTGGTATTTAAGAAGTCACTAATGTAATTTGTTAGTTTTTTATTTTTTATCAATTCAATTTGAATTAACATCTATAGGTGTCTTAGTGGCGTAGCTAAAGGGGGCTATAGGGGCTATACCCCCCACCCATTGACCGTATTTTTATATTGTTTTAAAATATTTAAATTTAAATATGGACATTTTCTCACAAATTTTAATTATTTAATTAATATATTTTTTGTTATTTGTTATACAATATAGAATATTTGAGTAAAAAAAGTATTATTAAAAGTGTTTATAATTTTTTTGTTGTTTAGCCCTCCGACCTCCCCATACCTGGCGACACCTCTGAGGTATCTTATTTGAAACCAAGTAACAAAGTTGTGTGATGGATGTTAATAATATACGAGTTAATTCAATATATTTTCTTTATAAGCAAAATTTTTATTTAAAGGTAATTTAAATTTAATATAGATATATAATATTCAATATAAGTTATAATTGCATAGTAGATAAGGTAAAACCCCTGGTAAAACAGGTACATAGAAAAACAGGTAAATATATATATATATTATATATCGTGTAACTGTTAAACTGTGTAAGTAATAAGTAGGTAATTGGTATAGGTACAATGCTGCGTGCGTAAGTTCTTAGTAGTAATTAATATGAATACATATTTATACTACCAGCTATGTATACTATATTACTACATGCAGTATATGCAATGTTGGATTTAACAGTCATTATTTATTTAGAAAATTTCTACTATAGGTACAGTTCAGAACACCGCTAAATAGATTTTTTTATAGAATAATATATTTAAGTTTTCATCTAAATAATATAATTCAACATAAAAATCAGTTATTCACTAATAAAAATTATACTGGATATGAAAACGTGAAGTCGAACCACATCACACTTAAAACAATCAGACCTATCTAAGCATCTACAATTGACATATTCTAAACCTGTACCTATAGTCCATTGTTTATTAATTGCAAATTTATATGCAAAAATGAATAGGTTATTGTTTAATATAATTTCCATGATACTTAATTAAAAATAAATTATCTATTATCGACATTTATCATTATTTTTATTTTTGTATTGTATTTTTTCTTGGTATTCATATGTTTACATCACAAATTAAAGTTAAACATTAAACATTAGATATCTTATTTATTTTATTCTTTTACGTTGCTAAGTATCAAATATTTTAATAGCGTGTCTCTATTTATAGTACAAAGGTTGAGAAACACTGCTGTAGTCTATATCTAATTATTATGCCATTATACGTTTAGTTCTTCAAGTAGTGTATACGTTGGTTGTTCCTCATTACATATTATTATATGATATTTTTGGGTTTAAAAATAGAAAATCTAATGAGAATTATATAGGTAAGTAATAAATTAAATTATAACTGGTGTATTATGTTTACCATTATATAATTAAATTATTGAGCATTCGTATTAATATTAGATTCTGAGATTAAACTATATTATGTAGGTACCTATCAAATATTTTTGTGCTACCATCATATTTTTGAATTGGTAGTAAAAAATAAAAATGCTTCAATCATCGTCTTATCTTTAAGGGCTGTTTTTGATAGCAAAATAGATCTAGTTAGTTAGTTAGTTAGTTAGTACCTACCTACTTTGAGGGTTAAAAATAAAAAGTTTTTAGTGTTTTTTTTAAATAACCAGGAAAAAATCATATTTTTTTTATAAGCGTTTAGAGTTAAAATTTTAAAAAAATTCATCAATTTTACAAAAACTTTCTAATTATTTTGTAGTTATTGAAATTCATAAAAAATTGTCTTTATATCTAAGATCTTAAAATTTAATACAAGAATATTCATAGATAAGTTTTTCTATCTAGGTATATAAAAAAAGTTAACCGGAATGTCACGCATACATTTTTTAAGACCATTAAAAGTTCAAATGTCTACAATATAAATTGTATGTTAACCCGTAAATATATAGTTATTATTATTTCTACTTAAAGGATTTTTGAGATTTTGTTGTAATCTGTAGGTACATGATAAAATGTTCATATCTAATACCTATGTTAAAATTATGTTCACTGTTTGTAGCTAGGTATTTATAAGCATGAGACATTTTCAATTTTTTCAATTTATGTGGAGTTTTTTCTTTTTGATTAAATAGTTTGAATATAGAATACAATATCCCACATAAGTTTTATTTATAGATGTATAAAAATATTAAAAATAGGTACATGTGTGTAGTTTTTTTTATGCATGCATTTGAAGTTCTAATTTGGACGGAATGACATATTAAAACAATGAAAAACGATGCTAATTATATTATTATTATTCACAAATATTATTCGTGTAAACATAAAACTTTTATGTGCGTATAATAAATTTTACTATATGCAATTGTGTCATAGCGTAAAAAATGGCTATTTTTCAAAATATGTAGATTAGGTAATTCAGGTAATTGAAAAATATTAGGTACCTACATATTTAAATCGCGAATTCACGATGCTTCAAAAAAAAAAAATGTTTAACTGTAAATAAGGTCATTATATTTTTTTTTCTCAAAAATTTGTTCGTCAAACTGCTGATTTTCAGGTTTCACGCTCATATTGTATTAAGCTTGTACACACGACCAACGAAAAACATCAATACACGTAGTCTTGGTATGATTATTTAAATATGTAACTATATGTCTATATGAATTGTAAAGTAATTGTAATTGTAATTGTAAGTCTTATGAGCTACGTTAAGACGCCATAGGAGTAAGTTAATATTATTGATAACTGTACGCAGCGTTTAGCCGTACGGCCACTCGCTTGAATTTCGTATTTCGGTTTTGGTCGCTTGGAGGTAATTTTGGATTATTTTTCTTCCACGTACGACGCTACCGTGTACATAAAATGCATTTTGATAGCGAGACGTACAGCCGTATGATACGGAATGACCGGAGGAGAAAACACCAACCAGCCAATCAGAATCGCCCACATTACTTATGATTACAATATCTACCGGAGGTTGACACAACGCGTATATTATTTGAAAACTGGCCAGAGTTTAGTGAAATTAAATCGATTTATCCGTCGCGAAAAGTCAAAAGTGTCTTGTCGTCTGTTTGTGAAACGTGAAGTTGTTAAAATGGACTTATGTATGATCAAATTTAAGTTGTTGATTCGTTAGGGAAAAAGTAAAATACCTGTTTGACGATTTTTTTTTTTAGTTTCTAGTCACTGGTAAATCTTACTCGTGGTATTATTGGTTTTATTGTTGCACAAAAATTAATTATATAAAATGATTTTAAATTACGTTCAATTCGTCGTTTACAATTTACTGTCGTTTTCCATTTTGGTATATTGCCAGTAAGTATATTATATATATTATGTATGTTTGTATAAGAAAAACATAAAATACTTTGTTTTATTAGTATGAGTAGTATGACGATAACGGCATAACGCCTATGATGAGTAGGATGTGATTCTATATTATTTACTGTACATAAATATACAGCAGAAGGTATAAATAAGTCATTTGTATATCATATTGAGTAGGTAGTATTATAAGCAAATTAAAGATCTAAATACTATAAGTACTTGATACTTTACTATACATGTGGCCATTTAATGATTATTATAGCTATAGTACCTATGCTTTGTAAAAAAAATAGGTATTTTTTAATGTTGTATTGCATACAATGATATAAATTCACCCGTCTTAATTAATCACTTATATTCCAAACACAAAATTTAAAAATTTATTCTTGTTACTTCCAATATCTTAAACTACCTAATTATACCTATGCTTTTTATTATTTTAGTCGATTGTTGTGTTAGTATTAACTTGGTAAAAATTTAAAAACAAATGGATTGTTTTATTGAATCTGTCTTAGTTATGAATTATGATTAAAACAATAACACGAGTAAATATAATATTCACATATTTATTGCATATTTTTACATATAAAATTATGATAAGCATTGTTAAGGTGTATTTTTCTTTTTCATTTCTTTTTAAAGTATCATAATATTGTGTGGGAATTTTATTGGTCTAATAAAACCATTAATAATTTAATTTATTAGTACTTACATATTACAGTAGTACCTCAATAACTCAAATTGTTTGGAGGCTAAAAAAATTTGAGTTATCGAGGTTCCACTGTATATCCTGTTGAAAATATTTACTGTAAACTTTTGATTGTTGATTGTCAATGGTCTTCCAGGTATCTGACTTTAAAAGTTATGTGTAATGTGTACATACAAAAAATCAATACTATTGCACACTTTATTTTATAAAACTTAAAGAACTTTTTAAGTCTCAAAATTTACTCCAGAAAGCTATATTGATAATTCACAAAGCTTTGTCCTACCCAAAGGTTTTGAAATCGAAAAATTAATAAAATAAACATTTGAGGTTTTTCCTCTCAACATGAAAATTTGCTTATCTATGATTTTTATACCATTCAATGGATAATTGTAGTTTACAGTAATATAAATAAACATTGTACTACCGACTCTCGGATAACTCAAAAATTAATTTTAACAAGATTTCAATATTTTTCGAATTACCTTATCCAAATTTAGAACTAAATATAATATATGTATAAGACAATATCGTCTTCAATATATTAGATAGTGATCAAGAAGTTGAAAACCCGCAAATAGAACTGTACCATCACAAGTAAAAAAGTGACTCTTGCTTTAAAAGAATTATGTAAATACATTGAAATCAATGAAGGTATGGAAAATGTATTTAAATCCCTCAATTATCTAGGAAATAGAATAGAGAACAATGTTTTAAATAAAAATAAACAATAACCTTTAGACCAATTATTTATTATAATTATTTAAAAATAATATTTAGGTATGTATATTTTTTTATTTCTTTAATGTAAACTAGGTACCTATTAAATTAATTAAAACTTTTTTTTAAAAAAATAAATAAATGTTTTTTTAACTCAAAATTTTTAGTAGATAAGTCTAATTATTTTTCCCCTGTAAACTTCGAGTTACCGAGAGTACACTGTATAATAAAATTGTATAAAACATTAAGAACTAGCAAATAAGATCATGTACCTATATACTAGAAAATGCTTGCGTGTGTTATTATTTTTCCATTAATTGGTAGATGATGAAAGGTCATTTAATATACAAAAATATTTTAAGTCTCAACTGTGTATGTTTTGTTAAAGTATTTAAAATATGATTGTAAATTGTGTACAAAAATTAATTGTTAAAAACATGTTTATTTATTTTACGTGTAATACTCGTATTATTTTAACATTATAAAATTTATAAAATGTTCTAGTGGTTTATTTTATTAGTTATACTACTTCAAACCCCAAACCCTGTTTATGAATATTTTTCCTGATTTTTTTATAGTATTTAACATTGTGATTTTTTTATTTTTTTTTATTTTTTAGAATCTATGTAATATGCAACATAATATTGAGATAATTAATTACCACTTTGATATGTATGTTAAAACTATTCATGTGACTAAAATAACTAATTAATTATTTTTTGTGTTACTGGAAATGTAGTACAGGTCATTAAAATGTTATCAAAAACCCTTACTAGTATACCTTAGTAGCTTAGTCATAGTCTGAAATCCATAAAATGTATGAACCAGAATGTAAAAAATATCTGAATTAGATTAATCCTATTTTAAAAACATCATGGTTTTCATTCTAATAAGATAAATAACTTCAACACATTCATTTGTATTTCTAGGTATTAATCAATATCCTTATGAGGCAATAAAAAAAATTAAAATAATAATTTTAATTATGTATTATTGGAAATAATAACTAATAGGTACTAGGCAATGATATAATTTCCTTCTTGTATTAGGAATTGTCAATGTTTTCTTAGAATGGTCAATATTCTTAGTAAAACATTTTTAGTAACAAATAAAAAATAGAATAATTAATTTAACATTTTGAGTGATTAACTTGACATGAATTATGATAAAAACAAAAAAAACAAAATTACACTTTATTAACAAATTATAGTGATACAGATCTTTTACACATTTATATTGTAAGTTTTATTTGAAAATGCTTAACAATTTGGCATTATACCTACTCAAATTAAGTAAAACAACTTCTTATTCACAACAATATTGGTAAATTTATTTCAAATTTTTTAAATTTGTTAAGTATTCCTTAAAAAATAGTAAACGCCTAATAATTAAAAAGTAGATTTTAAATATTATTTAGTATATTTATCATTTAAAATTTAAAAATATAGATGTATTCAAATGTGTATTATTTTTGTACATTTATCTGTGGTCTCTAATTCCAAATTAATTTATATAATCAAAATAATTTTGCTGTTACTATGAAAATATTTTATAAGAATATGCATATGTTATATGTTCACTATACCTTCATATATTATTATGATTACAGTTCAAATGACTACTATGATATATTAAATGTACCACGTTCAGCCAAGCAGAATCATATAAAGTCAGCGTTTAGGAAAATGGCTAAACAACTTCATCCAGATAAAAATCGAGATGACCCAGAAGCTTCAGAAAAATTTTCAAAGTTACGAAATGCCTATGAAGTATTATCTGATGAAAGAATGCGTAAAGACTACGATAGGTGTGGTGAACAGTGTGTCAAAAAGGACAGCATGGCTGCTGGTCATGATCCGTTTGCCAGTTTCTTTGGAGACTTCGGTTTTCATTTTGATGAATCACCTGGACAAAAAGAAATTCCTAAAGGTGGAACTATAGTTCTTGACTTACATGTTTCTTTAGAAGAATTATACAATGGTAACTTTGTGCAGGTAAACATTTTTAGTCATTTTCTTAATTTATAAATTATTATTTTTATTGACTTATCATAAATATCATTGTATTGTATAGGTAACAAGAAACAAACCTGTTATAAAACCAGCTCATGGTACAAGACAATGTAATTGTCGCCAAGAGATGATCACTAAACAATTAGGACCTGGAAGGTTTCAAATGATGCAACAAAATGTTTGTGATGAATGTCCCAATGTAAAGTAAGTAAATTATAATCATATTTTAATAACTATTTATTAACTGTTATACATTTTCAACTCTTGACTTTTATATTATTATTACCTATAAATGCGCTAATTAAACATAATATTTAAATATTTTTTTTATAGAATGGTTACCGAAGAAAGTATGTTAGAAATAGAAATAGAACCTGGTATGAAAGATGGACAAGAAACTAAGTTTACAGCAGAAGGAGAACCACATATTGATGGAGAACCAGGCGATCTTGTTTTTAAAATAAAAACAACACCTCATTCAGTTTTTGAAAGGAGAGGCGATGATTTATATACTAATCTAACTATTTCTTTACAGGTAATTAAAAATAGTATTAATTTATGTTTATAAAATTATTTTATGATTTTATTTTATATTATGGTATATAAGTTATTATATCTAATTCTAATTTGTTAATGTTTGCGTGTTATAATTTAATTATAAAAGTAAAATTTGAAAGTATTTTAATATAAACATATTGTTTTTTAATTAAATTTTTCTGATTGAGTTTGAAGCTCTGTATATCATTCAAAATATATTTTATTTTAGTCAAAATATATGTAATGAATGTTTTAATCATATCTTAATTAAAGTAAACACATTGCTGTAGCAATTTTATTTTTTGCTATATAATAAGTAAAATTAGATTTAAGTTTTGAGAGTATATGCCATTAATAAATTCTAATAAATAATTTATTTATAGGACGCATTAATTGGCTTCCAAACAGAGATAACCCAATTGGATGGTCGAAAAATTCTTATAGAAAGAAATACTGTCACATGGCCTGGAGCAAAAATTCGTAAAAAGGGTGAAGGTATGCCTAACTATGAAAATAATAACCAACACGGTTATCTCATCATCACTATTGACGTCCAGTTTCCTAAAACTGACTTCTCTGAACAAGATAAAGAAGGTAACTTTAATATTTTTTTATAGTTGAAATTGTATTGAGTATTAATTATTAAACAACAACACCAAAAATTGCTTAATGCAAATTTTAAATTAGTTCTTAAAATTTACTCATTTTACATCTTATATTATATATTTGATGTAACCAAGTAAAAAGAAGACTACTTTCAAAACCATTACTTACTTATTTACACATTAATCAAATTTTTATACAATTGACTTGTAAAAACTAAAAAAATGCATAGATTGAAGTGTTAAAAAAACTCCAATTCTTACTTTAAGTATGACAAATACCAAAAATTGTCTAGTATAAAATATTTTAAATTTGTGTTCAGTAGAACAATTATGTATTATCAGTTTTAATATTAGAATAAATCGATCTATTATCAAAGTTAAAGGTAAAAACTAACAAATACACAATTAGTTCTACTTATCACAAATTTGATAATATATTGTTTTTTTTTTTAAGATTTTAATTATTATTTAGGGCAAGATAAGTACTAATATTATTATGTTTAAAATCAAGTTACATACTAAAGTTAATTTTAACTATAGAAATTAAAAAATTACAATTATGATTTAAAAATATTATTAAATTATTGCTATATTAGTGAAAGTATTTTAATAAATTACCAGAAAAATTATATAATATCATTTATTACATTTAATGTTTGAAATGTTTTTGTTCTAGATCTCAAAAGAATATTAGGTGAAAACTCGATCAATAAATTATACAACGGTCTAAATGGATACTGAGGAGAAGAATATCTTTCAAGTCATAAGTGCCACAAAAGATATTTTACTATTTATAAATCTGTGATGTATATGATGTAGATTTATATTTAAATTATTTACTAAAATAAATGTGTGCTTATGGAATTATTTATAAAGTTGATTGTGCAATATGCATACTTAAACACCCATGGTTTGAACCTAATAACTGAATAATTAATAAGGGTCTTGTATTTTTTTGATTCACAATAAGCACTCTATAATTACTGCCCTTGAAATATGTATATATATATGTAAGCTATTTTTTGTAGTATTAATATTTACAAAATACAGTTATTACTTATTATACATCAATTTGTGCGTTACCAAGTCTAAATACATTTTAAATATTCTATGGATAAAACCTGATTTTTTTTTTTTTTTTAATTGAAAAATTATAAAAAGTATTAAAATAAAAGGTATCAAAAGCTCTAATATTTATTGATTTTAATATAAAATAGTATATAAATTATTATTTTGGAGAGCCTTAATATTTGTTGCGTATGGTTTATACCTGTCTAGTGTCTAATAATATTATGTATGTTATTATTATTTCTTATGATAAAATATTTCCTAAGACTTGAGAGTAAAATCATTAATATTTTTAATCATATTAGAACGTAGCATATTTTACATGATAATATCAAACTAAATGAAAGTAATCAAAATAATGAAATTTTTATCATTAATTAATTTTATAGACTATTTGTGTTTTGGAAATTTCAGATCAACTCCATGTTATCATAAATAGATTCACATGAGATAATTAATTACCTTACTATTGAGGTTCTACTGTAATATATTATTTTTTTATCTCTAAAAACAACAAATCTTATACACTATATAACTTATGACAATTTCTAAGATCTGTGCATAGTCTTATGACATCTCTAGTGTCTTGTCTACGCCCAAAAGCTTAATTGCAAACCGTCAAACAAGATCTTTGAACAGACCTTTTAATTGTTCTGTCAAGAAAGTGATAACTAGGGCTCGGATGTTGTTGCACTAAAAATGTTATAAAATTGATTGCATTATTGCTGTGAAAAAAACCCAAAATTGCACTTAAAAATTGCAATAAAAAAATATTTTGTACCAAAAAAATTAAAAAAAATATTAACGAGTAGATAATAAAAAAGATTCAAATTCAAATTCTCGTCAGTTGTCATTAAAAATCTAGTAAATTGTCCGGTTTTCTTATTTTTTCAGAAATCTACAAATAATTTTATTAAAAATTAAAGCTTTTTATTTAAACTATTTTTTGATTTTTTTCTACTAATTAAATGGTTTTTCCAGTTACCGCCGACGACGACGGACAAATAAGCCGTCACGAGTCACAACCAATAAAGCCCGACATAACCATAGATTAAACCTGTATAATCTAACAAAAAAAAAGTGAAAACACAAAAAAACACATAAAATTGTATTGAAAATGACAATAATTAACAAAATTGCAATAAAATTAAAAAAAGGTCAAAAATTGCAAAAAGTTGCACTTAAAATTTTTATGTATTAATTGGTACTCATTTGAAACAAATTTATAATCTACTTAGCAACGAATCCGAACAATAGAAAAGAAGTTGCAAATGCAACAACATCCGTGCCCTAGACTGATAACTATCATTGATATTAAACTAATGGATGCGACAAACACAAAAATCTGTAAGCTAACATAATTGATAAAATTGTAACAATTATCTGTACATATTATGTTTTCTCTCTCTTACAAGAGTTTTACTTTCCTTGTCACACAGAAGATGTGTGCGAGTGAGAACCATCGTTTCTCTCTCCGTTATGTTGGCCTAAACAGTGTATGTAGAACATATAAAGGAATGACGTATCCATATGTTTAATATCTATGAATAACTATACATGGAACTATGAGAAATTTAATGTACTCGGGAGTTCGGGATACTCCATGTGTAAATGTATGGGCAGAAACAACTAGCACTATAGTTTATGCTTCCATCGCCTGTGTCCAATCAGTTATACAATGCAATATAGCATGAGTCCTGTCCTGAGAAAATAAGACAGTAGATACATTAAATACAATTTAAGAAAACTAACTTGATAAGTTCTCATTTTGATAAAATTTCTTAAAATTTTGATTGCTTGATGTTAAAATTAAAGAAAAAACAAGATATCAATAATGATAAAAAAAAAATATATATAATTTATTATAAAATGATCATGTAATGGTAATATGCAAAAATACATTTACCTAACAGTTAACAATAATATTGTGCATAACTAACTGAATAAGAATATAAAATATAAATATGTCCATATAAGTATTCATATTTATAATAATAATAAATAATTGCACATTATAGTTTATTTTTTTTATCAATTATCTATAATAAGTTAGATAATTGTTGTACAATGTTTTTTTTTTGTCTTAATTTCTATTGCATGAGTCTATTAATTCAACTATGCAATGATCACAATATTATTTCGTTTTTATAACTTCTGGTTAAAGTCTTGTAAGGTAACACAATGCTGTTCAATAACACTACTTCTGATTCGACATTGACTCCACAACCTATAATATAATGACACCAATAAATATTTAGCAATGTAATGATTATTACACAAAAAAAACTAACCAAGAATAGTTATAGATGGATTGAGTCGACCATCCAAGGCGTTAAATAAAGGCAGCTGAGGTGTCATTTTGGCATATGCCACATTAGGATTGGGATCTGAGCAAGCTGCGCTACCTTCTACACGGCACCAGGCGCCAACTTTAGCACGTCTACCAATAATACTATGCATCACCTATTAATTACATTAATTAATACATTAATTCATAAAATACTATAAATGTGACGTCCAACCAAAGCATTTTTAACTAAAAAAAAGTATATTTTTAAAATTACATACAAATAAATTGAATATTTCCAACATTTTCTAAACATTGATAATTAACCTAATTACCAATTTAATCTGGCGGGTGTTTTATTTACCTTTACGAATATTACATTATTTTTGTTTTAGTTTGACAAATTAATTAATTTAATGGTCACATTAAAAAAAAAGTTTTAAATATAATAGATAAATTTATGCACTAAATATTATTAAGTGCAATATCCAAAAAAATAACTTAATACAAAAAATATTCATATAAAACACTTAATTTTTAACTACCTATACATTGATCAAGTAATAGCAATATGTTGGTTTCAAATAAATTTCCATATTAAAATATTTTCCAATATTAATATAATGATTGATTACCAGACTATGTTGACCAATGACAGCATCTTGTAGCACAATAGACTCCTTAATACGTACACCTTGATCAATAAATGCTCCTTCGCCTACACTTACATTTGGACCCAGCTATTTATAACAAAAAATGTAATGTTAATAAAGGTGCTATAAAATAAAAACTATTGACTACTACTACTATAGGTACTAAACTTTTTGATAAATTGATAATATTTTGTATACCTATAGTAAAATAAGATAAACACAAAATAAAGTATAACTAACTAATGCAGTTGGGTGCACTTGGGCTGAAGGATGCACATACACATTCCCAATTGTTGAATATCCTTTAGGATCTGCAGTTGCTAATCGACATTTTACTGGTGATGGCAAAGGCAAATCAATTACTGATTCTCGTTGTAGTAACCGTTGTCGTTGTTGACGCAGTGCTAAGTAATGACGATTTGCATAAATTGCTGCACCAGCAGTTTTCAATTGTGACCACCAATTGCGTGTGGTTGCTGCTAGTGCCACTCCGCCACATTTAGAACCTTTCTTTATTCGACCACTGCCATCACCACCACTACTCATACTACTACAACTACTTCCAGATTCTCCTGCAAGCCTACGTAACACATCTTGCTCCATCCATATGACCATGGCACCAGCAACTCGTTCTTCAACAGGTTTTTGTTGCTGCTGTTGATTAATATTATTTTTATTATTGCTGTAAACAGAATAAAATTTATTAGTAAATTAAAAAATTTATAAATTTTTATTGTGTTCATCTATTACCTAGTAGTATACCTGGAAATATTTTGTTGATTACCATTTCCATTACTGTTCAAAATTTCTAAATGAATATCTGCTATAGTATCAAATAGTCTTGGAGAACATAGATAAACACCGCAATTTACTGTGTTTGAAACAAATGTAGATGGCTTTTCAACATAATGTTGTATAATATTTGTTTCTTTGTCAACAACCATGCAACCTATACATACATAATTGATTAAACATGAAATTAATAACAACAAATTATTTTGGTTATTAAATTATCTAATCACGTTGATATTAATAATCAGGATTTGGAAGTTCTAGCAAATGCATATTTTTCTTGGTTTGTCCTAGAACATTCAAAGTAAGATACAAATATACTTCAAACTTCTCTGATATTATATACAAAATGTTATTTTAATATTTTTTGCATATTTATGGCTCTTATTGCTATTTTGTTATTTAACGGTTTTTAGTGCTATTTTTGAGTATATTTTCACATAAATACATAGTATAGGAAATAATCATGTTTTGTTGAAAATAATAATTTACTTAGTTAGGATATCAATTGACCTCAGCAAATAATATTTCATGTTTTCGTTGCTATACAACTAATCGACAGTATGATGTATTAATAGTTTATAATCCAACCAGTCCAAACAGTCTCTGACGTCTATAAGCCCAAACACTTTATGAAATTTTAAAATAAAATTTAATTTTTTTTTCTAATTAAATGCATATTTTTTGATTTTTAGTACATATTTAAGAGCTAAAATGTAACATTTTTAGAGTTACAACTTCCAAACCCTGTTAACAATATATATTATAAAACATACCATAGTGAACGGATTGTTGGCGAGTTGTTTCAGTAGCCATGACAGTAATTAGCACTGGTTGTTTTTGTTGATGCTGTGACTGATGACTATTATTATTGAAATGCATATCAAGCATCTCATCTAATGGAAAGTCAGCACAAACATCACCGTTCATCACGAAAAATGCTTGCACTTGCTCACCTTCGCTGTTGTCTAATGGAGCAAGGATCGTATCACGAAAATGATATAAGCCGCCAGCTGTACCTAAAGCATCAGGCTCACGAAGATACCTATAAACAGCACGATTGTTTGAAAATTAATACAAAATGAAAAACATAAGAAATACAATGAGATAATGTGATTAAGCATCAAAGTATTAGATAACAAAACAGCACCTGATTCGCAAGGATGGATAACTCTGAGTAGCTGTGAGCAAGAATTCTGCAAGTTCATCGTCTCCGTAGTATCCCAACAAAAGCACCTCAGCGACACAATATTTGCCGACATTGCTATTACTGTTATCTTCAGAAATTGAACTCCGTTTTTGACCCAAACGGTAACACGCGTCTATGTGGTGCTGAACAACAGGTAGGCCAGCCACGGGGAACAGCGGTTTGGGTACGTCCAACGAGAGGGGCCGGAATCGAGTGCCTGTAAAAATTCAAAGATCCGATGACAAAAACGCGATGAATGCATTTTGGTAAAGAGAATAAAAACATTAAGACTTACCCTTGGACGGGCCGCCGATTAATATCACGGCTTTCAACATGATCGTTCGTACCTAAATGTTAATTTCCGACAACGACTACAAACAGAGTTAATTTATCGGTGACAAGGTATTATTTATTACTCTTGAGTACAGCAGTTGGTTCTACACACGCGCGAGACGCGGTGCCATGCCACGAATACAATTTTTGGAGATACCTCCACTGTCGAAACTGTTGTTGTTACTTTTCTACGACTACTGTTGAAACATTTACTATCGGAGACGTCGAAACTGCTAGAAAATAAAAGCGATTGTACATTAGTAGGGGACGTGGAATATACGAATAACGTGACAACTTACAGTGCGTTATCGTTAGTTGCGCATGGCGGATCGACAAACTCGGCAGTCGGCGACGAAAAATAAACAATACTAATTGCGAACAGTATTCTCGATATCCTCACTCCAGGCCCGTCAGTGGCGGCGAGTCGACTTGATCGTTATGATTAATATTATTATCAATAAACGTTGTAAACAACGGTATCACAATATTATTACGTATGGATTTGTTATCAATGAGTCGCCGCGATAAAACAGTAATAATATATAGTAACAAGATCATTGTTATGTAAATTGTATTTTGTGATAACTTTTAAATATTATGCGGAGCTCAAAAGAACAGGTTTACAAGTATAAATAATAAAATGAATCTATCTGTAAGCGAACTTGTGTGACGATGGTAGAGAGTTACAAATAATTCTAATAATTAATATAATAATCGAACAATAGTATAAATAAAAATTTTAAAAATTTTATAACATCATTGTTAAAATTTCAGTACATACACCAACAAAAATGAATCAATATACATAAATACGATAAATGGTGATTGAGTGTCTAGCCATCTGCAGTCAGCAGTCATCACATGATGTAAATCGACATCTGAAAGTTCAATTCATAATAAATTGTCATACCTTCTAACATCGAAGTTCAAGTGTTGTTAGGTATTAAAATTTGAAATTTCATAATGTTTGAATTAAAATTATCAACATCAATATGATTTAAGGTTTTTACATCTCAATGACACTCCGAGCAATAATTATAAGCATGTTTATTTTTTTTTGTGTGTGTCTGTGTACAGCATAACTCGTTAGATTCTAAACGAAGTAATGAATGTATGTGTGTGTGTGTGTTTTTTTACCAAAAAAAGTTGTGTGGTTTTTGAGAACATCGAGCGATCAGTGAGTGAGTGGTATTTGGATTTTATATGAACAGATTATAATTTTGCATTAATAATCATATTTTAAACTTCAATACATTAATCTTAAATTATTATTAGATTTTATACAATTTTTAATTTCAAAATTCACGATAAAAATATGGTTGAACAACAGAATAACTAGAATTCTGTTTTACCACGGTAGTAAGAAAACGTCCAAGCCACTATGAAATACCTACTATTTAAGTGATTCATTGCTGAGGTTAAATACTAGAAAATAAAAATAATACACAATTTTCAAACGCAAAATAAATACGAGGATTTATAATAATTTTCTGTTATTTATTTTCTATTTTTTACTAGTGTCTTAAAATATTAGCATATTTATTTAGTACTCGCACTAGTGTACTGCACTATGATTCTATACAGATATTATGTCTTTCGAACTCAGTAGTTTCCGGTGGCAATTCGCCCGTGCAATGACGACCAACGTAGCACAAGAACGATCGCTACAAGTGTATAGACTGAATTTGGAAAATCAAAACACAGAAAAATCAAAACCAATGACCAAATCTTCAAACGGACCTGCATCGGTCGTGTGATCGAAATTTGTAAGTAAAAAAAAAAAAATGGATGTACATGAGAAAAAAAACCATTACAGATATCGACCGTCGGGATTCGGAGCGTTCGCACGAAAACGGTTCACTAAAAATGTGCTCAATATCTCGTCGACGACGAAACGGGGACCGACGGTACCAGGATCGCATGAACGAGTCGCCACTTAAGTAACCGGCGGCGCGCAGTGTCGGCGGCGGCGACGGCGAGCGGCGGCAGTTGCTCGTTCAGTGAACATCACACTCACCGCATACGTTCCTGTTACAAGTATTCCGATTTTTCGCGTTATAAACGATTTTCATTTCGTTTATTACGCGTTCCATAAACGTTGCCGACGTTGCTGCTACAGTCGAGTTCTCCAAACCGTTTTGCGGCTGACTTTTCAGTACAACGACTACAATATAATAGTTTTTGGTTTCGATATGAACTTATTTACTCAATAATAGACATAATATTATATTATACTATATCAGCTATGATTTCAACAATAAAGGGAAACGTGAGAATTTAAATATCGTAAATAAACCAACGTGAGAAAACATTTATCAGCTATAAGCTTAACAACAGATCAAATTCACTCCAATATTAAAGCTCATAAAGTTGTGACACAAAGTTGGTTTTATTTAACACAAATTTGCCATGTTGCATATTATTATTATTATTATAGTTGTCGGAGAGAAAAAACAAAATATGTTAAGCTGACTATCTTAATTTACACGCCATAATACTGTTATTATACGATACATAAAATAAACAATAAACATACATATTATTATGTATTAAAAAAGGTACTAAATTGAATACGTACATATAGCGCCGACGGGAAGTTTTGTGGGGCACGCAGCATATTATAAATCTTTCATGGGCCAAAGGAATTTTTTTTCGTTAGACAAAACAAATTTTCTTGGCATGTCCTAGTACTTACTCGTGTGACATTTTTTTTATTTTAAATAACTTACCTAACGTTTTTTTTAAAAAATCTGATTTTAACATTTCACAAAGCTTTTTGTGTATAGCTATATATACAAATATATATATTATATTATAATATTTTTTTATTATATTTATATACATATATTTTTGTATACAGCGATGATAAATTGTTTAAAAAGTAACGTTTAAAGACATAAAGTTGAAAACAAAATTAAAATTACAAGCAGTTACCTATGAAGCCTGTATGTAGTATATTAATGAAAAGTACAAGAATCTTGTCACTTAAACACGTTAACGGACACTTGGAAGTACCATTTTGTTCAATAGGTATGCTTTAAATTGGCACATGGAATTAGTAATTACCATGTGATTATGTGAACTTATAATTAAAACGGAAATAATTATCTATAATAATCTTTAGTGCCAAAATGCGAAAATAATATGCTTAATATGGGCAACACAACTTTTTTTTACATAAGAAACCATTGGAAATATTATTGCCATAACAGTAATGCCACTTTTTGGAAGGTATTGAAAATCTGCTGTAGCAGTAATATTTTAAATTGCCAATATAGATACAAATAGACTATTACTGCTTATGCAGTAAAATTTATCGATTATCCGTCAACGTGTTAACATTTAAATAAACATACACAATATGCACCTATCCGTTATAAGTGTACAGAAATCGATATCCCCACCAGTACAAACAATTCAATATTTATGATTGTGTACTTCTGTAAAAAGAAACTGATAAAAATTTGGGCGTATCCGAGTAAAAAATTAATTAATTAATAAAATACGTAATCTATGTCACTTTATATTTTACATTAAAAAATGTATAACTGTATAAGATATTTGATATTGTAAGCAAAGTAAATATAGTAGGTATAGTATTTTTCCAACTACACAAGGTAGGTATAGGTTGGAAAAAGATGGGTAAAACGAAATACGGCCATTATATGATTACTCTGTAATCTTTTGATATACATTTTTCCACGGAAAACAGGATATTTTACAACTACACAATATGATTCGCCGAGCCTGCTTACTTTAATTTTTTTTTAAATATACATTTATTCAAATTCTAAATTTTAGAATTTTTATGTATAGGAATTTGAAAAAAATATTTTCAAATCCTTAAAATTTGCTTGTTCTATTTAAGACGAGTGGCGTGTCCTGTAATAGCAAAAGTTATACCTAAGCTTTATATTTTTCAAATAAACCCCCTCCCATTTTGTTACAAAATTGTCACTTTTAATATTTTTACAACTTTTTCATTGAATAATAAATTAAAATGAAATAATTATTAACATATTTTATGTAATTAATTAGTTTAGTTTAAAATGTAGTACATAAGAGATGAGTGATTTATAAAATAAAGTACTTTATTTTAATTTATCTAAATAGGAATATGGAATTCCTACATTTATGACATTTTGACCTAATAAATAACAGACGACAGTATAATATAGTATCATCTATTGTATAGACAAATGGAAAATTGAAAAATATGTAATGTAGAATGATAGCACACCTTCGAACTTAGGTAATTTTTTATAATTCAATAACACTACCCTATTTATCCAGCAAAGCATTAAAAATGAAAAAAATCACACACAATTAAACCAAAAAAATTGTTATTAATTAATTAAAATTAAAGGCACGTGCAATTTAGGTAACATTTAAGAAAATAATGTCTAAAACAATAAACTATGTTTTAGTTCAGTATTTAAAAGGACAAGAACTAGTTTTTGTTATAACTTACAGATTCTCCATTTTACCCACCTCTCCTGTTTATTAATCATTTACAATTTGCATTTTCTTTTTGTACAAAAATACCATTTGTATATTACAAAATATTTATGTATATAGTAATTAATTTGTTAGAAACAGTATTAAATATTATTATATAACATTATAACAGTTCAACATCTGTGCTGATGCAGTTATCAACTATCTAGGTCCTAGGTGATACATACCTAATCAGTGGCGTAGCCAAGAATCACCCGAAGGGGGGGGGGGGGGGGGGTTAATGGCCTTTTTTTTTTTTGCTAGCATCTAAAATGTATTGCCCAGGAGCGGTAAAATTTACTGAGTGTACGCTAATTGAATAATACATTTCATACATAAGTATAATAGTTAACAAAACTATACATTTATATACATTATAAAATAATTTTTTTTTAAGCCAAGGGGGGGGGGTTTGAACACCTAAAATCCCCCCTGGCTACGCCACTGTGCTTAATTATACTATATAGTTATACAATTCGCGTTTGAACGATAATTTCGTCATGACGATTTTATCACCCTAAACAAAGGATAGTCACATATTTTATATATATGTCAGTGATGTCACTTACATGTGTGGGGTTTTTGGAATAATCATAAAGTATATATAGAACCGCTGCTCTAGTCATTTGAACGTATAATATTTTATTTTATGTTAATTGTGAGGTACAAACTTAAGTTCATAAATTTATAGTTACATAATTATGTCTATTAAAGTCAAGTATCTATAGTAATAAACAAAAAATTACTGATGAGATTGTTGAATTTTTCATTGAAAAAGAGTTTTCAAATAGATTAAAAAGAATTGCAATATTTTCGATGAAATTATTATTATTATTTTTGAAAACAATAATTATTACAAGTTACAACATAATGTAAATAATTTATTACGAGTTACTGCGCGTACGAGTTCTTTTTCTTGAACGTACATTATTTTATTTTTTTTACGTAGTACCTAACCTAACCCTACCAGTATGCCGCTACAATAGTGCCTCTGATGTTACCAGGGTCCTATATTGGATAACGGTTCGTAACCACTTTAATGTACTTATGTACGGTATTATATTGTAGCTAATAACAAAATATTAGATAGTATGAAATACATTATATTTTATAATGCTGTTATAGTTATTTATTTGCTATTATAATAATACGATTTGATTGAATTAATTTTGCCAAAAACATTGCATTTATTGTATTTATATTTAATATATTATTATTATAATGTATAGTGTGTATTTAAATCGTACATAGGTATAATTGCTAATAGTTTTTTAGTCAAAACTGACTTAAGCAGTACATACCATATAGTACAGTTATAAAAATTGGTAAAAGCTTAAAAATAATGAAATAATCTAATCATTTTGTAAATGTTATCATGTATTATAGAAAAATCAGTGGCGTAACTAAGAATGATCAGAGAGCACGGGTGCACCCGAGCCCGTTTGCTTAGGAGACCCGAAGTAATATTAAGTACATTGATTTTTTTTTTTTAATAACATTTATAATAAACTATTAAACCATTAATTTTTTTATAGATACTTCAATTTTGGCTTGTTTCAAAGTAAATGTGGGAGTTATTATATGGTATGTATGCTATAATATTTTTTAAGTATTAATGATAAGAAATCAATAATTTGTGAGGCCTGTAAAGTGGTTAGTTTATTCGCTAAAATGTACTTTATGCTCAAAAACTATAAGGTTTTATTATTTTTATACGAAAAACATACATTGTATTAATATTATATTATATAGGTCAACAGTTATATTTATATTATATAGCAGTATAGCACCCACTACTAAATTATTTATCAAAGGTCGATGATTATATGTTTGACTCTTGTATACGGACTTATTGAAACGTAAAATTTAAAAAAAAAATCCGATTTGTACGCTTGCGATTTTATGAACGATCAAATAAAATAATGTATTTTTTCATCGAATTACAACCAACGAGATATCTATAGTATCATAAATTAGAATAATTATAATACAGCAGAGCGTTATTCTCTTGACCACCTATTTTTGTCATCGAATGCGTTTTTCCGGAATCAGGATTAGGCACAATGTACACTATACAGGTATAGTTGCGCATAAGTCCGCCAGAAAATACTGTGCAGGTGTTGTGGGAATGGCCGATATTGGGTAGTTTATTTTTATTTTAAAAATTAACTAAGTTTACGCTCGTCGTGTCGGCTGCTAATCGCTATAATTATTATTTTAATTAATTTTCTACTGCTACCTGCAACTAGTAAGAAGTAGATTGTCGTAATACGTATTTTAAGTATAAATTGAATCGTTTTTAATTTTAATTAGTTCAACATGTCGAATCGTGCTCATAATAAAATGAATCTTCAATTATATTACATTAAATTTGACAAATTGTTATGACTAGATTACTAGAGGTATTATAATATTTAAATTTCAAGATCGACTTCCATAGGAAATTTTTTTTTTACTAATGAATAACTATAATTATTAAGAAACATATAGGGCGCGTGGCCCTAAAAATAAATTCTGAATACAATAATTAATAATTTTGAGTACAAATATAACTCAAGTATAGATTATACAGTGACTTGTTTAATGTCCATCTACATTCTACAACAGACCGCGATTTCCACGTTTTTACTTTCGTTAGTTAATAACACGATCGTATTATAACCATTAGGCTTGCCGCCGAATATTATCGTTTACGGGCGGTCCACTGTCCCTGTCAGGCCGATACGTCTTGTCGGCGAATAGCCGAACGACATCTGGACGTGCGGCGACGGCAACGGTGACACCGATCTACGTAACGTCGTACAGATGGCGCCACCGACGACGCTCGAGCGCCCACCCAGATCGACGATCGCCGTCCGGTTACGTCCGACACGACGGTGCGACGTGTTTGCCGGCGCCTGTTACCAGGGTCCCATGCGCGGTTGTCGCGCTACCAACGCGACGGACGCGAAGACGGGGGAACGGCGCCGGACAGAGGAAGTGTGTCATTCGGAACCACCGTAGACCTTAACTCGAAGTAGTAAGGTCATTGTTTTTTGCGGTTGGAATCCGACGACGATCGAGCGGCCACTCAGATTGACGATCGCCGTCCGGTTACGTTCGGCACGACGTGTTTGCCGGCGCCTGTTACCAGGATCCCATGCGCGGTTGTCGCGCTACCAACGCGACGGACGCGAAGACGGGGGAACGGCGCCGGACCGAGGAAGTATGTCATTCGGAACCGTAGACCGAGACCGAAGTAGGTGTTTTTTTTTGCGGTTGGAATCGACGACGCCGTGCATTACTTTCATTACTTTTTTTGGAAGAGTATAAGGTCCGTCACAGTGGGAACGGACTCGCGAGTAAGGAACTTTGGGGACAACGCGGTGGCCGCAAACAAGCCCAGTCTCGGCGTGAGTACCAGGGCCCTATCAATAAACGACTCGCTCGCTCGACTCTGTCGCCGCCGTCGTGGCCGGCACGATACCAGTATGCCGAATTAGTGCCTCCGACGTACCAGGACCCCATATTGGATGACGTGAATAAATAGACGGAAAATCGATCCGATTCAAGCGCCGTTGTCGTCGTTGTCGTCGTCGTCGTCGTCGTTTTTAAATTTATTTTATTCGTGCGATATTATTGAACGATACGGCTCGATACGAGTCGAGACGGCTGAAAGGCGGTCATGTATTCTTTCGTCCGAGTCCGTATCGCACGTGTCGTTTAAACGGACGGTATTCGGTTTTCGATCAAAAATCGAAAATGTTAAAACTTTTGGATTATGAAAAACCGATTTGCATCGCGGTCAGAACATAACATTATTTCTAGTTTTGAAATTTTTTTTGAAATTTAATCATTTATTGAATATATCTACTTTTAACGTATATAGAACCTATTATCGGAAATAAATAATTATTTGCTATACAGTGTAACTTATGAAATTCAACATGTTTTCATATTTTAAATCGCCAAAAACTAAAAATACCTTTTCGAAATTTTTAATTTTTTTTTTTTTTTTAAGCATATTTAGCGTATTTTATGTTGTATATTATGAATAGTATTTTTTTCTTAACGCTTTTGTCTAAAATAACATATTATGTACATTATTAGTTGTCAGATGTCTTCAAAAACTATATAATGATAATATTTAGGTATCAGCTACTCGTACGAAAACAAGCCGTGTCCGAATGGAACGAAAGAACTGTTCACACGCCTTAAAAATAACGCGTAACGTGTTTACAGGTGATTTGATGAGAATAATTCGTCAGCCTTCCTTTCTTTTTTGTTTTAAATCTCAAGTCGAATTGTAAACAAATTGACGAACCATTAAGAAAACAATGTAGCCGAATAATATTTTGAAAGAACGCATATTATAGGGCGTGCGAGTTCTTTTTCTTGCACGTAAATTATTTATTTATTTGATTTTTTTCTTTGCGTAGTGGAGAGATTCTTGAACTCGTTCGAAATGCAGACGAAAATTAGTATAGTATACGACGATAGTTGTATGGTTAGTCGTATACGTTTCTCTTATCTGTTGATGTCTATTCTTGAACACCACTCGACAATTTAGTTGTTGTATACTACAGTCTACAATAAAGTCGTAGGAAAATTATGTATTCATATTATAACCACGTATAATTGCATATGGTTTTTGGGTTATCATTATGATAAGAAATGTGATTGGTAATAACTAGAGCCCGGATTTGTACGTTTTTGCATATTTTTTCCTTTTCACTTTTTTATATTTTTCTAAATAATTTTCATGAATCTTACTAACTACTAAGTAATTGGAATTCACTGCTAAATTTTTATTTTGCATATTTTTGCATATTTGACCATAAATGCATATTTGTCGCATATTTCAATGAATGTGCTGTCGCGAAAAGATTTTGGTTGGTTGGACACGGAATTAACAACACAGTTTTAGCTATCTTAATTTAAAGTACGCATTATATGTAAAATATTATGTATACATTAGAACTAGTTGAGGTAATTCCATCGTCTTAAAAAAAATAGTTCATCTGCTATTCTGCTGTAATCTAATCGTTGTATTGTCGTTATTGATGTAATATATTTAATTTTATAATATAGTTATTTAGTTATAATAACTATCATCAAGACCCAATGATTTTAAGCCATTTTAAATTTGCCCCAATTACTTCAATTGATTGTGAACGATCATTTTCGATATACCAGTATTTATTAACAGATAGATGGCATAGTTTAGCCGAAGAAAAACTTGAATATCATATTTTAATAATTAAAGAAATAATAAACAATAAACAATTAATAACACATTTTGAGTTGTATATTTTATTTTATTTTTAAACAGTTATATTTATGTATTTATTTAGACGTATCCTTATTTATTCATGTATATTTTATTATATTTTATTATTTTATATTTTTTATGCCGAGTTGAAAAGTTTAAAAGCATTCGAAACAAATGTTTCTCTTCTTAATCTTGAATGTGGTTGAAAATTAATTTGATTTCGTACATTTTCAATAACAAATTTGCCAAGTCATCAAAATTAGCCATTTTATTATTATTATTTTTTTGAAATTGTATTTTATACTACCTTGGTGTTGGAAAAAAATTATAAAAACAAAACAAAGACACTTGGAAGATTATCAGTAGCAATAAAGACGAAATGTAATTTAAAAAAGTCGATCATACAGATTTCCCTATTATCGCATACGACAACTGAATGGCGAGTGGTTAGATCCAACTTTAAGAAGGCGCATGACTTTTCATACGCTCATCAGTCGTACGATATTTAAGAATAGGAAATATTGAATCTCATTCGACAACGTCTAATTGTCGTGTACGACAAATAAATAGCACCGTTCAAGAATCGACCACCAGTATAGTATAGTATTAGTATAGTACAGTACTTCTATAGTGCCTCCGATGTTACCAGGATCCCATATTGGATGACGGTTCGTGACGACGGCAGCATCAGCAGATTAGCGGGTCGCCGCTCTCCGACACAGTTCAACGTCTCAGATAACCGTACGACATCTGTACGAATTCTTTTTCTTGAACGTAACTTATTTTATTTTTTTTTTTACGTAGTAACCTAACCCTACCAGTATACAATAGTGCCTCTGATGTTACCAGGGTCCTATATTGAATGACGGTTCGTAACCGCTTTAACATACTTATGTACGGTATTATATTGTAGCTAATAACAAAATATAAGATTGTAATTTTGTTTTAACACATTAACATACATTCTAATATTCTTGCAAATTAAAAACGGTGTAATATATTTATATGTATTATAATAGAATCAATAGAATCTAATTTTAAGTGCTTACTCGATGACTTAAATAACTTATTAACTTGAGTTGGTGGGAATTTAAAACTATAACTAAACCTAACCAATAACCTTCAATTGAATATAGATCGGCACCCGTTTCAACAAACGGACCTGCATCGGTCGCGTGATCAAAATTTGAAAATAAAAAATAAGATATACATAAAAAAAAGCCATTACAGATATCGACTATCAGGATTTGAGAGCGTTCGCACGAAAACTAAAAATGCTAAAAATGAAAATCACTAAAAATGTGCTCAATATTTCGTCGACGACGAAACGGGGACTGGCGGTACCAGGATCGCATGAACAAGTCGCTACTTGTTCTTCAGTAACCGGCGGCGCACAGTGTCGGTGCAAACGGCGGCGACGGCGAGCGGCAGCAGTTGTCTGTTCAATACGAGCACCACCATGATCACCACATATATTCTTGTTACACGTATTCCAATTTTCATGACAACATTTATGGAACGTGTAATAAACGTAATAAATTAACGTATTTTAAATTTAAATGTTGCCGGTGTTACTCTACAACCGAATTCTCCAAACCGTTTCGAGACTGACTTTTCAGTACAACATAACAGTTTTTGATTTCGGTATAAATTTTTTTAAAACTTATTCAATCATAAACATAATATACTATACTATACTATACTATATCAGCTATGATTTCAACAATAAAGGGAAACATAAGAATTTAACAATTGTAAAAAACCCAACGTAAGAACACATTAATTATCGGCTATAAGTTTAATAACAGGTCAAATTCACTCCACTATTAACTCATAAAGGTTATAAAGTTATAACACAAAGTTGATTTTACTTAACGCAAATTTTCCATGTTGCATATTATGAGTTGGAGAGATAAAACAAATGTTAAGCTGACTATGTTGATTTAGATGCCATAATAATATTATATGATAATTGATAAATAAAATAAAAAATAAATATGCATACCTATTATAATAGGTAATAGCCAATAGGTATACATATATGTATTAAAAAAGGTACTAAAATTAATATTTACATATTATAGCGCCGACGGGAAGTTTGTGGGGGCCCTAAACATTTTTTTTTCGTAATTCATAACAAATGTTCTTAGAACGTTCTAGTACTTACTCGTGTGACATTTTTTTCTATTTTATATAACTTACCTAAAAATGTTTTTTTTTTAAGTACACAATTAAACAAAGTATTAAATCCACATTCTTACTAAACCTACTATATTTATTTTTTAAAACATTAAACTACAAAAATAAAAATAAAAAAGCGGGCAAGTGAGTACCGCTCTGCTGTACATTAGATGCCATATGGATCATTATTATATATTATAGGAGTGTTAAATTTGAATCCAATGATAGTTATCATTGTATACGAAAAACGATTCTGAACGAAGATGATTTGTCAGCCTAGGATATAATTTCTAGTGGTTGGTGAAAAAGGTGGTTTATGTTTTAATGGCCTCAATACAACAAAATTTAAGTTCTTTTATAATAATTGTAAGCTAAACTTATGAAAAACCTTGTATTAAATTTTCAACTCTTAGCTACTTATACAAAAATTTTTATGAAATACACCTACAAAATAATTTGCAAGTATTCATAGTTTTGACGAATTTTTGTCAATATTTGAACTTCAAATGCTAATAAAAAAAAATTGTGTCTATGTATTCTTATAATTTTTTAATCACTATAATAATAACTTATGAGGAACTTTGCATTAAATTTTCAAGTATTTTGATAAGGCCAAAAAGATTTTATCGACACTTCAAAAATATTTTTTCAGAACAATTGAAAATTTCAGTTGTCTATAAATAGCTCAAAAAAACTCAAAATATTTTGAAAATTAAATCATGTAAAGAAAATTCCAATCTAAATAACTGGTACAATTTTCAAGTATCTACGACTTATACTTTTTGAATAATAACAAATATTTAAAATCGTTTGAGGATAAATCGTTATCGTTACGCTATTTCGTTAAAATTTAAAATTCAAACGCACTTAAAATCTTTCCTATAATGATGCTTCGAGTTTTCTCTATAGATACTTGAAGGTAAACTTATGGAAAACTTAGTGTTGTATTTTTAATCCTTAGTTATAAACACATACAATTTTATGATTTTTCAACTTCAAATAATTTGCAAATATTCATGCTTTTGACGAATTTTTGTAGATATTTGAACTTCAAATACTAATAAAAAAAAATTGTACCTATGTATTCTTATAATTTTTTAATCACTATTAGAACAACATATGAGGAACTTTGTATAAAATTTTCAAGTATTTTGATAGTGCCAAAAAAATTTTATCGACCCTTCAAAAAAAATTTTTCAGAAAAATTGAAAATTCAGTTGTCTATAAATAGCTCAAAAAAACTCAAAATATTTTGAAAATTAAATCAAGTAAATAAAATGCCAATCTAAATAACTGGTAACATTTTCATGTATCTACGACTTATACTTTTGAATAATAACAAATATTTAAAATCGTTTGAGGATAAATCGTTATCGTTACGCTATTTCGTTAAAATTTAAAATTCAAACGCACTTAAAATCTTTCCTATAATGATGCTTCGAGTTTTCTCTATAGATACTTGAAGGTAAACTTATGGAAAACTTAGTGTTGTATTTTTAATCCTTAGTTATAAACACATACAATTTTATGATTTTTCAACTTCAAAATTACTTGCAAATTTTCGCGTTTTCGACAGATTTCGTAAAAATTTGAACTATAAACGCTTATAAAAAAAAATTGTGACTAACGATTTTTATTTTTTTTAGCTCCAATAAAAACAACTCATAAGGAACCTTGTATTAAATTTTCAAAACTTTTTGGTCATCCAACAATTTTTTATCGACACTTTAAAAAAATTTCTCAAAAAAATCGAAAAGTTCAGTGGTCTATAAATAACTCAAAAAAAGTCAAAATATTTTGAAAATTTAACTATATACAGATACCACTGACATTAACATTTGGTGAAAATTTCAAGTATTTTCAGCGATTAGTTCTTGAATTACAACCATAAAAAAAAATCGATTTGGTCGAAAACTGGATTTGCGTAAAAAATCCCGTTTTTTCGTTATTTTTTTTTTGTTTTTCTCGATTTTTTTGAAAACTGTTGGAAAATGTTAACTTTTTACCTCTATAATGCACCAAGGATATTCACTTTTACATCGGAAACCACCCCCATTGTTTGAAATTGGAGCATTATTTCGACTAGTTATGCTGTACACAGACACAAAAAAAAACACACACCATTGTAAAATCAATACATTCATCACTTCGTTCAGAATCTAAAATAAATACTACAATTAAACTACTACGCTATCCTCTGTGCTATAGTTCACACCTGAGAGGTTTTGTTTATCCGCTTTTTCAGCTGAAGGAGAGGTTATTGTTCTCTTGTTCTCTTCTGTTGGCTGGCAGCTAAATTCCTATAGTTCCCCACCATCCTTGCACTGATAATGTTAGCAGATGCAGGAAGCTGGCTGGACCCTCCTAGACTAGTCATCGTAGAAGAACCACTGGTATTTTGTTCCCTTAGAACCTTAGTTGTCGCTCTTTGCGTACCTTACACGACTGTGTCTCAGCACTGGTAGCCTTCGGGGAGACGGGTTCCTGACTGGCCGCCTCTATCCCTGTTTTCTCACGATCGCTTGATAACGACCTCTGACGGCTCGCTTGAAAATAGTTACCTACCAAGGGTATCCGACCCTCCCCCCTGGAGAAGTAACTCTGCTTCCTTTAATTACGTCCATCATAGTAGTTGTTGTTTGGCTTGGCCGCCACCGAAGGCCCTAGCCTCGTTTCGTCTGTCTGTTTTTCAGTCTGTTTGCTAGATCTTCCGGGGAAACTTTGGGTCGATCGTTCCTCCGGAGGGGAGCTTGTCCGCGAATAGTTATTCGTCCATCCCGGAGAGGTGGCTAATATCAGATCGTTCAATAGGGCGTTCTCCTATCCTCAACCTGTGGACGCTGATTCCTCCTGAAGGCGGGAACCTAACCGGTCCTTACCATTTCTGAGCGAACCCCGGGTGTAACAGTTTTTCTGCACTTGACAGCAGATGCGTTTTATAATAGAATTAATCACCTAAAAACAGGTGAGTTCCACTCGAAGGTTCTTGTAGTCTATCAGTTAGAGATTTCTGGTCGGGTCCATCTGGATGATCTTTCTCCTCTACGGGAGCATCATTCGGGTTCACCAGAGAACCATAAGTTTCTTTTGACGGATTCCGGTTGGTCCTGGACAACTGCGTACCATTCTTTCTTTTGCTCGGAGATTCTTCGGCCATCTTCAGCTGTCAATCTCCAGGGGCTCAAACTTCCCGATCAAACATCATATTTGAAGGGTGATTGTCCGGTAATTTGGTTCTCTCTATATCGTATGGAGAACAACTTGTGTGGCTGGTGTTGAGGCTTGTCAATGGGTAAGGTTTGTAACCATCTCCTCAATTCTTGGTTTTTCCATTCTACGGGTTGGCACGTGGGTGGTATATAAGAGTCTAACCTTCCGCTCTCCGCCTCTTGAGCGCCTCTCCTATCACCTTGGACACCAACTGCGGGCCATTATCTGACAATAATGCCTTAGGTACTCGAATCGTAGAAACAATTCCCGTTAGAATCGTTCGAAATCCACGATCGTTTTGGTAGTTGCCTTTCCTAAGGGGTTAGCCTCTACACAGCGACTGTAACAATCAGTTACTACCAAAATCATTGTTCTAAAACCCTGCTTTCGTGGGAACGGGCCCATAAGATCAATACTCAATGCTCAATACTTCCCACGGTTGACGTGGTGTTCGGGTGCATCAAGCCTAATCTAACCTAACAAGGGACATGTTCGCACATAGTTCCACACTGTCTCTCGAATACCAGCCCAAAAGAAACGACTCTTTATTCTCCGGTACGTCTCTTTCCACCCGAGGTGATTCGCTGCTTCGTGGTCGTGAAATTTTCGTTCCAATATATCCGTGATGGACTAGGGGTGGCGGTGCAGCATCTTGTCCTGGATTACTTTGAGCTTCCAGAGAAGACCGAACGTTGCACCGTCTCCTGCGAATTTGGCGACAATATCCCGTTTTTTTGTGACGATATCACGGCGATACAGGAGAGGGCACTTCGCCCGAAGTTGGCTGTCCATCCCCCTATACTCGTATCATTTATTATGCAAAAACAATACAATTATGCAATAATTATACAATAATCGTTACGGCCTAACGCACGTAATATTTACATTTATAAACATTGATATCTCTATCAAGCTTTTTTCCACAAAAATAGAGAGAATCCTACTCCTTTAGGTTGGCTTTCAGCTCACAATAGATTTCACTTAACTAACTAGACTGTTGTTTCCTTTCATAAGAGATGGTCATAAGATGACTGCCTAATATGGAAAGAGGGCATCGATTATGGAGTCTACTCTGCCTGGTGTATAAAGCCCTGGAGTTGGCCTTCTTCAACCAACTTCTTCGCAACCTACGTACATGGTATACCCCAGGAATCCGTTTCCGCTTCCTCGCATAACTTAATCCAATTGGCATTATTGCTCCGCCTGATAGCCACCATCAGCTACTTCCTTGTTTACTTAAAATCTTCTTTCAGCTTTTGATGCTCCTCGATCGGTCGTCCCTTTTAATTTGAATCTTGTCCTATTGCATACCTCTCTCATATCGAAGATCTCCTGGGGCCATCAGCAGTCGGCTCTTTGATTCCCTTGTACGTTTATTTGGGCATGCAGTTGTCGCACGCGTCTATAAGATAATAGTCTAGAGATCTTGTTGCAGACAGCGCATCATCTAAGGCCACCGTTCCAGCCAACACGAAGAACTTCAGTAGACTGGGTTTTTCGTATTTCCTCCATGACCACCTTTCCTGGCTGGGACAAAGTCCCTCTGAGTTGTTCCCAAGACGTAAAAGGTTATATGTCTGCGGAGCGATGCTGAGTATTGGTCTTTCAATCACGTACTAGGTGGCTAATCCTTTCGGTAACAAAGGTGTTGTCGAAGTGTGACCTGGATATACCGCTGGTGTACATTCTCGAGAAGGTTGATTTATCTCCAATGATGCATCCATTCAGGCCGATGCTAGCTGTCATGTCCACTAGTGCTCGCCTTTTAGGTTCCTCGGTATGGTCTCTCCAAATCGGTGACTTCGCTTTAAAATTCCCAGCGGCTATGACAGTGCTCTCTTGTGTCCTGATGCTCCCTTCCAAACCATCCATAAAATCTGCGAATAGGGTGTAAGCCGCGTAAGAAGACCAATAGCATGCGTAAAGCGTGAAATATTCTATCTTCATCTACCGGAAACCTGCGTTGTCCATAGGATCGATAGGTTATATCTGGAGTCCAGAGTTGAATACCACGAAGGCCACTCTGGCTCCAACATCACTGAACCAACCTTTGACTTCCGGTTGCAACGATAGGGTTCGTTAAGAGCCAGAGCGTCAATGCCCATCAAATTTGTCGTCGCTAGTGCCAGGTCCTGGGTCGCACGGCACACTCCGACGTTGATCTGCAGTATGTTGATCATTACTGATTGTAGTCCGTTATTCTGACGACATTGTCAATTGCCTTGTTCCGGTCTCTACAGAGATCCAAGTGTGCAACTCGGTTTCCACCTCAATTTTCACACTTAGGTGGATTCTGTTTCTTCGCATAACCTATATTCTTGTGCCCCTTTTTAATGCAATGGGTGCACGTCATGGTGATCTCCATACAAAAAACTTCTCGGTGGTCATACTTAAGGCAATTGAAGCACTGTTGGTAGTCGAAATATTTAGATACTCTGCATTTTGACATATCCAAGTATAGTCTTTGCCTTTAGAATCATACAATGTATGTCAAGTCTTACTTCACAGATCCGCCATACCGTTTTTTCCTCTCGGATTTTGGCGGAAAAGAGGGCCAATTACGTTTGACGCTGCTTCATTAAATTAACTCCCCAGATTAGTATTCTGTGCCAAAATATTACTGGCTATTTTGCCGGAGTTAGAGCGATATCTACATCGTAAAACATTAGCATCAGCCACTTCGTAGGTTTAAGTTGTATGTCAGCTCGCTCTTTCGTAATCCTTCGATATTTGTTGTTCTTTGGAAACCATGCCTAAATCCACAGATGTTCCTGGGTTTTCGATTACCACGGTTTTCTCTTTTTTTGATTTGTCTTTGGATTTATTTTTGCTCACAATTTTCTCTTATTCCTCTGATACCCTATCCTCCTAAAGTCTTCCAAGCAGTCATGCATTATCCATGACTAGTTGATTGACTAGCTCTTGGTACGCTTCGTTTACTGCTTGAATATCTCTCGAAACGGATATCGAGATCTTCTTCTTTGACACCTCTCCTATAATTATTTCAGTCATCATAGCAACAAGTTTGTCCACCTTGGATCTATATTCTTTCACAAAATTTCCCCTAATACCTGGACTCACTCGGTTTCCTGCCGAAAAACAGATGTTTAAAGTTCCTCACTCTCTATCATCTTTTTCCTAGTAGATTCTGATAACTGGGGCTCTCTTCGCTTGCTTTCTGACTAATTTTCTACTTGCATTAGCTTCGAGTTAGGAGGCAGTTCACCCTCACTATCTATCGATATGTTCGATCCACCATCTTCCTCTTCTTCTCTTAGCCTCATTAAGAGTATATCTATACTATATATTATAAAAGATTCATCATCCGAATTGGAAGAAGTGTCTTCAGTTTTAAGTTTGACCTAGATTCTTGGGATCGTCAATTGTGGCCCGTTACGGATAGTTTCAATTTCCCCAGTTACTTTTTTCCAGTCATCTCTCTCTTGCTACTTCGTCTCTTAATTCCTGGGTTTGGACAAATGCATAGTTATTATTTGGTAGGATTGGATACATCCTTTTCCTCCTTCTGGTGTCCAAAAGGTCTGAAGCGATGAACCAAGGCCATGAAGAAAAATTTTGATCTAGATAATGGTGAAAAGGAAAGGTTAACCTAACCTAACCATGGCTGTGACATATATGACAGACAGAGAGAAAGGCTATAGTCTGTCTTTCTCATTTTCCATAAATTTCCTCTTACATTCCTTTTATACCTTTTTCTTTTTGGATTCTTTCATCGCTTCTAGTATCCGATTTTCTACAGTTTTGTTCTTTCTCAGTGAATCTCCGAACGAGAAGGAGGGGTCGTTTGGTGGTTTGAAAAGATTAGGGTTACTCCTTCGGATGTTTTTGTTTCTATTTTTCCACTCTGCAATTTGTTTTTCTATACTTCCTTGGACCTGTCATATTCTTCTTTTGATATAGCTTTGAGTTCGTTCTCTGCCTTAGCCTAGTTAAATGGTTCATTCTTTTCCCTTTGGTGGTTTCTAATATCCTCCTATTTTCTTCCTATATATCCTCTAGTATCCATTGTCTAGATTCAAATGTTCCTTGCGAGTTATTTTCGGTAGCATATTACGCACTCTCCATGTTGCTGTTCAGTGACATTGTAGCTGAGCCAGACTCACTTCTAAAAGATGAAGATTAAAATTACCTACGTGGGTTCAACCTCAGCAGAGGGATATTTTCCTGGTTGCTGGCTTCTTTCGTGTCCGAATTACCTATTCCTGCCATATTTTTGCAGAAAACGGTAATGACCGATTACATGGTCGCTGAACTGTGGTGATTGCCGGGTATGTACCTTATTTACTGTGGAACTATAGTCAAAACGAAGAAAAATTTTTGAAGTCCCAGGCGGCGCTCCGGCAACGTATTTACCAAATGGTACCTTAAGGTATAATGAAACGCTATTAAATGAATTTGAGTCCAATAGGTTTTACCTAGAAACGTGAAATTAGACTTCTCACAGATTTTTGGTCGATACCTGGGTATGCGACTTGTTTTTTCGGAAACCGCAATTGAGCTAAGTACTGCAGTGTATCCATGAAAACACGGTATTTTACCCAAAAACGAAAGTATGAGAAAATTCCGCTAAGTCCGGTATGAATGTCACCGAAAGAGCCTGTCGATGAAATCCCACTAGACTTCACTTCTTTGAGAAGCCCTCACCGCTATTTTGTTGAGGCCTATCTATTAACACGGGTAAAATTAAGAACTAGTACTTACGTAAAGGTTTTCAATGGAGCTGTGTTAGACCAACTTGAAATCGTTCGAAACACTTAACTGCACAAAGGTACGCACTTTTAGAAAAGACTCACTAGAACTCACGAAGTTAGCTCACATTCCGTAAAATTTCATAGACGCATCCTCGTCCATGGTATTCGGTCCCACCAGACACCAGGATATCGCGTTGGTGGCTTCATTTTTCACTCCAAGTACTTGTCTAATTTCGAAATCGAAAGTCCCGAATTAGTTTGCTGTCGATGCAATAAACTTGTTGTTACCACTGGAGTATCGCGTTTTCTGTATAAAACATAAACTTAAAAAATCTGCGTGAGCCATCCTTTTTCTTCACGAATACTACTGGTGCTGCCCATGGGTATGTATTAGGTTCTACGAAACCTTGTTTCTCGATGTCTCGCACCATCTCGGTAATCACCCTGTTTTTCTGTCGGGAATACCCATAAGCATTTAGAGCCACCGGATTTGGATCCTTGAGTCAGATCTGGTGCTCTATCACCCGAGTTCTGCCTACCTCTTCGTAGTAAGCCTCCGGATATTGGCCCAGGATCTATTTAACCCGCATACCGTACTCACCTTCCGGTAAACCTGCGATTGTTAAGTCCACTTCCAAAATAACCGGAGTTACTGAATTTTTCCAACTCACGGACACTCGTCTTTCTCTTCTCAGGTGCATTATGCAATCATTATAGTCCCAAGCGACTTGTTGCTCCAAGAGGAAGTCAAGATCCAGGAAGACATCACTACGAGGTCGTCTAATACTACGGCCCTGAAACTCGCCTCCAAATCCACTATCCGGGCCCGAAATTTCTCGAGCTCTCCCGTCCACCATCCAGACAATCTACGGTTAGACGGTAAAACTTCTGCCAAATTTCTTTGCCACCCATGGTTTGACGTAAGTCCTAACCGCTTAGGAGTCCAGTAGCGCTACTACTACCCTAAGTGCAAACTCTAGTTATATGGCCGGTACCGGAACATCCGGTACTCTTGTTTTCCCCATTGACACCGTTGCAAAGGCCGGACACTCAGATGCTTCGGTCCGCAGATCCGAAAAGCGTTGTCGCAACTCAACCATTGAGTCCGAATTTGAGTTTCTCCTCTTGCAGATTTTCTACGGATAAAGACCAAACTCTTCGGAAAAGTATTTAGATGTGACCAGAAAAATGAATTAGTTAATTAGGAACATAAGGTTAAACTAATATTTAGTTGCATTTTATATTACAAGTTTTGTATGGGCCCACACTAAAATTTTTCCAGTAAGGCCTTGAATCAGTTAAATCTATAAAATTAGTATTTATAAATATCTACGCACGTTCGCACATTTAACATTTAAAAGCATGTAAGAAAAAGGTGATGAGTTATAATTTTACTCTCTTACGTCTGTGGTCTGTAGCTCAATCTCTCACGGTTTACCCGGAAAACTTATTATAAATGAGATTTTAAAATTTTTAAAAATGTATATTTTCATTCACATTTTATTGATCAATCGATGGCCGAATGAACATTTTTCACTGAGAAATGTTTTTCCAAAGATTTCTCTATTACAACAAGTTGTACATTCTTCCAAAATGTCGATTTATAGTTTTTGATTTTTAACGTTTAAAAAATCTTTGTATTAAATTTTTTACAAATCAAAAATATACAATTTAATAATGTATTTATTTAATACGAGAAAAAATTTAATTTCGAAAATCTGTCGGACTATCACGATTTTCTTAAATTATTGAATATTTTTAATACGTAACTGTACAATGATATTTAAATTTGAAAATAAATAAATTTGAAATGGGATATTTTATAGTTCGTTGTTGGTACACTTGTATTTTTGGTCGGCTTCTATTTATTTTAATCGTTACTTAGGTACCTCTATGGCTCTAGTTTCTACCATCTGCTCTCTGGATACAATAGAATGTTATTTATTGGATGAGCATTTATAATATTTTTTCACTTCTATTTTTTTCTTTAAGAAATCAATTGGTGATAGTGATTTGACTTAACACCAACCATTAAAATGTCACAGAAGTCATCGAGAGAAGGTGGTGCTCTTAGAAACTCTTCGCAATCAGACGAGTCCACAGCCAGCACGACTAACAGTGATTTGAGCGGAAGAACGGTGATTATAAGACCGTCATCCAGCAGTTTTCGGGAGAAACACGAGATAAAAAACTCGAACGATTTGGTGACTTATAGTGACCGTGGTGACTTGGAAGCCAAAAACTCTAAATTGTCTCAAAAACTCCATTCTTTGGAGAAAGTTTCAACACAGGAGGTGTCCAATTCATTGCATGATCCTTATGATCTTCATCATATACATGGGCTTAGAAAGTATTCGATATAATTAAACTACTTTGATATTAATCAATTAATTTTAACTGCAATATTTATTTTGTTTTTGTTATAGCCGCTTGTTTAAAACATTTAATGAATTTTCTACTATTTTAAAAAATGCACTTTTGCCACCAGTTTTAAAAAGTGCTAAAAAAGTAAAAATTAAAATTAAAGAATGTGATTTACAACCAAATAATAACTTACTTGATTTGAATTTACTGGTAAATAATTAAAATTTCGTAATGATTATTTTATATTTAATGGTTTATAGTTTGGTATAAATGTTAAAATGTTAAACAAAATAATTAACTTTAAAAAAAAAATTATAAAAATTATAAGTTACTATGGTAAATATTAGTATGATAATGAAAAGAAATAATTCTAAGCTATGATAAAATTTAATTTACTGATTGCATTCGAGGGGTTGAGGCAATACAATCCTCCGAGGGGATTTGATTGTATATAATATTTACATTGATATATAATAATGTTTAAAATTTTAATAGGTATTAGGTAAAATACTTTTTTATCACTTTCTTCTTGAATTCTTGATTTTATTGCGAAAGAACTTTCTGATAAATTATTTTGAATATTTCATGCTAATAATTTTCGACGTATCGTAACATTTAATTTTTTTTTTCGTGTTTAAGTGCATTGAATCTGAATGTTTAAAAAAAGTATCATTGTTTTTACATTTAAAGTTATTCAAAAAAACTAGAATGATGATTAATTTTTTTTTTAATTTTGATATTCTCGATAAAAATGTCAAAATAGTACTGTTTTTATTTTATTTTTTTTTTTTAATAAATAGCAGATACCAAGGTTTTTTACAAGACTGAAGAATCAATTAATTATTATATAAATAAGAAATAAAAAATAAAAAAAGTATTCCTGCTTTCAACGGCATAATTTAACAGAATTAGCTGTTAAAATTTGACAATAAATTGAATATCAGAAAATTATTTTAATTTTAAATTTACAATGATGTGTGGTTTTCATGTTTGTGTCTGTACTATGTGTACACTATAACCTGTTAAAATAATGCTTCAATTTAAAGCTTCAAGGGTGGATATTGGTGGCAAATTGAAAATCCTTGTAGCATTATTTGTATAACTTGGTAAGAAATCTCTAGTAATTTTCAAAATAATACACAAAAAAGTGATGGAAAAACGGGAATTTTTACGCAAAACCAGTTTTTTACAAAATCGATTTTTGAACATAGTTATAACTGTAAATGCTTGAAATTTTTACCAAATTTATATATTGGCGTTATCTATAGTATATGGTTCAATTTTAAAAATATTCTTGCTTTATTGGAGCTATTTATAAACAACAGAAATTTTCGATTTTTTTTATTGTTATAGCAGTTAAAATTGTATTAAAAGACTTCATACACGTAGCTAATAATTAAAAAATGAATACAAAATTTTCCAGAACTTTGGCTTACAATAATTATAAAACAAGTTGAGCGTTGGTCAATCATAAAAAATGTATTTTAAGTTTAAATTTTTACGAAATCAAAAATTCATGCAGAAAATAATGATTTACCATAAAATAATTTTAGATATTTGTTATACTCGTAGTTAAAAATTACTAGTCATAGAAACTTGAAACATACACCCGTGCTTTAAATTAGAATTTTCTGTAATTTTAGAGTATTCAGGGTATTCAAACATTAACCACCTTTTTCCAATGGCTATTTTTGTGTGTACTACGACACACTTTGTGCACTACTAAAAATAAAAATTTGTACCACTCTTGTCTTTCATAGTACTATATAACATTTTGCAACCATGCCTTAGACAAATTGATAGTTACTAACTTCAAATTTAAACATTAGCACTAAGGAAAAATTAAAAAAAAAATAGCCACTGCTTTTTTCACCACCCAGTGGAAAATATATCCTAGGCTGACAAATCATCTCCGTTCAGAATCGTTTTTCATATACAATGATACCTATGATCATTGCATTCAAATTTAATATAGGTACCCATAATTTGTTGAATGGTTGATTTGTTTATCAGTAGATTATTATGATGTTTTTGCAAATGGATTAAATTTTTAATTTCATAATTGAATTTTCAGCTATCTGAAATTAAAAAAGAATCAAAAAATAAAAACCTGCACAATAAAAAAAACAAAACCAATGTCACATTAAGAAAAGATTTTCAAATTAAATTAATTAAATGTTATAAATTAGCAATCAATGCTACTACGGTATTTATAAGTACATTTAGTTAGAAATAATAAATATTCTAATGTTATGTATTATTCTAAGATATGTACCAAGACCTTGGAGGCTGGAATTTATAATCCTATTCAAAGTAAAATGAAAAATTTGATACAAATTATATCAGCTCTATCATTAATTGCAGGAAAATATTTATATGGTGAAATATATAAGAAAAAAAAGAAAGAAAGTTTTGTATGTTTTATATTTTGGTTAATTTTTTATCATTATTACTATGGCAGACAACATAAATATAATAAGAATAATTTTAAATTGATAATTCAAGGATTTAGTTGAACATTGTAAAGATTTAGAGATTATGTTGGAGGAATGTGATTATAAAGACACAGACAATAACAATCATAGTAATAATAGTAATAGCAATATAATAAATGAGCTTTCTAATAAAGCTTTAAGTAAACCCAAAACCCAATTGTTTTCGGCCAACTCAAATCGATTAAGTATGTATAATCATGATAAACCAAAATTGGGATCAAACTATGCTCAGGCATGGTCAAAAAAATCAATTGAAACAACAAGAAGTAAAGATTTATTAAAAAAAGACAGTAACATAAAAACTGAAAATAATTTAGATAATATCAAAACTGTTATAGAAGAATATCCATTTGGAGAATTAAATGTAAGATTTATTATTAATGCATAATGCATAATATAGTTATAATTTTTATAGCACCTTATTTTGTTTTAGGAAAAAAACTATTCACTGTTTTTTAAAGAATTACAAGATGAAAAATTAATTTATAATGAAGAAATTGAATATCCAACTACTTCAAAAATATTAAAGTACCTATGTCTAGATTTATAATTTCAATTTTTTTAGTAGTTAAATTAATTATATATTTGTTTGATAAACTATGTATACTTTATTATAGTTAAAGATTTATTTTAAAAACGTATTAAAAATGTTAAGATGACTTTAAAAATAATTTACATATAATAAGTTATGACTAGAAGTGTATATGTACATTGTACTTACTAATAGATTTTTAATTTTTAAATATACATGTGTTATACGTTTACTGATATAATATGTTTTGACATTTGCTCTTTATTTTTTTTTTTTAATTTATAAATATATATTCAATGTAAGCAAATGTTATATTATACACTTAAAAAGAAAATTATAAAGTACTTAATATAAATTATTTGATTAATATTTTTTTTTTAATATCAAAAGTCTATAATTAGTGCTTTACCATAAAACATGACTATTAAATAATACGTTTTATGTATTATACTAATTAAAGGCCTTTTAAAAGTAATTTATTCTGAAAAAACCATGTTACCTAATTAACTCTGCTTAAATATGCAGTAAAACAACTAAAATTTGAAAAAATATGTAAATAATAAAAAATAAAAAGCTTTACATATGCATTACTATGCAATATTTTATACTTAGATTTTTATACATATAATTCAAATTTATAGCTGATCTATATGTTTATTTTTTGGACCATTCTATAAAAGCAACCAAATACATGGCCCTTAGTTATAACTTATAACTTGGTTAACTTTATGCCTTATGAATATTATAACTGTATCTAATTTAAATAATATTTTAAATGTTTCAGAACAAACCAATTAAAAACAACCAGTAATGTTGGTCTATGCATTGTAAAACATAATATTTGGAAAAACTTTCCTATTAAAAGTAATAATTGAATTATATTTATAATTTATAATTTTGTAGGTATTCTAATTATTAATCTAAAACATATTACCTATGCAATAAATTTACACATCATATTTAAATTACTCTGTATTTAATTAAATTATAAAATAATTTATTATTTGTATGTTATTAAGATCTAAGATTTTCTTCAAATGAATATATGCTTTTAAACATTACTTCAAAGCAAGCTAAAGAACATTATATATATAAAAAAGAATTCAAACAACAATTACTAAATATAGAACACAATATTAATCTTTTATCCAAGTAAATATACTAACTTATAATTAGTATTCTATATAATATTTACCTATGATGTAGAGAAGATTTTTTTAATAACTAAATCTGAAAACGAAGCTTTTACTAACCTACACATTTGTTAACAGAAGAAACATTGTTAATTTATCAAACAACATTAATTGGATGTAATTCTTTAAAATTGCTTTTTAACCAAATTAAATTAATATTTTTCTCTGTACCTATCTATTAAATATTAAGTTTTAAATTAAAAATATTTTAGGTAGATAACTATTAATATAGGTATTTATAGCTTAATATTCTTAAGAGGATGTTAACACACTATTTGTTTTCTCTCTCTGGCCCACATGCAACATAGACAAAACGCATTTATGCAAAATCATTTTTTCTATGATTTTAAGTAATCTTAGAGTAAAAACATCTACTACAAAAAAAAAAAATAGAAAATAATATTTTTGAGGGAATGACATATAGATTTGTCAAAATGTGGTCTCTAAACAATTTAAACATTACTTAAATTTACAACATTATTTTGTTAATTTTGAAATTCAAATAACAATAAAATATAAAATTGATATATCATTCCCTCAAAAATATTATTATCTATCTTTATGTAATGAGTGATTTTACTCTATGATTACTTAAAAACATAGAAAAAATGATTATGTGTAAATGTGTTTAGTCTATGTTGCGCGTGGGCCAGAAAGAGAAAACAAATAGTACACTGACATCCTCTTAAAGTTAACTACAAAGTAGTTGATTTTCTAAGGTTAAACATTTTTAATACTATGTACTCATTGAATTGTAAATATTTTTATTTATTAAACCGACATAAAACAATTATGTAGGTAGATAGGTAATATATATTATATATATAACAAGTAGGTATAGTGATAAGTGATAACAAAGTATATTATTCATATAATATTCTAAAAGCACATGGTTGATAATTCAAAATAATTAGAAATCATTTACAAGTTATCATTTAATTAGGTTAAATAAACCAGGACATTTACTTCTGATTTATAAATTATCTCTTTAAAAACTCTTTCAAATGTTTTATTATATCTTTTCTAATATCCATGCTTTGTTCAAAATTATATCTGTAAAAAAAATATTAATATTACATTTTTTAATTTTACACGATTTAATGACTTTTTTTTTTTGTTAAGTATTACAGAATCAATTACGGACGACCTGATAAATGAAGCTTTATTAAAAATTAATTTTAATGCTATCTTTGATGAGATAATTAACAATTTAATTGGAATGGAACTGTTTCAAGTATCTTAAAGTTACATTCAAATCAATTATATTAAAATAGTACTTAATTAATAAAATAATATATTAAATACATAAATATATACATTTTTTAAAATATATTTAGTAAATTAAATCGGTATAAACTAAATTTTACAAATCTAAAAAATACCACATAATAAGATTATTGTTTACTTTCATTTAATAATTATAATTGTATAAGAAGTATGTAATAACTATACTGTCTGATATTATTAAATTTTCAGTGTATCAATTATTTAAACATGCATTTAACAAACAAATGTATGGCAGGTAGGTAATCTATAAATATAACATCTAGCCAAAAAAAAGTGAATACTCATAATTACTTAATATTAAATTCAAGTTTATTTATTTTTAAGGATATTATGATTTATAAAATTAATTATGGTTATCCATTTTAAATTCTATATTCATACGTTATTGAAATTTTTATAAATTAGAGATATATAGTTCATAATAATGTTAAAAATATATATAATAATAAAAATATATATTGTTATAATTTAAAATACATTTTATATTTTATATTATGTTAATATTAACAAACATGAATTTGTATGAAATATATTCTCAAGTAAACAAAATGCATTCTATTGGTAAAAAATACGAGTAGTGAATGTGAATAGTACATTGTATACATTTTAGTATTTGACATTTGCGTGCGAGTTTACAAACAACATTAATGATGGAGTACTAATATACTATCATACTCAAATTGCACGCACAATGACAATTTATGTAATTGCCTATACTTAACTCCTTTAAAAGAGTTTGTTTGAAATAAAAACTCATTTGACATCTGATTTTTAAAGACTTAAAAAGGCAGTATTTATAGTCAATTCTTAAGCATAAATATTGATTAAGTCATGCTTATGAGTAATGACTTAAATGAGATTCATAAATTGTGCTTGAACTTAAGAAAATGAAAATTGTGAATTACCTATTCAGAAGATTTTAAAAAGACTGGTCTTAACCATGCTTAAGAATCACACTCACGCTAATACAGCTGTGGAAACCCAATAAGTCGAAATTCAAAGGAATTGCAATTTTTTCGACTTATCAAGGTTTTAGAGTTATCGAGGTTTTAAAAAAAAAATTCGACTTCAAGAGATTTTAAAACGTAAAAAATGTGATTATATAGTTTATTTAAATAAAATAAAAATTACCACGAAAAAAGTATAAAAAAACATGTTTACAGATTTACAACTTTATAATAAATAATTAGTTATCTTACTTTAACTTAAAATTTGAGAGCACATGCTACTTTCAATGGTATTTAAGCCGATTAGACAAATGTTTATAAAATTATCTGTTATTATATACCTATCTATATTACCTACATATTATTCGCCTGTATTTGGAACACAGGATGTTCGAGTTATTTATAGTTTTTCTTTCGAGTAATTGAGGTTTTCGCAAGGGAGTGAATTTTTCTTTCGACTTATCGAGTTTCCACTAAAATCATTTACGACTAACACAAAGATTACGGGCGGCGACTACAAGATAAGAAATTGCCTAAATTTTTCCCCTTATATAATAACCACTAAGAGCTATTGTAATATTATGAGGTACGTTCATGATTTTTTTTTGTTTTCACATCACATTGATTTCATAAAAATTGAAAATATGAATGTAATAGACAAAATAAGATTAATTAATGTTTACAACCATACTGAAAAAGATACGTATTTCTAAACGATAAATTAGAGACGTGTAAAATATAATTGATTTTTATGACAATAAAGAATTTTTTAACAGATTCAGGTAAGTGAAATAATTTTCAACAGAAATTACCATACTATATGAACGTCATAACTAGACCTTTTTATTAAACTGATCCATTTTCATGGCAGGGAAAGATTTTCTTTGCGGTAGTATTTAAAAATAAATAACATCATACTGCAGACTTAACGGGCAAGACCAAACAACTCAATCATAACACACATGCACTTAGGACTAAGGTAGATGTTTTTTTATTCTTGCCTAAGTCGAAACAAAAATATTACAAAGGGAAATTATCATGTGAGTGAATTTATAATAATAAATAAAAATAAAATGATAACGTATACTTAATAATAAAACAATATATTGCATTTATAAAAATTGGTCTGTAATTCTTAGCTATGGACACCTACCAATAAAAATTTAAATATTTACAACAAAAATTATAACTCATAATTTCATCTTACTAAAACTGCAATTTAAATTTAAATTTCATAGATTTTCTAAAATTACTGTTTTACAAAGTTTAATGCTTTTTGTAGGTTAATGACATTGAAGCCAAATTCAATGACAATTCAACGAGAGGCCTTCCAATTCAATATAATTGAAACTATTTGCTATTAGTAATGATAATTATCTACACTACTTGTTAATATATATATATATATGGGGGTAATTATATTTATAAAAACCTACCTCAATTTTTCCTAGATAGCTTATATTTGATTTGTTTTAACCGGATCACGTTACAGTATAATAAATATTAATGCAAATCGATTTTAATTTAGCTAGAAGCATTGTAAATCGTCTATGCCACCACAATATTCACTCAGTAGATTGAATTAATCAATACAATACATATTTTTTTCAAATTTGTATAGATATAATTTTTTTTTAAAAAAAGGATGTAAATTCTCGTAATATAAAGTTTAACTCGTGTCTCAGTTTTTACACTTTTTGTTTGGTTAACGTATTTATATTCGTTTATAAGCTATCTATTTTTATATATTCAGGTTTTAATTGGATTAAGTGATTAATGTTTATAATCATTTATCATCTGTCTATTTTTATTTATATCCATCATGAATTAAGATACAGTCAAGATAGATTTACAAATCCACCTTGGACTTACGAATTACGTAATTTATTATTTTAATTCTTGATCTGAACTACATAGTGTATATACTTGCTTATAACAGTAACATTTGATATGACATATCGTGTTGTTTTGTAGAACTTATTTATAATTTATAATATAATCATCATAGTTAATAATTTGCAGTGTTCTCAGTTTCTCACACAAAATACTCTAGGTTTTACTGGATTTTAACAATTTATTAATTAATATTAAAAGTTTTGTTAGTAATAAATACTGCTAATATATATATTAATAAATTCACAAAATGCATTGCAAATATTACTTAGTTGATATGTATCAAATATCTACAATATTAAATCTATATCAATCACATACAAGTCCATTAAAATTTGGCGAGACAATCTAGTATATCTATTTAATGTATTTTAATTTTAGTTGTAGAAATTTATTTAATTATGATTTGTGGATAATTAGTAATTATTAAATTCTATTACTCAATGTTTACTATACTTTACAAAATAAAGTCTAAATCTTTTTCTATTTGGTTTTGATTTTCGGGTAAATTTTTAAGAAATTTTAAGTTAGTATAATATCACTATTATTATTATTATATTCGTTTAACGTTTGTAAAAGTAACATACTTGTAAACTGCGTCGATCAGTAAATGTGTTTATTTTACAATGATGGGTGTTTTGGTAAGTCTACGAAAATGACCAAAATCAAGAATGTCCAAAGTGAAATTATTTAAAAATGTTAAACGATGGATAACGCGCTAATGCGCTATAATATGGTTAATCATTCATATCCAACTATATAGTAACTCATAGAAAATATATGGTTAGAACTGGGAGTTGATAAAATAAAAATAGGTCAAAAAGTACTAAGAAATTGGAAAACTTTCAGCAAAAGAAAAATAAAAGAAAAAAAATATAGGTATGTTGATTTGATAAAATATGTGTAAAGTATAAAAATAATTAAAAACAGAGTATTGAAATGTTACATAAAAATTTTAAATAAACATAAGAAAATTTCAATATTTTTTAGTTTTTTCTTTAAATGTCGTTTAAAAATTATTTGTTGGGTAGAAATTCTTAAAAATGCTATTCAAAGCTCCTCATAATTTATTACTTTCTTAATTAAAAAGCATCGGAAATCTATAGTTACAATATTTTTTTATAAGCGTTCAATGTTAAAATTTTTATGAAACTTGTCAAAATAGCAAAAATTGCAAACTATTTTTAAGTTAAAAATTCATAAAAACTTTTTTTTATCGACGACTTAATACAAATAAGATTTTTCATAAATTCATATCTCATAAGTATATTTCATACTAGAACCATAAAATCTAATATATATATAATTATTATTATTTTCTATAGCTTTTACTAGTCCAAATTTGGACAAAATTATTTATTTTAATAATAATTGATACCATGTTAATTTATAATTTTAATATTATTTCAAAACATTATTCGTAGAAACTTACAACTTTTACGTATATTATATTATTAAGAATTTTAATATATGCAATGATATTTTTGATTTACTTTAAAATATTATTTATTTATACTATGAACCTGTTTTTATTGTTTTACGATATGCATAGGAAGATAATAATACATTTTAAGCCCCTTGTTGCCTTTTTTAAATTTTTTGATTTTTAGTTTAAAAACATTTTTTTAAAGAATTTTGTTTTCTTATGTCTATTGAGCTCTTTAACATCTTCACTTGTCTGGTTTTGGTAATTATTCAATTACTACACTATTATATATGATATATTTCTATATGTATAACTGAATACCTAAGTAAAATGTTTAAAATGTTTCTTCTCCTTCGTCATTTGCAATAATATGTCCATGAGATTTCAATGCTAACTTGGAAATCGACAGATGTTTAAAATCTAGTTAGAAGTCAAAGTAATATCGACGCACCTACCTTTTGGTATTTTACTTACATCATATAATTATTCATTTGTTATGTTTTTACTATTGTTTTGAATTAAATATTAACTTATTTTATTGATATGTTTCAATGTTTGTTGTAATAATTTCGTAGCTTTTATTCATATATTGGTAACGTATGTCTGCAGTTTCTTTTGATTATTAAAATATCACGTATATTTGTGTAAAATGTAAATACCTACGTGTCTTATGGGTTTTACATGGCTGTTTAATATTTATTTTTATTTTTTTTTTTTTTTGTCAAACTTAAAACTTAATTTTCATTTTTAATATTCTTATCTCTATTATTACGAAAAAATTATTCTGTGATACCTAATTCAATTTGAAAAAAATGTTGAAACTAATCACTGGTTTTAAATTCATAAGAAACTTAAAACATAAAAAAAAAATCTTCATTACCTTCGCCAATATAAAATTTACTGTCAAGCTACTGGAGATGACTAATTGTTCAATATAATAATATAGGTACTCGTAGATTTTATATGTGTCATATTATAATTATAGTATAATTTATTACTACATTATATTTGTTTATCAGTATACAAATATCGTAAACATAATATTATATTGATATTTACAATAAAATATCTAACATGTGATAAATACTTGAGCAGTAATTTCATAATGAATATTTTTACAATATATGATAAAAAAAAATGAATATTTTAAATATACCTAGTTAACATTTTTCAATGACGAATAAATGACAGATTATGAATGAACGTAGACTACTAAATACTCGTAAATATGTTGAATGAGAATTGCTTACTATAACAAATATAATATAATATCTATTATATTAAATTAAAGAAAAAAATAAGAATACCTTACATCACTACATCAGCACTATGTATGTAACATTTAATAATACAAATGAACATTTAAAAAAATATATTAACATTTTATTTAAGCAACCTAAACAATTTTTATCCCAAGATAAAACTTCATAAACTGCTTTGAAATTATAAAAATCAAAAAGCAAAATATGCGTATTGCGTAATATATAAAATGTTGTGTACATAAAAAAAGATTAACTATAAGTACAAGGCTGTATACGTCATGATCATATCAATTTTCATCTCCGTCATATACTCATAAAATCATAATCATAAACTTATAAACATAATATTATATTTAATTCATAAAATTATTAATATTTTTTATTCATTACAGTTTATATATATCCTTTACTTGTATATATAGTGTAATAGGAATAAGGAATAAGGATATACTATATACTATATATATAGACTACAGAGCATTAGAGAAAAGTGTAACTCTTATAATAAATGATTTTAGGCGTGGTTAACGTAGCACGTCTATACGTCTCCACGATTAAAATTATATCATATACAGATCATCTATACTTATTTTTAAATACTCATAATTTATAATTTAACAAAATTTTTAATCGTATTGACTATTGTTGCCATTTTTTAATTTTGATTATTAAATAATAATTTGAATGAGGGTGAATTTTTTCGGTTTTATACAAATATCTATCTTGCATATAATTTATACGTAAATTATATACGTATATTTGTGAATTCATGTTTTGTTAGTTTATATAAAGAGAAGATTTTCTTCCAGGTTATCAATATATTGATGATCAGCTTCCCGAGGGTCGATAACTGATAGATTTAAAATTTTTATAGATGAATAAGTAAAAAACGAAAATTATTCAAGTTACTACTCACTATTATAAACAAAGAAAGAATTTACTATCATTTGAATATTTATAAAATAACAAACATTACGAATTATTAATGGAGAGTTAGTTAAAAATGTGTGAAAATGTTGAATTGTAACACACAAAGAAGAAAAATTATATAAAGTTGGACATTATATGTAAATGTTGTTATTTTAAATCTGTATTGGATATTTCACAATATGTTAGTCTCAATGTCAAGTAAAGTGCATGTTTCTACTTTTAAATGCTATAAAATATTAAAAACTAACCTAGCTTATAATTGAATATGCTATAATAGTAGTATAGATAGTTCATTACAAATTTTAAATTATTCATTAAGTATCAATTGAGTTGTATTTAAAGTAATATAATCCATTAGGATTCATTTGTAGCTAATAGGACATTATGAAAAAGTTTAGACGTAGCAGTACAGTTAAACTGTGAAAATTTTAATTATGTAAATTGTATGCTGAATTATAATCAGAATTCAAAATCGTTGGCCACGCTATCAAATAAATTAATAATAATCCATTCGGTGCATATAATATTATTATTACTTCCATATCTAGAGTATAATATTATACATACCATCGTTATTGTCATTTACGTAAATCATAGGGGTGCTAATTGCTAATGATGCTAAGCATGACAAGCCCCAAACAAATAATTAGCTTTTTTAACAGTGTCTTGATTTTTGATATTAAATACTTTCAATTTAGGTCAGAAAAATGATCAAGATGTACTTATGATGTATTCATACACATACTAGTCCTGGAGATTTTTTAAAAGTAAGCAATACCTATTTTGAAAATGATCGTTTAGAACATTTATAATTTTGTATAATATCTATTTAATTTTAATACTATCTTTGTTTCTTTTTTTTTCAAATCTTGGTTCAACTGAATCAATTTTATGTTTTTACTTTAAGTATTTTACTGATTACCAAACTTTGAGTTAAACGCGTGTTTTTTATTTATATTTTGACTTTTATAATATGATGTGAGTATATAAAAGTTATGAGTACCATATAAAATATTGTAATTTAAAAATGTTCGTATACCTATTACATAGGTATCACAGAAAAATTGTAATGTTATAAGTATTCTAATTTTTAAACACAAGCAGTGCCTTTATCTGCAAGTTCGATTATAAATTAATTCATTTTAATATCTACTATAAATCTAATAACGCAAAGTTAGCTCTGCTGAATGCAAATTTTTTGAGCATGGATCAGAATGAGAAAACATAATGCGTTGACATCCTCTTAAGTGACTCATAAATGCATAATATAGGTAATCATTCATTAGTCATTACTCATTACTATTATTATGATTTAACTTTGATAAGTACAAGAGTGTGCAACCCTCTTATCTGGGTGCGTAACATGATTATGCTGGTACTTATTAGTCATACGGGATAATATAAAATTACCTACATTTTAATGCTCGTGCTCATGCTGGTATTCATAAACGAATATCCCACCCTTTATTGATTTCTTCTTTATTGCAATATAACATTGAAAAGTCAGGGAAGACGCACTACTGTATAGTAGGTATATATAGGAATCGAGTATACCGCGTTATCATTGAATAGGACATTGTAAATAAAATTGTAATAGATAAGTCAAATTTTAATCCAATTGTAAGTCATTGGATATAACATACAAAAACACGGTTCTATAAATACCTACCTTGAATTGTTAACTGTAAAACTAATACATTTGTCATAACTTGGAATCTATGTTTTACCTATATTTGTGTAGTAGAAAAACGTTCATGATAGATTATTTAAAATTATTAAAACTAATAGGTAATTTTATACAAATGTTGTAAAAGTATAATTGAATCTTTATTCAATAGGACAAGCAATGAATATTTAAAAAAATATTTAACTGCATTGTCCGTTGATATACAGCTAGTTAATAAAAATATTGAACTGTTATAAGTACCTAATTATTATGTAATATCAGATATTAAAAACTAGAGAAATTATTTTAAATAATACACACATATTTTGTATAAATACATTATGTATAATGTATAAGTTGTATAAAATTAAAATTATAGTCAAGACATTAGTAATAAACTAATAGGCAGTAATAAAAAATCTAGTATAATAGGTCTTAAAACTTAAAGTAAACTATATTTATATAAATCTAATTATGATTTTAAAAGTGAAAAAAGATATTTTATTCAAGCGCAGAACATTAGTAAATGTAATTACAGTTACCAATATTGGTTGGTAATGACTACGCCTATAAGTTTTATCTTAATTTTATTATTATATTATTTACACTTAAATATTACTATTAATTAGATATATTCATTTGGTACTTAGTCTAAAAAGCTATTAAATGCTATCAATTTACTATTTAATTAGATAGATTAGGTTAGAGGTAGGTTGTGTTATCCGAGTTTCGACAATCAAAGTTTTATCGAATGACAGTCATGCATAGCTAACGTTAATTGTTTTTACCTATACAGTTTGTCTACAAAGAAAAGAAATTACTTTCCATATTTAAAAACAATTTAATTATTGTGTATTATTGCTGTAGCCGTATCGATTGGTAAGTAATAAGCTATTACAATTATAAAATATTACTAGTTTTTTCATAAATATTATAAAAGTACAATGCATGCAACTTGCATATTTATTTATGTCTAAAAGTGACTTTTTCATTATCCTCAATATAATGGTTGAATTAAAATATTTATTAATTTTTTTTTGTCAAAATGCATGATAACTTTTCAATAAATATAGAAATGGAGTTTGGTTAAATATAGGTTGGATTTAAGGTCGAGTAATTTATATATTATAAGTACCATATTCTTTATGCAGATCGTCGATATAACATTTTGTGTTATAGCTAAACTAACTACAACTATAATACTGTTTTGTAGTTTAGAGTGAAAACGATGGAAAAATATTTTTATACTAGGTGTTTATGAACAATTGTAGGCACATGAACTATAAAACGTTAAAAGTTTAAAATTTAAATATATACTATAATGTTATTAATACGATTAACAATAACAAATTCAAGAATGTAGGTTATTATAATTACTTAGATAAATAATTAAAAATATAATAATATTGGTAAAAACTAACAAGAACAGACTTAATTATAAAATCGAATGTAAGATGATTAGATGAATATTAAAAAACTATACATATTATTATAGTTTGTTACTTAATAAATTTATTGATTTATTAAAAGGTTCAATATGGACGTCTAATTTTTATTACTTAACTAAAAATGTTATACTGTGGTATAATATAATATATATTTATATATAGTTCTTACTTATTTGATATTTGATTAATATCAGATTAATGCATAATAATTAATTAAAAGAAAACTTATAAAATTATACTACACAATGTTTGAGGTTAAATTAATATCCATTAAAAAAAAAAAGATCTAAGACAATAATAAATATAATATTTTGAAAGTTTATCTGACCTAACCTATACAACATATTTTACTTTATTTGGCTTGTACCTATATTCTATATTGGTACAATATTGTAAATTGTTATTTAAAATTGTTTATCTAAAACAGAAAACAATTAACGGCCAGCGATGATTTATTATAGTAAATATAAGAAATTACATTTTTTGTGTGGACGTCATCTATACAATAATGAATAGTATGTATAATAATAACTGGTTCTAAATTCTAATATATTTATATGACGAAGTCATTATTTGTTTATCTTAATGTTAAACATAAGGACGTATATTATGTATTAATACAAATTATCACGTAGGAATGCGTTATTCTTCAAACCATTGTAAAAAAAAAGCAACTATTGATAAAAATGTTTACTTACATGACAACATTTTAATTTGTTGACTATTTGATTTTTAACTAATAAATTATTATACCTAAAATGTATGTACATAGATTACAAATTATCTAAGACTGAAGTATACTGAATATTTGTTATCATAAATAACTTATCACCAAAAAAAAAAAATACAAAATTTTTAGTAATTGATTTTTATCTTATTTTGCTGTATTGAATAAGTACATTAAAACATTTTGTTACGTAGTGTTTTTTTAACACCTTAGAGTCAACAACCAAAGTCAGTATTGTGAGTTGTGAGTTTGTAACTTGTAAACAAATTCAAAATTAAATCACTGCTTCCAGTAAAAATTCAAATAACATGTGATTATACCAACACGTATATGTATAACACAACTAAAAATCCATAGTTTATCAATTTACTAACAATCACTGTAAGCAGTTTTAGCATTAATTAATAATTAGAGTACCTTGAAATAATTTTATTTGTTTAAATAATGTGAACCTAATTTTAAACTGAGGGGATTAAGGAGATTAAAAGAAAAACCACTTAAAAAGCGTTACCTTTCAGTTGCAGGCTGCAGCTGATAATTTTCGTAGTTATAAATAGTTATCTATACTTAACATCACGCAATATTATCAAAAGTTATTATAATACATATTTTTAACTTGATAAAAATATTTGGTATTGCATAATAAATACTAAATAAGTAGGTCCTTGTAATTAATATGGAATCTGCTAACTATTACAAAAACATATTTTTTTATTTTTTTAATATTATGTTTCTTATTATGCTGTTTCTTGTTTCTTAATATATAATGATGTAGACATGTAGCCATTTAAGTACTTCAAATTTTAATTAATATCTGTCTTCACCAATGAAAATTGAGGTTAAATGTTTTGTCGCAGCGTCGGGCATGCTCGATATACGACATTATTATTACGTAGCTAATGTGTCATTTGTTTATATGCGAACTAAAATTATTATAGCAATGTTCACACTTCGCAAATATTCAGTTCTAAATTATTTCTATCATACATTTATTTTTGAAATAGCTCTAAAATTCCTAATAGATTTCAAAGAAACATATTTAGGTTTCTCTAGTGATGTCAATTTTAAAAATAAATTACTATAATACAAGAAATGTTCACTTAATATTTGTATTGACATTTTCCAAGTATTAGGATTTTCAGGGATGAATTTAGGGAGAAAAGAAGCTAGGGAACTCTAGGAGTAAAATTACCTATCTCAGTTATTGGGGGCATCATTTTTTTATCTATGCGAAAAATTAAATTCATATAGAAAAAAAATCTTACAACATAAAGTTTATAGAAATATGATAAACGTAAATATTTTCGAATTAACTTAAATTATTAGCTAATACGGACAGAAACAGACTATAAATAATATATGTATACTTTAATAATTAATGCAATCTTATAAGTACTTGTGAAAGAATTTATTAATAAATTCTGGTAGAATGCCGATAGTCAATAAGAATTGACGCTCTTTCAAAATTTCCCTGTTATAAGTCGTAGTCGAATCATATTATAGAGGCCAATTGCAACTTCGAATTCATTGAAAATAAATACTATTTATCGTTGAACCATCTCTAATTCTAGAAGCGTCTTATGGTTGAAGATAATCTAGATAATCATACCTAATACTTAAATAACTATAGATCGCTATAAGTAAGTAAATTAGTTGTAAGTTGTTTTATTATTATTTCTTTTATAATATATCGAGAAATAACTGCATTTTTGAATACAATAATTATAGTATAATAGAATAATAGATATTATTATAATATTGTAAAATTTAAATATATTCTAGTTAATATTATTATTAAAAGCCGTTAATAATAATAACATTTTAAAATATAAAAATAATTTCAATTAATATAATTTTTATAATTAGTTTTAAAATGAATCATCTATTGAGTATAATAATTAATTAATGGGTATTCATTTTTTTTTTTTTTTGAATATATAGTATAAATTACAATGGAAATTACAAAATTAATTGTTTGTTATATATTTTATTTAAATTTACTTCAATAAAAATAACTATAATGTTAATATTTTAGTATTTATATTTATTTAATAATAATTATAATATTTATCATACAATGCAATTATACCTATGTTCATGAAGTAGAAAATCAACGAAACAATTTTGATGATAATTTATTATTTTTTTATTTTAAACATTTTTGTATCTATCTACCTACCACTATAAAAAAAAAAATTATGGGCCCGGGCCCACCCAAAATTTTCAAAAACAATAATTTTAATTTTGAATATTGGCATTTAAGTTGTTATTCTAAAATTTTTATTTTTAAGTTTTGGAATTTATTATATATATTGTATAGGTATTTAGTAATCGTGCATGGAGAGCGACAAAACAATGTTATATTCTATATTCAATCATAATTTTACTGTATTATCTTTTGTGGTTAAATTTACGGGCCCACCCAAAAATATATTACTGGATCCGAGCCTGCGTTTCCTCCAAAAATGTGATTTTCGTTTCCGCCAAAATGAAAAAAAGTAATTATGAAAAAATTTGTTACTGAAAGTGAAGCGTATTTGATTATTATTCCTGCGTACAAAAATCGCTATATCCGGCCCAAATATGATATTATTATAATTTTCAAAAAAGTTTTGCTCTTTTTATGCTATAAATAACCATTAGAGATTGTTGGCTTCTAGAAAGTATACTTGTATACTGGTACATGTAAGAGGAGGGATGGGTGTTTGGCGGGATGGTCCTATACCGGCCGATTATCCAAAGAAGAAGAAAAAAGAATAGGTAGGTAGGTACTTTATAATTTTTTACAGAGAATGAAATTTTTTAATTATTTAAGTAAATTTTAATATATTTATAATTGAGGAACCTATTTAAGTATTAATAAGTGTACCATAGTCCATAATTATACAGTAGGTCAGTATTATCTTAAAATAGCTACAAATTATTATAATTTATTATTCATAATAATATATGCTTTTTTTTTTGTGAAAATAAGTGTAACCAACACTGGGTACTAACAAAGGAATAAATTACTAAAAATCTTGTAAACATAAATTATAAAATATACCTTAGAAATAAAAGACAAACGGCGTGTCTTTGTCAAAATTGTTTTTCATATGCAATGATTTATCATTGAATACTAGTTTAACACTTCCGCATAACAGTTAGATATCTAATCAACGTCGCGAGGCACTCGAAGTCTCGAAACAACCTGCAATACCTATAAATTATTATATGTATTATAGATTTATAACAGAGCGACTTTCCCTTTTTGTCATTGTGTATATTAATCGACCATTATGTATTTATACACATTCATCGTACTTATTTTAAATTTAATCTTATCTTCAACATTATGAGTGGTTTAAATAATGAGAAATTTTTGTTTAAAATAACAATTCAACTATGGATATTTTGAATAATAATTTTTTTAGAAATGAATTTACTAGATATAGAAGTGAACACTTGTCGAAAAAATTTTTTTGGATTAGTATCTATGATAAACCTATATATTATATAATTATAAATCATATATTAAGGTCTTTATTATCCTTATAGGTACTAAGGTACTATGACTAGATATATACTAGTCTAGTTTCTAGTGTGAATTTTTTAATGGTGTACTTTTATGTAATATTATTATTATTATTTTAAGATCTAAATTATCAACTATCTATAATGTTAATTATATTTTTTTATTGTAACAAAATAAGAAAATGTATTTTGTTAAAAACTGACTAAGCAAAAATTTTATATCATGATCGAAGCGATTAATGTATTGATTTTACAATGATGTTTTGTTTTAATGTATAGTAATAATATTTATTCCATAACAATAATAATTAATACATTATACAATATTGCAGCACCCACTAAAACTCGAGTTTGTACTGTAAGACCCGTTCTCGTTAATTTATTGTATACATAAAAAAAATAGTATCAATTTAATTTGCATAACTGTAATTATAAAGAAAAGTAATGTACATTCAATAACAATAGAATGAGCGCATGTAAACTCCACTACAAGTACCTTTTTTTACTGTAAACTCCACCAGAAAAAAAATCAGGTAAAATTGGGTTCATGTAAACTCCACCAGTGAAGAAAATCAAGTAGTAGTATAAAATTAATATGATATATTATTAAAAAAAATTACAATATAATATAATAATATCGTTTACATTAAATATTTAAATCGTAGTAAAAAAATCATAATAAATAATCCTTATACCAAATAATCCAAAAATATATATTTAGGTATGTCATATAGGTAAGTAAACTAAAATTATGTGATACAATTTGTAAATATTCTAAGTCTTGTATTACTCCATTAGTGTACCTATTTATAGCATCCAGTAACACTGTTATTTATTTATTTTTTTTATTTCAAATTTCAAAACTGGCGGAGTTTACAATCGCCAAATAGAATATATTTTTTTTATAAAAAAAACTAAAATTTAAATTGTGTATAGTTCATACTGTAAATATATACAAGCATTTAACATAAATACCCCTTAAAAAAACGTTGAACTTTAAAAGCAATATCCATAAATATTTAATGAATAATATAAACGTGAACCCTATACGGGTAAAACATTTTTTTACGAAATACATTTCTTTTGTACCTAGTATTGCGTGTTCATAATCTAATTTATCTAAATTAAATGCTTATGTTTGTACAATTTGACTAAAACACATAAATTACAAATTAACTTAAAGTATTTTACCTTTATTTTTTATAAATCCACAATAGTATATACTATACTAAGTAATAAATACTTACTAGTTTGCTTTTGGTAAAATTAATAAATATTTAATCATATACTTTATACATAAAGAATTAAATGGTTTGAACACACAATGAGACGAGATAGGAAACTAGGAAGCTAGAGTGGAAATTGAATAAAAACTAACAGTCAGAAGACCCGGAGGCAGACCAAAAAAACTATGTATGAATAGTGCAACAAGATCTAGACATATGTATATTATACTATAATATAGTTAGGAATATAAATACCTATATATAATATACTCGTATATTTATAATAAAATACTATTGGTAGGTAATTAATAATTAGGTAGTAATAAAAGCTGAAAGACCGTATTTGTACAAAATCGTTTTCTGAATACAATGATTTATATACCTAATTAAATTCAAATTTAACATATAAATTATACTAACTTACCAATGTTGATGTGTGGGTGTTCTATTTTAAATCTAGTTTTCATTTATCACTAGTTTATCACATTTTCATATATCAGTATATCACTACGATAAATTTTAACTTTTAAATTTTTGTGATTCCTTATAATAAGAGTTGTGCAGATATACACCTTGCAGAAGATGATACTTTCACATTTGTTAATTACGTTAGCAATGCATGTGATAATTAAGATAAAGTGTTATCGATTTTAGAATTTTATATTTTAGCTTGTATCAAATAAGTTTGCGAGACACAAGTACATTTTAATCATCACAATGGAAGTATAATTATTGAAAGTAATCGTGGTAAAAAGCAGTTAGTTTTAAATAATTTTAAATTTTGAATTAGTTCGTGTAATGAAGAACTTAGGTATACAGTTATACGTTGTCAATATGTACAACTAAAAACTGTATATCAAAAGTTCACACAAAATACAAATGAAAATAATACTATTTATATTATTAACTATACTATATATTATTAATCGCACCACAATACAATCATATTGTGTATTCTAGCAAACTATTGAAAAAATAAGTGGTAAATAAAGCATATACCTATGTAAACAAAAAGCTATTGCGAAAATGCAAGTACAAGACCAAAAGTGATTATTCTAACTGAAATGGCACAAAATAGTAATACGTTAGATATTACAGTTCTGGATATAAATAAAATCAAAGAAATATTCATGAAACCCGACACAAAACTATGCCTCCATAAATCCCACTAATGCAGGCTGTATGATACAGCTAATATCTAGCTATTGTCGTGAAAATTAAGCAAAATGAAAAATCATATTAGTAAATTACGAAAAAAAAACATATAATTATATTTTCAAGTGATGGAATAAATCTTCAGTGTTGAGCAATAGTCGATTCTATTTATTTTACACGAATGGAATTTACAGTTATCTTTTTTTTTTTTACAATTGTACAATTGTTTATCAATTTATGGATATTTGAATGGTCATTACTCATTAGTCATTAGGTTCTACTATTTTATTTTTACTTTTATATAGTTTTTTGCTTACCTATTACAAAATAAATGCACACAATACGTTTTTCGTGCAATAAGCAATCCATGACAATAAGACCTTGGATAAATTTTTTCTTCCCCCAAAGTAACTGCTGAAAAGCCATACTATTACTTAATACAGTTTCTGAAATGTGGTCGCAAATCATTATTGCAGAATGTCGGTTTCATTTAACACAATCTTGCAAGTGTCATAAAATTTAAGAAATTGGCTTATATATCAAATAAATATAAGATGAGTCATCTGCAATTGGTAAATGGTTACATAACACATGTTTAGCATATTATTTCTAAATCTGAAAGACACGAGTGATTGTTTTGTCGTGGACTTAATACTTAAGTGTCCACTTGCTGAAATAGATTACGAAAATTTGCCAATTACATAAAAATGTTCATGACTGTTTCTATTCATCAAAACTTTGAGCACTTAGATCTTCATTCTTCAAGACCTATATTGACAACAGACATCTGTTTGTTCAATTGCATGTATACACTTAAGAAATATTTTTTATCGAAATTCACTATCTATTTTACAATTTGTAAATATTCTAATTGAAAAATTACAAACAGAAACCAAATTTTGAAACTACACAAAAAAAACCATTATTTTATTAATAATCAATATAAAAAGGGAGAAATACACTACGGATATACGTTTGTCACATTCATAAGGAACAACTGTAAAACATTATAATATTATAGGGTACCGATTTTTAACTGTAGAATTAAATTTTAAATGATTAAGATTTTAAAAGAAATTAAAACTTTTTCAGTAGGTAATAGTCAATGGACAATGAGTTGAGTAGTATACTGAAATAATATAATATTTAAATGCTTCCTATTGTTGTCTCAAGTCTTAATATTGTATGCACTAGATATTATGCATATTATCCTGACCCGTGTTCTTGAAATTAAACCTTGGCACGGCGGATATCTAAAATACGAATACCCATGCCATAACGCCAACGCAGTCGTTTGAGGCGTTCGTGCCCCAGAATGTTGACCATTTAAAATATGCACTATAAGCTAGCTTAGGGTATTATACATAATACGCATTAATACAATTTATATTATAATATTATTCTTTCATTTGTCCAATGTTTTTCGTGCACACACACGATAAAAATGTATGAAATATAAATACGACTACACATGAGTTCCGTGCACCATACTGCAAAATGTATGAAAGAATGTTAGAAATGTTGGTATGAACAAATACAAAATAATATACCAAGAAACATATAACATAATTATTATGTGTCGCGTACTCGCGTGTGCACTATGCACTGCTGCAGTTTGCCGGCCAGGGAAGGGTAAATTACCATCAGTTGTAATCCAACTCGGTTCAATATAATTACAATGCAAAAGTATTACATTATTATATATGTTTATAACGTTTTTAAAACCGTGAGAACACTGAAAACAGCAGATAATAATATATCCCTACTAATATACCAACTACTATTTTTGTTGTGCGGCTATTAAACAAATCAGTATATTATAAATTATAATATATTCATATATTACACTATACTATTGCACGTGCGTGATGTTCGAATATTGTTTTTTTTTTTTTGTTTCCGCGCGCATATCGAAATCATATTAATAGTACTATATACATACGAATGATTTTTTAGTATAATAGTACCCACAAATATTATTTCTTATGGGACAGGGATCAACAAATGCCAATTCAACTAAAACTTAATGACGAAACGGAGCGACGCGATGTCGACGACGAAAGCGAAGCCATCGGACATCCCCAATATATGTTGTGGCTAACGGCCGGTCGTTTTTAATTTTATTTCATTATTGTTCTTTTCGAGTTTATTCAATTTTGTTTGTTTTAGTTTAATTTAATTTTTGTTAAAATAAGCTTATACTACCTCTGGATTTAATTAATCTCCAAGTACGTACTAAGACGTTTTTGATAGGTATATTGTGGCGGAGAGAAAACTTTAGTAAAAAATAGTAATAGACACTATAATGATACTTATTTATTTTCCAGTACTCGATATCGAGGTCAGTTGAGAAATAATACGATTTTGTCTCATCCATTTTGTTTAGATTTCACTCTCAGACATCTGGTACTCGTTATCGTGGTCTGTAGTTTTTCTAGAGTAAAGCAACCTTAGTTTTTTATTAAACTATTCATTTGCATGATTCCACAGTACTCGTAATCGTAGTCACCAAAACCAAAAAGATGATCGAATAATCGGAATCCACGTGGTACCTATCTCCTATTATACGTCTGAAAGCTTTTGCTCGGCGTATACGACAATATAGTCACTATATAATCTTACTCATTACCCCCATCAACACGCCATTTCGTAGTTACCGATTTACCATACATTGTATTCTTATAAATTATATAGAATGTACCTAGGGTGGTATGCCACGGTATCATCGTACATAGGTACGACGTATAACATATATATTACTGTACCTATACATCACGACGAATAAAAACAAAAACGTTTGAGCCTTAGCCGCGTTAGTCCCCTCCCCCCAATTTCTAAAACGTTCAAGTCGACCGTACCGTCAAGAGGGTTACACATAATATAATGATAATATTATTTAATACTAGTTTGCCCGTTCCCGATCACCCGTTAGGGATGCGCATTATTCGGCTGTACAGAATAACACACTATTATTATATGTATTATACATATTATACGCGTGTTATTCGACATCTCGGAGCGTCGAAAAAGACTATACGCTTTATACGCATAACTATATAATGCTATACATCGGTGGTAAACAAACCACCGCCGGTAAGTATACTTCCGCCGCGAATGCCGATTATTTTTGACGTGTCTGCAGTATTTCAAAGTGAGTACCGCCGCCGCCGCCGCTCAAGTTATTTCCGACGGTCAGTGTCCGTCGTTAGCGGGCCCGTTTTTTTTATTTACATTATCATCGTTATGACACGACGACGATGGCCTTCGGGTCGGGTCAGCAATTATTATTATTCTTATTATTATTATGGTGGCAGCGGCGTTCTATACGTGACAATAAATTACACTCCATTATATTATTTTTGCTCCATACACTTATTTTATTCCACCCTCGCGTGCCCGTCGTCGACGTACTAGCACGCGTTATCGTTTCTTTCTCGTGCTCACTCGCACTGTATATCTCTCTTTTTCTTTCTCTTTCTTTCCGACGCTGTATCGATTTATAAAATATGTACATCTATTATTGTAGTATTATAGTTGTGCGAAACACTGAAACCGGTCTGTAAAACGGAATATTGTGTCGCGAACAGCGTGAAAACCTAGAAACGACAAATTTTCCAACTAGTGGATAACACTGTAAACATTTCGAGATAAAAAACAAATAAATAAATAAATAAAATAAGATGTTATTACTTGCAATGACACACATCGTCGATCAAACATATCGTCGTGCCATTTTACAATAAATACCGTCAGGGCCGGTTATATAGGCGTAGGCGACGTAGGCATAAGCCTACGGCGGCAAAATTTATAGATATTTATATATAGGCGGCATACAATAAAAAATAAGAAAACGAGAGGCGGCAATTTTGATCTTTGCCTACATATAAAAATTTGTTTGCACCGGCCCTGAATACCGTACTAGGCTGGCGATGTATTATGTGTGCAATGATATGTAAGATTTTAAAATGATGTCTACTCATTATTTTAGTAGTTGTCCTATGTTTATAAGTATAAAATCTTTGCTGTGTTTACAAATCAAAACTTCATGAAACTCAAATTTCAATCGTCAATCAATAAAATACAGTGTTATTAGTTATTACCAATATTGGCAATTAGTATTTCCAATTGACAGCACGTATGTGGTATGTCGTATACTCATTAGTCATTACTCATAATTATATTGATTACTCAGATGTATTTTTGTTTTGAGACAACTGAACATCTACAACAAAAGGCAAATTTATCATATACAATAATATTAGATTCTGAACGGAGTGAAGAATGTATTGATTTTACAATGATGTATGTTTTTTTTTTTTTTTTTTTTTTTTTTTTTTTGTTTTTTTTTTTTTTTGTGTCTGTGTACAGCATAACTAGTCGAAATAATGCTCCAATTTCAAACAATGGGGGTGGTTTCCGATGTAAAAGTGAATATCCTTGGTGCATTATAGAGGTAAAAAGTTAACATTTTCCAACAGTTTTCAAAAAAATCGAGAAAAACAAAAAAAAAATGACGGAAAAACGGCAATTTTTACGCAAAACCAGTTTTCGACCAAATCGATTTTTTTTTATGGTTGTAATTCAAAAACTAATCACTGAAAATACTTGAAATTTTCACCAAATGTTAATGTCAGTGGTATCTGTATATAGTTAAATTTTCAAAAAATTTTGACTTTTTTTGAGTTATTTATAGACCACTGAAATTTTCGATTTTTTTGAGAAATTTTTTTTAAAGTGTCGATAAAAAATTTTTGGATGACCAAAAAGTTTTGAAAATTTAATACAAGGTTCCTTATGAGTTGTTTTTATTGTAGCTAAAAAAAATTAAAAATCGTTAGTCACAATTTTTTTTTATAAGAGTTTATAGTTCAAATTTTTACGAAATCTGTCGAAAACGCGAAAATTTGCAAGTAATTTTGAAGTTGAAAAATCATAAAATTTTTTTCTTTTATAACTAAGTTTTGAAAATTTGGTACAAGGTTCTCCATACATTTTTCTTCAAATATCTGTAAAAAAAACTCTACCGGATTCAGACAAAAAATTTTTATGAGTGTTTGAAATTTAAATTTTTACAAAACCGCGTTAAATAACGGTTTAGCCTCAAACGATTTTTGATATTTGTTATAATTCAAAAAGTATAAGTCGTAGATACTTGAAAATTTTACCAGTTATTTAGATTGGCATTTTATTACTTGATTTAATTTTCAAAATATTTTGAGTTTTTTTGAGCTATTTATAGACAACTGAAATTTTCAATTTTTCTGAAAAATTTTTTTTGAAGGGTCGATAAAATTTTTTTGGCCCTATCAAAATACTTGAAAATTTTATACAAAGTTCCTCATATATTATTCTTATAGTGATTAAAAAATTATAAGAATACATAGGCACAATTTTTTTTATTAGCATTTGAAGTTCAAATTTTGACGAAAATTCGTCAAAATTATGAATATTTGCAAATTATTTGAAGTTGAAAAATCATAAAATTTTTTGTGTTTATAACTAAGGATTAAAAATACAACACTAAGTTTTCCATAAGTTTACCTTCAAGTATCTATAGAGAAAACTCGAAGCATCATTATAGGAAAAATTTTAAGTGCGTTTGAATTTTAAATTTTAACGAAATAGCGTAACGATAACGATTTATCCTCAAACGATTTTAAATATTTGTTATTATTCAAAAAGTATAAGTCGTAGATACTTGAAAATTTTACCAGTTATTAAGATTCGCGTTTTCTTTACGTGATTTAATTTTCAAAATATTTTGACTTTTTTTGAGCTACTTATAGACAACTGAAATTTTCAATTTTTCTGAAAATTGTTTTTTTATGTGTCGATAAAATCTTTTTGGCCCTATCAAAATACTTGAAAATTTAATACAAAAATCCTCATAAGTTATTATTATAGTGATTAAAAAATTATAAGAATACATAGGCACAATTTTTTTTATTAGCATTTGAAGTTCAAATTTTGACGAAAATTCGTCAAAATCATGAATATTTGCAAATTATTTTGTAGTTCAAAATTCATAAAATTGTTTGTATAGGTAGCTAAGAGTAGAAAATTTAATACAAGATTTTCCATAAGTTTTGCTTCAAAAAGCTATAGAGAAAATTTTAAGAGTCATTATAGGAAAAATGTTTTGAGCGTTTGAGTTTTAAATTTTTATGAAATCGGAATATTTGTTTCAAAATAGAATATATGACAATATTTAATTATAATATATTATAGACTGACAAATCATCTCCGTTCAGAATCGTTTTTCGTATACAATGATACTTATCATTGCATTCAAATTTAATCTACCCTAGTCCGAGGTCTACCCCACCCCCTAATGTACAGCAGAGCGGTACCCACTTGCCGACTTTTTTTAACTTTAATATAACTCGAACTATATTATATTACACTAAAATAATTTGGAATAAATACGCATTAAAAAAATATGAAAAATATGTACATTCTATTTTAATAAAGATGGGAAATATTTATAAATTATCATTTTAAATTTTCTCAAAAGTCAAAATTACTTAAGTTCTCGTTAAAATAAAATGTTCAAATATTTTAAGACTTATTGTTCTGAATCTTATTAGTTATTAGATAATAATATAAAACGATACGTCATAATCAGGGCTCGGAAGTTATAGCACTAAAAAAAATGATTTTTAGCGCCTAAATATGCACATAAAAACATTAATATAAGCGCTATAAATAGCACTAAAAATTGAAAAATATGCAAAATAAAATAAAATTTTTTTTTATAAAAGTTCATATTTTGATACAATTTTAAAAATAACTAAATTATTGGAAATTAACGGAATTGTCCGATTTAATCGACGATAACAACGGTCTAAGGCCGTTTATGCCGGATGCGTACCATTTTAAAATAAAACAATTTGTTTTCATTCACATATTCGTAGGCGGCTGTTTGGTAGGTAATTTAGTTTTTCAACAATATGTGTTTATTTCCTTAAATATGCACATTAACAGCATTTATAACTCCTAATTAGCAAAAATATCTCCTATAATATGAATTTATGTGAAAATATACCCAAAAATAGCACTAAAAACCTAAAATTAGCAAAATAGCAGTAAAAACCGTAAATATGCAAAAAATAGCAAAATAAAATTTCGTGTATGACATCAGAGAAGTGTGAAACATATTTGTATCTTACTTTGGATGTTCTAGGACGAACCAATAAAAATATGCATTTGCTAGAACTTCCGAGCCCTGGTCATAATTATCATTTATAATATTTCATATTCAGTAAATTTTATCAATATGTTTAATTATTGGCATACTTCATTGTTAAAAATAGTCTAAATATGATTAAAATTAATAATAAAAGTCAACATTTTATTGGAAATTGGAATCAATGATCATCATCAAGTACATATAAATATTTTTAAAAAATAATACTTAAACAACAGCGTGTCTTTTGGCCACCCATTTTTTTCCAGAATCGGTAAATTGCGTCCCCCAAAAAAGTTCAGTCATATATTCTACTCAAATATCGGCCTATTCCGATTTCCGGATTAATATTATCTTTAATATTGATGCGATGTGTTGCATAATTAAAACGTATACCTAAGTGTTTTTTGAAATTTAATAATAATAATATTTGTATAGATAGTTTTAAAAATTATACAAACATTTACAAATTTTGAAACCAATAATAAATCGACAGAAATTTAACAACAATATACAAAAAAAACAACCTACGTAATTTACGTATAAGAATAAAAAATATTTTGATAAGCATGATGTACAAAAATATACCCAGACCAAAATTTACGTAGGTATATGTATAAAAAATATATCCGGACCGCAATTTACATAAAAAATTGAAATGATCCATTTTTTCATGTACAAGTTACAATATCCAAGAAATTATCTTGGTAAGTAAATAAATGGTCGAAAATGGACTAAATTAAATTATTAATTTCATATTATAAATAATTTTGGTCGTATTTATAGATGACAATAATAATACATATTGCTTATAACTTATACGCAATAAGTAGATATTAACACTATTAGAGATTCTAAGTGTAATAAAATTAAAATTTTAACTATCATTGTATAATGTATACTCAAATTAGCCTGCTGAAAAAAACTATTTGGCCTACTTTAAATGTTGGCACCCCTATTTAAAACCTAAAACAGCGCCCTTGCAGTATGATGAATCATATGCTCATCCCCATTGTTTTTCTTAAATAATGTATTTATTAAAATCCTGATTATTGGAATTTTTTAATACCTATACTTATATAAAGACCGTATTTTTAATTATTTAGATATATTTATAAACTATAAGTATAAAATTAAATCAATAGTTTAAACTATTTACAGTAAAAAAATTGGTTTTCATTTAAGAAAAGGAATCGATATTGCAACAGGACATTCCTTAAATGATTTAACAAATCTAAGCGTTTGCCAAAATGATAAAAAAATATTTACAGCATATACGTCTATAATAGTGCTTAGCTTATTGTATGTCTCATTGAAGAAAATATTTATTTTTTCATGACTTATTATTCAATAAATATTGTATTATTTATATAACAAAAAAAGTATATAAAAACAATTCATGGAGAACATGGTTTATTATATTTTTAAGTATTTTTTTGACTGAAAAATACAAATTTTATCAACCCAAGTCGGAAAATCTAAGAAAAATTTAAAATTCAAAATGTCTATAAACCGTACAAAAATAACAAAAATATTTTTAAATAATAATATAAATATACAGGGAAACTTTCAAGTTTCTATTACGGTTAGTATGGATTATTCATTTTGAATCACTTTACAAGGACCAAAGTTCAAAACCAATTATATAATAGTATATAAGTATATGCTGAGTAATAATTAATACCGTTAATTTTATTTTAGTATTACCAGATTATTTTGAAAAGTACTTACTGAAAATGTTAAAAGCACTTCGTAGATTCAATTTACTAACATAAACAACCCTAAAAGTTGAATATTGAATCATTTATACTGCTCCCAAAAGATGACGACATACATTCAACAAAATGAAAAGGCCATCAATAAGACAATAAATTTATCACTATACTCAGAATCCAAAACATCAAAATAAATTTCGTATACACTAGTATATAACAAAAAGTAATTAAAAATTTAATTTCCACTAAACTCAATCTATCTAGCGCTACGGTCAATATATTATATCAAGGACTTTTTTTTGTATAATATGTGTTATGTATTGTGGTACCTACCTATCATTGTAGAAAGAAATCATTATGATCACTAATAAAAATAAAAATGTCCTGCAATAAAAATTGCATATATATAATTAATAATGTATTATTATAATTATTACGCTTCACAATAGATTTAATACTTTATTTTTTTAATAGCGTTAGACAATGTGTACTTCTTATGAATAATAATAACAGGCGATTATATATACTTATACCTATGCAATGGAGCATTATGGATTATACTATAGTATTACATATTTATTTTGAAATCACGAAAACTGATACATAATACGAACGCTTATTTGCATCAATTTAAATTATAATATTAAACCACTGCTCACTTTCTTTTTGAACAATTTGAATATTGTGAAATAATGTCATTTTAAGTATAAATAGACGTATAATAGTATACTCAATATATTATAGATCTGCTATGTAACCTCAAACATGTGATGTATATATTTATACATTTATAACGTATATAATATTATGCTTTACTGCTATAGCCAAGTATAGCCTATATATTATTATTACTAACAATAAAATAAGTATTGATTAATTATCACTAATTTATTAGATTAGATATATATGGCCATACACGTATAAATATAGTCTTGATATATTTCACAAAAAAGCATGATGTCGTAAACACGTTACATAAAACACTGACAGTGAATTATTAAACAAATATAGTCACATAGATCGCTACATATGGGAATCGCGTAGCATAATATCTACTGCAGTGCATTATTACTATTTTTTTCGTTTTAACGACCTGTACAAAAGTGCACCGTCGTTGTCATCCGATAAATGTTATCAACAATATTATTTTATCGTATTACACGGGATTGTTAAAGTAAACAACAATCATTAATCTTTATTCGTCGTACAGAATGCGTGACGCCACTGAAAAACGCACATCGATCGAATCAATGAAACAATTAGTCTTATAAATTAAGGTCCGTTTTAACGTCGTTACACGGGTTTGTTTTATGTTAGAGAATTGAACGTATCGTTTTCACGTTGCCGGAAAGGTTACATTTTTTATCCCGCTTTCCTGGTTTTTAATGAGTTACGTAAAAATTATACCAACGGGTGTGACCTCTCGGAACGTGTTAATCGCGCGTACGTCGAATACACTCGTGTCCCGATAAATCACGAAATGTACGCAAATTAAACATAACATAATAATATACAGTTTGAAAAATTGTTTAAAATGGAAGTACACATATAATAATATCATTACGAACCCTAACACGCGAAAACCGACGCCGGCGGCGAGCCAAAGAAATGTTTATTCCTATTTATCTCGTACGGTTTTCGGGTTTATCGTTTTTCTCATTCAGGGATCGTCTTCGGACCGAAGAGACGGGTTTCGCCGTATTCGTTAAACACACACACACACACATAAAAAAAAAGGGAAAAAAACAGCCGTCGACGCGTATTCCACGAACGACGTCGACGCGACGTCGGTAATTCGGTATTATTTATTATTATTATTATTATCATCATCATCGTTGCGATCCGCGGACGAATGTTAGTGTGCATATTATTATAACGGTGGGGGACATCGCCGCCGTGGACGTCGAGCGGCAACAGCGGCGGCGGCCGCCAGTTGGGCGCCAACCGACACGAGATCGTTTTCCCCCTCTCCGCCCCGTTACCCCCTTCGGAAAGGAGGCCTCGGCGGCGGTACCCCGGTCCCCCTCGCGTCCACGGCCGCCTCCCCCCGGCCTTAGCGCTCGACGCGCGCGGAACAAACGCCGGCAATACACCGGCCGCCGCCGCCGCCGACTAACAGCCGGCATCGAGTAGCGCACGCACGCGCACATCCAACGCCCGCGTTTTCAAATGATTATATCGTTGTACGGTTTTTTGTCCATAGAGTGCTACGCACAAACCACGCACGCCGCCGCCGCCGCCGCCGCTACACACTGCTTTGCGTACTCCGCGGCAACGAACCAGCCAGCCAGCCAGTCATTCACTCGCAGTCGGTCGTCCAGCAGTAACGCAGCACCGCCGGTGATACCGCCGTCCGTAACTCATCGCACCGGTTTTTTATTTATTTATTTTTTTTTTTTTTTTTGTACTATTAATTTTTTGTTTTTTTCACCAGTCGTTTTCGACATACGTACGTGTCGACGAATAAATATTATAATTATCCGCAAAATAACTACTGCGCATACCTACGTACAATATTTAAACAGTGAGACGACGATGTTGCGATCGCAATAAACGTTCTCCCAAAGTCTCTCCGATAATCCGACGAGACAATAATATTATTGTACTTCTCCGCCCGAGGAGGATTTCCGCGGCACACGCGCAAAAACAACCGGTCTCTCGCGGCGGTCTTCCGCGTCCGCACACGTCGTCGCCGGAGCAGCGACCGGTAACACGCTCGCGCGCGCACACGCCGCGACCCGGACGTCGTCGTCACCTGCAGAGGACGAGCACGTAGTGCGGTTTTTAAGTGCGGCGGCGGTCTGCGAGTCGCCACAAGACTCGCACGTCGAGCGCGACCGTCCAGAGCGGCCTTGCAGAGGTTATTCGCGCCGGTGATTTCGGCAGGAGGCAAAGTACGAGACGAGTAAAACAACGATATTATAATACTTTACACTACTTACGGTCGTAGGATTAGCAACGATAATAATGATGAAAAAATAACGAAATTTATTCCATCGCCGTGCGTGCTATACCGCCGGTGATGTTGTCATTGTGTTTACTCGCCCACAAGGTGTTCGGTAGGCGGCAACAGCCGTCGCGCACAACACCTGCCCGTCCGTCAAAAGACTCGTCGGCGACGTTATTGTAAACCTTTGGCGAGATCGTCGGCGACGGCGACTACTGCTAACCACCCGCTATACTTGAGCACTTATGACTATCCACCGCCTTTACTAGATAATATAACCTCTTGACTTGTACATCGTATATCCGTGTATAACAGCTCGGCGTGTTTGTTTTGTTTTTCTGCGCAGGAGCACGTTTTGCCGACAACAAAGATGACTATCAAAACAATGACAGCAACAACAACAAAAACAGCAGCGGCAGCCGTGGCTACCGCGACCACCCCCCGGAGGAGACGGGCGAGCGGTCTCGCTAAAATGACGGCGTTCTTGTTGGTAGCCGCCGTCGTCTTAGCCGATGTGATCAGAGTCTGTAAGTATCGATATTATATACGTTTATAGTTTATACCCATTTATAGTATAATATGTATACGCATTAACAATACGATTCGCGGCCGTACATCCGAAATGCATCATCGCAGTCTAATACACAAAATTATACTTACATGCTGTGCCTATTATGGCGTGTCCGTGCATCACAATATAATATCGGGTTACCCAGCAAGGTGATGGGTGCAAACGGGGCGGCGGCGACGCGAGATCCCTCGGGGCGGGCAGCACCGTTTTTTTATTTTCCCCCCATCCGCCGCGTGTTCTTTTTTATGCTGCTTTCCGAGAAACTCACGAATTCCGAAACTCCCGTACACAATACAACGTTAATTGCATTACATAATGCGATTATCGCCGTCTCGGCGTTTGTGGCTGCGCGCGACGCGTATATTACGTACATCACACAATATCACTATAATTATAATTATTTTACGGGAAATCGTTATCGGGTCTTTAAAATTACGCTCCAGCCGGTAGTCGGAGGCGTTTTGAGCAATATTCTAATCGGATTTTATCGCCGCCGCCGCACACCTGCTGCTTCTGCCGTCGTGTTGCTGCTGTGCATTTGTTGCCGTTACGTCGATCGGATGTAATAATGTACGCATACCGATATAAAATTAAATTATTTTACTACGACCGTTCTGATAGCCGGAATACGCGTACATAGATAACGCTTGCGCCTGATACGGATTTATGCGGTTTTCGGTTGCTGTTACCCGAAAACTATAATCACAACTCGGAGTCCGTGTATACAATCTGAACAGCCTATATATAGGTTATACGAACGGCTCGGTAGCGGTGGTTTTCACTGGATGCCGATCGGACATGATCGTTTCGGTTTTTTTTTCTTTTCCTTTTTTTTTTTTGTCTTGTAATATTGTGTTACATATTATTATTAAATACGTTTACATATTAAAATATTGTAATCGTCGACCCGCTTCTTGCGGCGTCCCTTGCAGTTCACACACGACCGCTCAATCCATTCCGCACGTCGCCGCGCCCTTTCTTTTCCGTTCGACGACGGCGGCCGTACTCACGAGCGTTAACCGCCGCAGCACCCCTTTTCGCCGCCGCCGCCGCCGTCACCGCCTAGTTTTTATTTTTATTAAACTAGGCGTCCTCGAAGGGCTCTGCAGGGTTTGAAATGTCAAGAGTTTATGTACGCTCTATTCGGCATAGGCCGCCTGTATATATTATTACTATTATTATTATATGTGCATAGTGACTAATGCGTTTTTTTCCCCGTTCACCATGTAACCGAGGAGGAGCGGTCGGGGATAGCGATTTTCCGAGTGTATAGTGTGTACAATAATGTATGTGTTTCGTGGGTATGACGTATGTATATATATATATATATAATATGTGTCTGCTTGGAGTGAAAACGAGGAACTCGTCAAAACGGGTCGATCTATAAATACAAGGGGGTCGGGTCTCCCCTAATCTCTGACGACGAAGGCACTGTCGACGACCCTAAGCGGCCCGCAGATTTCCTCCTCTCGCCGCCACTGCGGCCGCAGCCGCCGGTCTATTAATAACAATATAACGTCGATTGGGTAATGTGTGCATCGCTGTCCAAACTCTAAACTACACACACACACACACACACACACATACATGCTATCGAGCAGCGTTTATTAAAAAATAACGTGTGGAGTCGCAGTGGCTATATCATTATTATTATGTATAGACTGAATGTTTTCTCCGTATAGATGACGTTCCATTGCACGTACGCAATTGGCGTGTACGACGATAATAAATTATAAAATGTAATAGTTTTTAATCGCTTTGTACTTGTCGTTTTTCTGGCCATAAAAGTTTTTATTTTTTTATCTCGTCGATGCTTATCAGTTATCACGATGTAAAATAGCGAGGAATGTGGACGACGGGAATGCCAACAAAAAGTACAGCACACGGGGTACCCGCCAATTGCAGGGTATACTCGGCAGCGTCAGAAACCGGGGTGAGGCGGGGGCGTGAATAGAAGTATGTGGGTCGTGAAAATCCGCGGTTGCACTGGTGACTTATATAAAAATAGTCGTGCGCCAAACAGGCACACCGTAGTAGGGGTGTGGTGGAGTAATCGTTTTTCGCGTAACGCGGTAGACGGCGGCGCGCCGAGAGCGTATTATAATACCACTACTACCGTCGACGGTCGCGACCTATAATAATATTATAATTATTATTATTAAAGTCGACGTAATTACGCGATAACAGCAATATTGCGAGCGTTTCGGACCGCCAACTAAGACCATCCATCCATCCCGTGCAGACTTGGACAGAACTATAAATACCACACACACAGACGCACACACACTTGCACGCAATACGGCGATAATAATAATATTAATAACAAAACTCGCGGTGGACAGTCGTAGCAGTCGCAAAGTATAGTAAAAAAACACGACGAAAAAAATGTCGAGCGGCGACGGCGGTAATATTTCTGTGTATCCGTTGCACCACCGTCAGCCGCCACCGCGAGCACGATCCGCATTTTTTACCCGCCGGGGGACAACGTCGTTTCGTTATCGCTTCGACGGGACGTGAAAACAATATTATACGTAACGCGATTGCTGCAGTTTGTACGTACTACTAATAATATTATGTGTGTCCCCGTTGTTTTATATACGACACACGTGTATTTTTTAGATTTGGGTGTGTGTGTGTAGTTTTACGACCGACCGGGCTTATTACATATTATTTTGTATTTATTATTTTTTTTTCCCGATTTTATGGCCGCCGGAGGGCACTCCCCATATTAGGGAAACGAGCACGAGGGCACGGAGCGGGGGAGAGCGAGGAGTAGTCGTCGTATATCGCAGTCGGCTATTATTATTATTTGATTGTGTACAAAATAATATATATAAAATGTAGTGCGTAGGTAATAACTAATAACTAATGTAACGAAACGGCGGTGGCCCACCACCGTCGTCGTCGTCGTCGTAGTCGTCGTCGCAGTCGGTCAGCGAGTTTTCGCATAACATTATTAGATTACTATTATAATAATAGTTTCGATACGTACGAAATCGTTTACGAAACGTTACAATATTATAGTCAAAACAACTATACGGTTTGCAGGAGAGCGCCGCCACCGGCGTCGTTCGAGTTACCGTGTTATTATAATATACCTATACTAGTCGTGTACGTCTTCTCGTCGTCGTACCGGAGAAACCACACATATTATAGGTGTACATAGCATATAATATACATAATATATTATTATAATCCACAGCCGACGGTTGTTTTTTTCTCTCATAATAATTCAAATTCAACACGCGGTACGCGTGTACGCGTCACCCCGCTCCATATATACCTACACTCGGCGCAGACTTTTTTCGTATATATATATCGAAGGGCCCCATTTTTATATTCATACTCGCGTAGTATTATTATTATATGTCAACGGCGGTGATGGATCTTCGGCCGTGGACCCGCTCGTGTGGGAATATTTGGGGGGAGGTGGGGGCTAGAGTATTAAAAATAGCCGATTCAGACGACAGCTTCGTACATGTATATATTCAACGTACAGCAAGTCGCGTAAATTGTCGCCTCCGCTGCACATTGTCGTCCGCGTTACAACAGCAGTAAGCAGCTGCTACCGAAAAACTCCGCCACCGCCGACGCTGCTCGCCGAAGTCCTCGTCATCGTTTGCACCGGAAAAATGTAACGATGCCGATGACTCCGGCGGGCAGCAGGGGCTTCGGGAGAGGCGTACTTCAGGCGTTTGACGAGGGTGTGTTGTGTGCTTGTGTGTGTGTGCGTGTGCAGCGGCAGAAGGAGAGGCGTTGCTGCGCTGCAGCTGCCTCTCACTGGAACTGCGGTTCGCTGCCGCCGAAAGCAAAACGAAGATTACGCGCGCCCGATCCATGTAATGTGTTCAACGACGCGTGGGACAAGTCACATAAAAGCTTTTTCTGAAATTATAGAATTTATTATCGTTCGTGTGTATCGTTTGGGTATCGTACGTACGATGAAAACGGTTAGAAAAAAAACTCTACGCTCGCAATGCCGATTCTACGCTGCGCGTTTCCGAACTGCAAGCGCTGCCGTTACGCACTCACCGCAGCTGTATAGCGGTGACGAAGACAAATGTATTACGCGCCCCTGTGGCGTGGTTAATTTTTTTTATTATTTTTTTTTTTTTCGTGGAGTGGAGTTGGAGTGGAGGTTGGTACATCCATGTCTGGACACCCCCCGACTTAAAAAAAATGTCCAATATATCAGTATTTTACTCATGCCTATCAAAATATTTATATATACAAACTGCAAAAGTGAAATTAATTTTATTAGATCCGGCGATAATGTTTTTCGACGTATAGTGTTTCGAGGTTTATTTTGGACAGCTCTGAAAAATCACCCAAAGGTTAGAGGAATTCGAAAGACTCTACCGAATTGCGCCCTGCAGGACTGTATTCTTCGACCACTGCTGAACGAGTGGTCTTTGATATAGTATAATGATCATTTATCATATAGTATACCCAGTATATTATCCACTATATATATACGTATACCCTATAGCGGTGTGTCTGTGATATTATTGTACAGAGCTCATTGCACGTCGTACGTGTAGAAGTATAACCGCCGGGCTATACGAATATATGAGATATTATATTATGTATAAAATAATATCGTGTTGTATAATAATATTACACGGAGAAAGGAGTGTCGCACTGTGCCGGGCATCCGTCCGAGCCCGATCGCCCATCGTCGTCGCTTATAGGTATACGTTCATCGCGTTTCGACTGCTTTCCGGCTTTCCTCCTACTCTCCCCGTTCCCCGCGGCACTGTCCATTGTTTTTACAATAAGGTCGCCGTCGTCGTTGTCGTCGTATTTGGTCCTGCCGACGACCGTATATTACACACGTGGTGATGGCTGTGGTGGTGGTGGTCGTCGTCACCGAACAGTTCTCGTATTATTATTATTATTATTATTATTATTAGGTATTATAATAATATTATGTGTACGTAATAAAATCACAATCGCTATTATAATACTATAATACAGCCGGGCCGGAGAGATTGTCCGTCCGTCGTCTCCCTTTGACTAATTACAACGATATATAGCGATAAACTGTTGCGTTCGCGGTACACCGCGACACACACCGCGAGGGGAGAAACCTGAGACGGTTTTTATCCATAAAGCTATTTGAATAATTTTTAATCGTCATCGCGCACTGCAGTCCGTGTGGTATGCACACGATATTATTATTATTATGTATACGCGTTGACCACAGATTATATCGTTCTGTCCGCTGCGCACAATCTCGTCTGTTCATAAGAGTACACACACTCACACACACACACGGCGATATGAGTATACTTGATATTATCGTATAATACCGTACTTGACTCAATGGTGGGCATTAACTTGTTAAAAAGTTATAATTTTTTTAAACTTTTTCACTGAACTAGTTGGTTATTTTTGTTTTTAATTTATTAACTTAATCAGTTGAATTTTGTATTGTTTCAACTTAGCTTTTCATAGATTGCGAGCTGAACCCGTGCACTTCGTTGTCCGTTAAAATGCCAATCTATAATATGATTCGAATTTTGATTAATTTTTTATTTAATATTCGGTTTAACGGTGTTCAAAACTTAGACATTTTCATTGACTATTTTAATTTTTTTTATGTATAGATATAGCCTATAAGTTTCTAGTAATAATTTAGTATGTGCTATAGTAATAATTTTAAGTTTTATGTTTACAGTTTAAACGTCTCGGTAAATGTTTGTACAAATAAATATAGTAGTGCAATTTATGACTTAAATTAACTTTTTATTTACTGAGTTAAGTTAGTTTTTTTTTTTTGGAAACTTTTAACTTAACTGAAGGCAATTTAATTGAATTAACTTAATTAGCCACAGTTAATTATTTTCATTAACTTGCCCGCCTATTTGATAGGACTTAAGTCCGTTTATATTAAGATATATATAAATAAATAAATATGAGTCCTACGACGAAACTCTTGTGGAGGAGGACGACAACAGCCCCCAAACACAGCGACCTAGCCGGAACACCGCCACCGCCGCCGACCTGTCCACCCTCGAAACCTATTGTCTTACGACGATAATGTGTACCATTATTGTTATTAGGTATTACTTGTTATTCGTCGTCCGCCACCCACAAAAACCCGCACCGGCGGCGTGTCGTATATACCACACGACCGTGTGTGTGCGTATAATATTATATATCCGACCATAAGCAACACCGTCGCCGCGTGATCGCGCATATTTAAACGCGCGTTTCGATGAATATAATATTTTATACATAACACATTATATTATATTATACCATGTTATGTTTGATTACGATCGCCGCGACGTGTGTATGCCCGTCGCGGGCCAAGTTTCGTTTCTTTGTTAATTTTATATTCTTTTCGTTTGAAATGTACAACCAACATACCTATACGCCGCACCGCGCGTATTGTGTGCATATCACATACCATTCACGATTGTGCGTGTGTGTTCGCCGCCGCCAGTCGTTTGAATATTATTTGAAACAAATGCGCGCACGCACGCACGCGCCCGCGCCCGAATGACAACGTACGAAATAATAATAATATAATGTATTATTTTTATTATTCACCGTCGCCACCGTGTGAATAATATAATAATATATACTGTTTCGGTATGCGTAAATAGCAACACCACCAGCAGCAGCAGCAGCAGCAGCAGCAGCAGATGGTCGTTATGATATTATATATTATACCGTCGTCGTCTATGATGGGGACAAAATGTTTTTACGACCGTCGCCGTCGTAGTTTTTTTAATAATTTTTCGTACACTACTGTTGGCGCTGCGCTGCTATGCCGGTACACCGACAACAATAATAATGTGTAGCACCCCGTCCGCTGCCCCGGTAACAACAAGACAACAATTTATTTCGCTATATACTACCCACGACCTACGTACCATTATCGTACGATGTTTTGATACAGGTACTTAACCTACCGCACCGCGTAAAACGGTGAACGGTCTTGTAGTCGGTCAACTCTACGAGCACTCTGTATAACGACTAATATATATATCGCATATTATTATTAAAATATTCGCAAACACGCAATTCCGCACTATCGTTTACAACTACAGCGAGATATGCGTTTTATTTTTTATTTTTTTATACGTGCGTTGTCTGGCTTGTACGGTTGTTTTTTTCCGATATCCCGGCCGTGTACCCCGGATGTGATGCTGTGCACAACTACTACTACGACGACGACGACGATTGTGTCGATGATCATTATAATATAATAATAATTAGGCGTCGGGGCTCGGTCGGTGCTCCTACGGTTTCCCGGAATTTCGCAGGTTCATCTGCAACGGCCTGTAACCGCGCCCCGGCCGGCCCGACGACGGCGCGCGGTAGTTGTTGCTGTTATCGTTCGACGATTGCGTTTGCGGTTTGTTTCCTAAACATTTTTCCGATTTTTCCCGTCCGGCCGATCGACACACCACGTGCGTTGGCCGAGCAATTGCGTCATTTTTACACGACCGCCGCCGCCGAACATTTTGCCAATGAACATCATCGCATTTAAAACGGACTCTAATTATAAACGCGGTTAACGCACGCGCTGCGCGCGTTGATGGATAATGACTCGACGGTTAACAGTGTACGGCGGTCGGAGTACCTAATAATGGTGTGGTATATGGGCGCGGTGGCACGAATACCACCGCCGTCGCCACTGTGATCCGATTCGCACGAGCTTACACCTTTCGACAACGAGCCTTTATGATATGTATATTATCATCGTACATCCGGAGTCAACCGGTGCCGTTCCCCTGTTCGTATTGTTGAATAATTCACTCGAAAACCGCGTCGGACGTCCTCCGTTTTTCACCAAACCCGATGTCTGAACATTGTTTTGGTATATATATATTGCGCCATAATCGCATCGATAATGCACGTCCGATGGACGTTTACGTCCCAGGTCCGTTTTTACTACAAGTCGGTGGTCCAGAAATTACATTTTCGAACACCTAAATGAATACCTCTAACGAATTGTATCAAAATCGGTCACTCGGCCGACTATAAATGTATACTGATGTACGTTTCACCGAGTCCTGGAAAATGTAATTTTGTCCGATATCTTCGAGTTCCATACTATATTATGATGTTATACCCGCAAAGCGCACCGGGACCGGTTATAAATAACTTAAAAATAGATATACCATAATGTGGCAGTCGAATGTAAATAATTACACTGCGAATTTTCTGAGACCACTTGAGTTTTCAAAAATCACCTCTTCAAAGCACTTATTAATACATATGCGGTATCCATTACCATACGTAATATAATATGTATATACATATACAGATAGTTCTGAGCGTATATAAATCTATTAGAGCGTCGCACTTTCGAAACCTGCTGCAAATCAGACGTATAACACATATAACATTATAATATACTCGTATTATATATATATATAGGTACACGCGTAAAACCAATAAACTCTTCTCGTCGGCTTTATAGAATTTAAAAAACGCGCAAAGCCACTATATATAAAACTGTTAGCGCGGGCGAGGCCGCCACTTCGGCGTTGTACCGCAACCGTAGTATAATATAGCTGTTATACAGTAGTGTCGTATATGATATGCAATAACCGAACGTATATATGCGACACGGCCGAGCTTTTCCGCTCGTCGCCCCACCCCTCACTGTGTTAACTGCACGCCATGTAGGTGCCATAAAAAGCGACACAGGACGTGATTACATTATCGTTTTATCGTATATTATATTATACGTACTCGAATGTGTCGGCGCCTCGTTGCAGTGCTCCCGAAAAGCGGCGCCCATCCCGAGCCCAATCCTGCAATCCGGCGACGCCCGTTCCCGTCACGTCGCTCGAGCGAGTGCGTTTTGTATAATATGACGGTGCTCGGCAGACTCGAAACCGGGATGACGCGACGAAACACGCGTCTCGCGGACAATATAATTTAATAATAATATTATTATAATCCCATTGTCGTTACACAACAATTATTGTTGTACGCTGCAGTATTATATTATATATGATATTGTTCACGGGCGTTTTACGTTGTTTATTTTATTATAACTACCGACTCGAACCAACCCACGTCCGATGACACATTGTTTCCGAGAACATTCTGATCTTCTGATCTACATATTAATTCGATATTACTAGGTATAGGTAGGTCTATGCGTACGCATTATTATAATATATATATATATATTATATTTGTTTTTATCGAGCAAAGACCATATAGGTACTATTATGTTATATTTTATAATTATATGTGTTAAGGCGCAGCGTTTGGAAATATTGCACCTACGAAAAAAAAAGCACTCGTTATATTTTTTACCAAAGAGTTTTTAGCCGCTATGCCGTCTTTAATATATAAATTCTAAAAAAATTTAACTTGGCCTATTTTTTTTAGTTTTTATCGCATTATTGTTATATCACATCCCACTGAAGGTAACAGTTTTTTTCTCATTGATTATTTTTGTGATGTATTACTATACAGTATACAGTCAGTAACAGTATATATTATCGTTCAGCGTCGTGCTCTACTCTGAAAGTCCAAAATATATATTTGCGAAAAAATATAGGTGCCCTTTAGGATTTATGTTTAGAATTTCTAATTTTTATCTATGTACCTAATATAGAAATTCAAATTTTTCATTGTAAACTGTTGTTTTTACTCTTGACAAAAGCACAAAGCAATTTTTATCAATGTAATATTTTTTTGACGACATTAATTCTTGTCTTTTTTTTATCTCTGTTTATAAAATAATATGCGAAACAAATCAGATTTGACCAACTATGTGGCTAGTATGCATTTAGGTTAAATTTTATTCATAATAATTGACCTCTTATCGTATTGAAAACGATGTAACGATGTTGTAACTGATGTAACGATGTATTTTTTATTTTAGTTTAAAAAGTTGGATTAACTTTTATTACGCAAAGATCATAGTTAATAAGGGTACAGTTTTAATAATAAAATATTTTAATACTTTATTTCTCAAAAATAAAAAAATCTGTTTTGGCCTTCTTTGGTTTGTCTATGTCGCATCTAGTCAAAATCAATATTTTTAATATTTTTAATTGATACATCGAATTAAAAAAATATTGTTACATTATAGATTAAATTCTTGTAATGTAATTTTTTTTTTTTTTTTAACTCAAATATTTCCTTCAGCATACTCTGTTATTATGAGTAAAAAAAGTTAACTGGATATACTTCGAATATTATTATATTATTCAAAATTGTATATTATTTATCTAAAAGCAAAATATCAAAATTAAATATTATATTATAGATTAGGTATAGTGTACATAGACCGTATAAATAGATATTTCGAAGTTCTTTTTACAAGATATTTTGCAATAAATTAGAAAATATCTTAGCAAAACCTTTTGCAAATATGTATCGCATATGCCATATAGACATATAAATTATTTGATCATAATCGATTATGATGGACGTGCAATACATTAATCATTATTATAAGCGTCGTATCATAATACACTAATTAATATTCTTTATCGATATTGATAATAATAACAACAACAACGATAAAAAATATTAATAAGTAATAATTAACGTCAATTATTATCATGTATAAAATCACGGATGCAATTCGTACTGCGGAAGGATTAATTGGCCGCGATTTATAGGTTTCGCAGAACGCTGACGGCCGCTGCTTGCACTTGCCTTTTCCCGGAATTCAACTATAGCTCGACTAACACCGCTGTTGTTGATAATTTTTTTTCGGAACTAACGTTTTCCAGTTTTTCCTGGTAAAAGAAATGAAAATTAATTTTTTTAAATATTCGTGATGGAACTCGGTTTCACCAATTTTTCATATACCATCATAAAAAAAAATCTAGATTAGTGCTTGTTTTTTGCCTTTGGGCTTAGATAAACAAATTCTTTCTGTTTTATAAATTATAATTTTTAAAATTATAAGTAATAGAGAAAGGCTTAAGTATTTTATACATATTGATAGTGTGTGACTATTGAAATTTGTTGTCTGCTTCTTGGAATATAATAAATTTATCAATATATAGTGAAACTGTTTCCGTACGCCTGCAAGATTGTTATTACACGGTTGAAATTATGAAATTATTACATCAATAACTAGAGTATATTGAAGCAATTTTGACCATGTTTTGATACAGGATATTGATTTTTTTTAGAAAGTTTTTATTATTAATACGTAATAATAATAATAAAAGTCGTAGATAAAATTTTCATAATTATTTATTAAAACTATTTTGGCGAATAATCAAATAAAAAATAATAAAAAATAATCCACTATCAAAACACAGGTAAAATTGTTCTCCTTAATTTGTATCATATTATAGTTATGATAGTTTATTCCTTAGTATAATTTCAAACGTGTAATCAAAATTTTTGAAGTATGAAGAGACGTGATTACTTCATATTATGTGAGTGAGGCAAATTTTTTTAGTTTTACGTTATCTTAATAATATGCAATCATCGTCGGATCCGATAATTTCGGTCCTTCATAGAATTAGTCCTTAATTTGTCTTTAATTAATTCTTTATTGAACAGCCAATCAAACCAAAATTTAGCTATTTTTGCAGACAGTAATATTTTTATTTCAGATGATTTTTTTATTTCGGCCCCTTAATGCTTCTACCTTTTGTAGTGTATCACATATAATATACACTATACAAGTACAGTTATAATATAGTTTATTGTATAAATGAATAATAATAGCAAAAAAAAAATTGTAATTAAAAACGAAACTATTGCTACATTAATATTATAATTTACGTAAGATATTATTACGTAATAAAAATAAACGTTATTTATTTATAGTTGATATTCATAGGACTGAAAAAATATGTTATTTTGAATAATAAAAACAACTTTTTATAATCTCGTTATTTTGATCTAACATAATTAAATAGTACACTTTAAAACATAGATTCTGATTACTGAGCCAAGCAAAATTATAATTCTAGAAATATATTTTCCCGAATAAATATCTTGAGAACTTCTAAAGCACATATTCTATTCATTATTACATTCAATAATATACATACGTATTTCACGGTGGGCGTAGTGTTTTATAAAAGCCGATGTAGTGATGTGTATCGTATCAATTGTATTATTTTTTTCTTGTCATCTGTTTATGTCTATTAAAAATAATGTAATCTTATTTCATCGATATTCACTGTTTGCCAAGTTTTATTCGTACGATCTTAATTCATGATATACTAATGAATTATACGGTTCTTTTTTAACATATGAAAATATACTGATATCCGGTATAAGCCATCATCATACCAGACATCGACTTGTTTCATAACTAGTCCGCCTCTGTTGTATATTTTATTCGTTTACAGACATCTTGCTCTGCGCACAACCACGATGTGCGAGTTGGTTTTTTTTTAAGATAGACGCGTGTTCTCACATTTTTGCAAACATATAGAGAAAATAATATTAGAAATATAATATTGTTATTTATTAGTATACGTACCTACTATGTGCGAGCATATATATTTCATAATAACTTGCATTAATCTTTATTTATGTATAGCTGCATGTTGTGTACTTGTCGTGTATGTTATTTAAATCGTCGGCTAAATCGTAAAAAGTAAGTTCTTGGGAATATTGGCACTCTACATTGGTGTTATCGCGTTTTGTATTGCACCTCATTATTATATATTTTTAACATGCACGGCACGTTGAATTTATACTGTGTACGATCCACCAAGGAAACACATAAATATTTATAACATTTATTCAATATCGACATGTATATATTATACTATATAACTATTAATAATTATTGAAGTTGCTATAAAACCATTGAATTAAATCTAAAATTATTATTTTTATTGACTTTTCGGATAACGAAATAAAAATTTAATGTGATTTGGGCTCAAAATTAATTAGTATATGTGTATGTATGAATTATGAATAAATATATCTCATAAACGCATGTCAGTGGGCGCCGTGTTATTTCGTATTGTTTTTATAGGCGTAAAAATCATAAATCAATTTTGATTTTACGTCCTAGACCTCTTTTTTAAAAAAAAAAAACCAAAGGTAGTCGTTTATTTCTGAAGTTTGATGATCATCGTTACTGTGAAAAGGTCATGATGACTCATAGACACGACATTTCTAAAAAAAATATAATAATTTTAATCTTGTTGGATTTAAAAAAAATATATCCACGCCTTCCGTTTCACATTGTTGTTTTGCGATTAGGCATCGATTGCTTTTATTGTTATGTTATTTATAATAATAATACAAATAAATAGTAGTATTAATAATGACGTTATCGCCGTGAAAACGTTAACATTACACAGATATTTAATTAATGATGTTCGTTTATTAGATAAAACACAAACTATATCAAATTACATTACACTACCTATAACATTGTGTATATTATAATACTATACGCTCGTGTTTATACGAGTTGTATTATCAGCTTTTTCCTTTCCATTCTACCGAATCGATCATCCGGCAACCGCGGTCGTCGGCGGCGGTTGCCGAGGCATAATATTTCGTAATTGTGTAACACACCAAACACTTGTGCTCTTCGCTCTTCAAAGAGACGCACGGTAAATATTGTTCATACATAACGTGTGTACAAGCTATATGTGCCTATGTGTATAATATTGTAACATAATATAGTACCGCTTATCAAGTACCGCTGCGGTGTTAAATCCGAAACTATATTGTGTACTTAACATATAATAATAATGCGTATAATATGGTATTATTTTATCGGAGGGGGGGGGGACTATATGCTTCGGCGGTGACGTACAGAAATAAAAAAAACACTAGTTTTTTTTTTTTATTTCTGAACACGAAGCAACGACAGAAAGAATAATGAATAATAATTATAATAACGCGGAGTACCTATATACGATGTGATTTTACAATGACTATACGCACGTTTTATTAAGATATGCGTGCGCTCACGCACCATGTTCACGCGGCTCTATAGTCTCTCATTCATTGCGGTGTGCCCGCCGGCACGTCAAACTATTAGAAAAAATAAGAATACTACAAAATGGTCAGTAACCGCGGGCCGGCGTAAAAAACAATATCATCATAACCCCGCCACTTTTAACTCGATTTATTTTTTCAGTAGTTATAACTACGTAACGTCATCGTACCGCGTGTGTGATCTCTGGCAGTCGACTTCTACACAGTACATAGAACTATTACTAGTATTATTATAGTATACTACGGATCTGTTAAAAAAACGAGTTTTAAATGAGTGAAATGATTTTCAATTTGTAATATTAATTTTAATTTTAGTACCTAGTATTTTTTAATGACAGCAATTACACCGATTAGTCTTAATGGTTGATTGTTTTTAGACAAGACGTTTTGGGCTGAGGACGATTCGTGGACGGTCTTACTCACGCCTTATCGTCGTCGTTACATTCAATTGTTTACACACAGTTACGTCCATTGTTCCAATAATGTATAATATTTATTTAAATTTTCTAGTGCTCGTACAAAAGTGAACGTTGTTTGTTTGAATTTTTCAAAAATAATTCGAACTGTAGTGTAGTAAATTTAGTATGCCTACAATAAATAGTGTACATTTTAAATAATAATTAATTCTTTACTACCCTTCCTGTGTAGGACCTCTGGATCTGTATATACGAGAGTGTTAAAACTTAGGATATAAACGTATAGATACTAGTTTCGATTTCCTATATTTCAAAACAAAGTTGTGAAAATACATTAAAAATAATTTTTACTACTGCCAAACCTATGTAAATATGGTTCACTCAAAATAGTTAAAACTTTAAAATCATCAAAAGTATAATATTACATTAATATAAAAATAAACATTTATTATATATTTTTAAGATATAATAAAATATGTTATACACGCATATTGTACGTAACTATTATACATTTATGTTAGAAACCTAAATTCTTAAATTTTGTTTAAAATAACTCCAAGTTGGTCATTGTACTCATTGTGGGTTTTTATATCGAACTTATTACTTCAAAGGCAAAATAATGTATATTATTTTATGCACAGCTGCCTTGCGATAAGCGCTCATTGACCAATAACGCAGCTGAATATGATATTAATTTATGTCTAAACTATTTATTTCTGGCCTATAGAGTACATTATAATACCTTTTAACAAATCACTTTAGTTTATCAGTTTATGTAACAGTTTATAACGAAAAAATTGGCAGTATTATAGGTAATTATTTTGTAGTGGCTAATAATGATTGATTGATACCATAAAAAATTATAACTTTCAATATGAATTATGAATTATGATTTATATTATTTTACAATAACGTTTCTTTTCTTTATTAGATTTCTTTTTTTATACTTTTTCCAGTTGAAATACTGATAAAGTTTCCAAAAGTTTCATTTAGAATTTAAATTTCAGCATGTAAATATCTTTTATGATTTTAAAGTAGTTTTCCTATGTGCGGAAAACAAATTGTGTTACATTAAATTAGTTACAAAACATAAAATTTATTTTAATAATTTTTCTGTAATTTAGAAACTAAAAACACACAATTTGATTAGCTATTTTTATTTGTATGATTATTGATTTATAGATGTACAATTTTGTTTTTAATTTAATTGGAAAGTTTTACATTTAAAGACAAACCAGATAAAACAATAACCATATGCTATTCTAGATGTACATCAAAAACTCTAGGAATACAGTAATCGTTGGTTAAAATGTTATTTTAAAAGTGTTAAATTACAGCGATATCATTATTTTACGATGTTATATTTTTATATTTTTTAGATATTCTTTTAATAGAATACATAGTCTTTGATTTTAATTTCCGGTTACTTGAATCATATTAATTACTATGTATACTATGGTGTATGTTATGATATCCCTATTCAATAAACTTGAGTGCTTATAAAATCATTTTTTGATAATTTAATGTTTTAAAAACGCGTCGTAAACACTATATATTGGATATAATAAACTAATGTCATCATTTTTCAAATGCGATAACTATCAATTATTGATTTAAAAATTGTAATTATATTAAGTACATTATTAATTATTATTATCCGGTTTCGGGACAAAAAAAAAAAAACCAAGACGAGTGCTTCAACTAATTTTATATCCTGTCTGGCTTTTAAAAATTTGACGTTTCATCTATTTCTTTACTTCAATAATAATAAAAAAAAATAACATAATAAATATAGCTACATAATATGCGTTGTATAATATTATAATATAAGAGTAAGAGTTATATCATTACACGCGTTCATGGTCATCAATATATTATATGATAGAATTATGAATTATTATGTTATACCGACTTATAACTTATGAAATGAGACGATATGAAAAATACATTATAGAAATTCTTCGGAATGTTTTAAGTTGATATTATTTTTAGATATTTTTTTCTAGACATTCAACCCACCACAACGTCTACAACTAGACAAAATTCTATAGTTACACATACACACGTGTATCCCCCCCTCTTATAAAAATACGACCAATGTATAATATGGCGTTTGATTTTTATATATTGAAATATAGTGTACAATAACTGTTCTCTGTGTAAAGCCACTAAAATGCATCAAGGAAAGAAATAATTCCACATCATCCATAAACAATGTTATTATAATAGTACCTAAATTATTTATAGTAAGCGATCCAATAAAAGCGATTTTTTATTAGTCAACAATTTGATAGGTATTAAAGATGTTTATCTTTAAATAGGTACATAAAATTAATAATACGGCGATATTTTGTCGGTGGAGTATAAAATATCCTACTTATTAAAAACAACACTTTTTGTAGTATATATTACCATTTTACTTTTATGAAAAATTTAAATTTTTTTGCCGCTAAATAAAATAATAAAATTATCTGTTATTGTTGTATTTTATTTATTTAGCTCGATGTAAACCATTCCCGGGTTGACGACGACTTCAATTAAAAATAAAACATTTAATTCTACCGAGTTGTTTCGATAATTGTATATGATTATAAACCGGAACGAGTCGGAACCTCGTATCCTCACAGCACACGATCGTTTTGTTTTTTGTCAATTATTCGCAATGAAATGATTCCGAAAAGGTATAATCGTAACGCGATCTTTCCGTTTACTTAAAAGATAATCATAATATACATCCGTTCTAGAATTTATATCGGCAATAAATTACGGTAGAACACGAAAGTCTTCGATTTGTACTGCGCATAATTTGTACATAATCGTTTTAAAAACGCCAATATTATAACAATACGCCGGATTTAAATCACATAGGTACCTATGTATATATATAGAAACACCCAACTACAGTAGCCGTACCTAACTAAACTATACGTAGTACGTTTACATTGTCACGTATACTTAATTACTCTCGAGTAGGTTATCGGCGCGCTGTAAAAACAATCTCCGCGTGCTCTGCCGTTGGACGCGTGTTTGTCGACGTGGCTGTGCATTTTATATAATACAATATAGTTATAACTACACGTCATTGATTTATTTAGACCTGAGCAAAAACACCGCTCGTGTGACACGATTATCGGTAATTAATAACGATCCGTTAAATCGATGTCGGTCTATATCATAATATTATCACCGCCGTCGCGTCGCCGTTCGATTAAATATCACTGCTGGATTACACCGTAGCCAGTGTCACAGTGCATTATTATGATAGGTGTAATGTGTATATCGTAGTCGTTGTTAATTATTGTAAAAATATAATACGTATACATTTTTTTTTTTTTTTTTATTAATTACATAATATAATATTATATTATCGCGTTGACGCGACCACGCCCGCCTCGCCACATCCAAATAATCATAATATATTATTGTCAACGCGTACTCTCTCAAGAACGTCGGCTATATAAATTATAATATACACAATCAACAATAAAGTATAACGTTGATCGATCGGTTTTCTGTGCCTATATGGCTATATGCCTATATATTTTGTTCTTCGCTCAGTCGAAACTCAAAGCGCTCGACGTGTAATTATATTGTTTTGCGAAACCTCTCGTCGCACGTTATTTATAATAATTATTATTACAATATTGAGCAACTCATCGACGTCGTCGTCGTCGTCGTTGTAATTATTTTATCGCCTCCGTCCTCTTTTGTGCGAGTAACACACAATAACTGCGTTGTGTAAATAATGTGCGACCGCAACAACATTACGGTCTTACGGAGTGACTGTGACATTCCCGACACTCGAGTACACGAGCGTCGTGTAGGCGCGTCCGTCGTCTCGGCCCGATAGGTCGTAAATAAAAACATAAGTATTTTATTATACGACCGTTTTCCCGGACAAGGATATCGCAAAGGTCCCCCGGTCGTCCGCACGTCGCGGCAACCGTCGTCAAACGCGTTGCACTAGAAAACGTCAGTCGACGTTCGTTCGCGCGCTCATTCGACATAATTATCATCGTCATCGTCATCGTCAATCGTTACCATCAATCATCATTATCCCGACTGCATTGCCGGTTCGTTACACGCCTCGACCGCGACGACGACGACGACGACGACTACGATGACACCTCCTCTTCAGCGCTCGAAATGTGATTTAATCGTCGTCGCAGACGCCCCCCTCGCACAGTGCCTACCTCGTGTAGTACGATGTTATGACGGTGTCACGTCGGTCCGATATTTCACAGACTTCGTTATTTCAATCGAAATAGTAATAATAATTATAATATCGTGTAACTGCGCCGGGCGCGCGCGCCCTGGCTCGCCGCTCCGAGTATTATTATTATCGTCGTCGGTCGTGTGTCACGTGCAGTACGACGCGCCGCGCGCGCGCTCGTACGTGTAAATATAGCCCTGGCACTCGGCTGGTAATAATAATAATCGTATTATTAAAAATATTATAATATTCTTTCGAACGCTCTTTTTCGTATCGGTTTATTTATTTTTTTTTTTTTTATCGCCGATACTTAGGAAATAAGGAAACGTTAATAACAATAATAAAAAAACCTCTTCTCCGGATTTGGCCGCACACGTTTTTTACCATACGTATTGTACGATAACGATTTATGTGCCTACAACAATATTTTCTTTTTATTATTATCGTTATAATATAGTAGGTAGTTATATTACGCATATTTAATACCGAACGTAATGCAATATCGTATGCGCTCACGTTTTCTATACGCTCGTACCAAAGGCGTGCGACGTGCCGTGCACGGTACGTCGTATCTAAATATACGTGTACTTAATGATATGCGTGTTTCGTGTATTATGACCGTGTGTACGTTCGATCGCGGTGACGAGACACGCGCTCGCGCTGCAGAGGTCGCGAGATCTCTCTCTCTCGCGCGCGCCGAGATGATGTCACCTCTTCTGGTTCCCCGCGGCCGCCGACGCCTCTACGCTACGCCCGCACTATGTGTTATACGGCGACGGGGAAAAAAATTACTTAAATAGCGCGTCGCCGTCCTCTTATTGCTCTTCCTCCTTCTCCTTCTCCTCCTGTGTATAGTCGTCTTCAGCGTCCTCGCGTCGCAACTCGCTATACGACTACTATACAACAACTAGCTACAACTACAGCTTACAGAGGCAGCAGCAGCAGCAGCATCAGCAGCAGCAGCGACAGAGCGTCGTGTACGTGTACGCCGTTTAGTCATCTGCCGAACAACCACCACGCCGTTCTCACCTCCCGTCCGACATTCCAGAGCCGTTTCATCATCGCGACCAGCATGATATCGCCGTCGAAACCCCGCGCACGTCGCTTACGTGCCCCCCCCCTCGACAGCTCCGGCCGCCGTCATAATAATATATATTTGTTCCATAAATTTCGTCGTCCACACATGTTCGTCGTCGTCGTCGTCTACACACAACACATACTCTGTGCATACACACACACGAGCGCGATAATATATTATTTTACTCGCACTGCCTCTGTAAACACAATATTATACGACCGTGGTAATTAACAGTGTATATGTGCTCTTATTATACACCCGCCGCCGCCTCCGCATGACGTGTGGTCCGTTTTCACATCCGCCGAGTCATCGTTATATCGTTATTATTATTACTGCAACCGATCGTTCCCATCGTCTTCGCCGTTCGACACATATGCGCCGCCCGTCGAAACGCCGTGTCCGACGAGGTCCCCCGACGCGATATTCCGAGGTCTGTCTCTCCTCTGACGCGCGTCTCATTACCATTTACCAGTCGAATAGATACATATTATTGTTGATACGGTATCGTGTGGTTAGGTCGCGGGTCTTTATTATTATAACATTATTTATTATGTATAATCGTCTACAGCCGTAATGGTGTTCGGTTCAACCACCACCAGAATACCGCTGACGCCCGAACAAATTCGACCCCCCCCCCCCCAAATACCATATGCGGCCATCAAACACCGACATCTCTTTGGTTCGGCCGCCGCGTCAATATTCAAATAATAATAATAATAATAATAATAGTAAATTGTATTGTGCGATCGAACGCGATATGCGTGCATGCGGGTCTCCTCCCCTCGCCCGGACGCGCTGCAGACGTTCGCCTCGCTGGCGTATTTTTTTCCATTTCAACAATATTCGTATCGAATAATAATCGTGTTCGTGTACAACCGCATTGTGTGCGTAGAAAAACGTATATATGTTATAATACGAAATTATATTTATACAAACGTGCTCGACGTGCCGTATATATATATGTATAAGAAAAAAACCTTATAGTCGTCGTCGTCGGTCGTCGTCACGTGTATAATATGTATAACGACGGACGGCGGCGGCTGCGGCCAGAAACGTTCGTCGCTCGTCACGGAGAGAGGAGAAATAAAAAATTATATTATACTCGAAATTCCGGATGTCGCGAAAACACAAAAAACCCATTCACGTGTGGTGCTCCGTCGGGCGAGGAGAGCGGTCGCTCACGTCGTTATATGCGTATATTATGATACGGCGTGTGCGAGTGTGTCTCCTCCCCCGCCCCCGACCGTTAACGTCAACTGTATTATTATTATTATACGGTATATAATGTTATATTATTGATATACCTATGTGTGTGTGTGTACGAAAAAAAAACAAACGGTCTACACAGTGTCTACACGACGACGACGACGCGAACGCCACGGAATTTCGGTTTTTTTTCCCTGCCCTCCCGTCACCCGCAATCGCGGTGGTGGCGTCGTCGTCCCGCAGCAGGTCATCGAACCCCGCGACGTCTCTCGCGATCGGCGGCGGCGGTGGTGGCGGCGGCGGAACGGGCGCGAATAAACGCGGCCGAGTGCCCGGTATATACCTGACGGCGACGATGGCATTTGCCGTTGACATTTCGTCACGACCAGAACTGCAGGTCTACATACACGTCTTTGGAAACGGGCCGGTCGAAAAGGTCAGTGGGTCGGTCTCGGCGGCGATGGCAACGCCTCCGGGATGTGCACGAGGTATGCACCGCGGGGACACGACGTACAATTACTTATCGGCGCGCGGACAACCCCTTCCCCCGCTCGGAGACTTGGCGTTGCACCGCACGACGACGTCGGGTCGTGTTTGTACAAATCGGCGGTGGACTACGCCCTTAACCGACACAACGTGTGCTTTTCGCCCGCGTTTTCTATTTACAATATATATATATATATTATTTTTAACATCGCAGTACACAACAACTGCCTATTGTACATTATATCGTTGTTGTGTGTATTGAGTATATTTTATTGTGTACACGCCGCCGCCGAGTTAATTAAATTATACGCGGCGATGTGGTGGTCCGTCGGGCGGGCTACGCCCTCGTCGGTGGCGGCGGCGGCGGCGCAGGACTTGTCTACAAAAGGGGTTGCGGCGCCAGGAGGCGGAGGGGTGAACGGCGTGCGGGTACGACGATCGCGTGTGTCACTGCCGATGGACACCCAAGACATGTACCGCAAACACAAACAAAACCGCCGCCCGCACGAGTTCGCTGCCCGTCGGAACGCGTGCCGCGGCGAGGGCGACGCGAAACCCGATCTCGGACCGAAAGTTTAGGTTTGGCGATTGACTTCGTTAAAGTCGTCGTACACTATAATAATATAATGTATGATAACATTGTGATACACAAAATCGTATATTGTGTGCACGTACCGGTCTAAACACGGCAATAATATTATAATATTATTATAATAATATTATGTCTGCCGCGCGTGTAAACGACTGCAATTATTACGCGATTACGTTCATTACGCACGTCTCGTTTGATATTCAAACGGCGGCGCTCCGCGAGAGATCTTCGCTCTACAGTCGGCTCTATCGGCTCGCCGCTCGATGATAATAATAATAATCGTAAATAATAATGTTGTTGTTATTATTATTATTATTATTATTATTATTATTACTATTATCATGACGACTGTGCCGTGTGTATATATTACAATATGCGTGCGAGTGTGTGGCGGAGGCGGACTGCCGCGTTTGTACCTACGCCGCCGCCGCCGTTATTTAAGTATCATCATAATTATTATTGTCGACGGCAATCCGCCGCCGCCGCCGCCAATGAAACACAACAATAATAATAATAATACCCTTCTCCCGCCGCCGTCGACGTGTCGAGTGTATAACAATCGGACTCGATGAAACGCGGCGAAAACAATAACAATAATAGTAATAGCTGCTCGACAATAATTACAATAATGGTATTTCGGTATTGTGTGCCGCGCGGACGTCTTCGCGTCGAGGAATGTCGTCGTGGCTGCCGCGCTCGGGTTTTCCCGTCACCGCCGACCCCTCGGCGGTTTTTTGTTATTCGCGTCGCCCGACGGGGCTATCCGGAAGAACGTCTGGTGCACGTGCGTCTCGTAATGGTTCGTATAAGGAACCGCCGTTGCAAAATCGCGACTGTTCACGCGACGATACCGTACGCTGCACGAAACGCGACGCGGCGTGTTTTTTAAAAAAGTTTTTCCTTCACGGTTATAATATTATAAATTATTCCGTTATAAATAAATAACGAATCGGACACGACCTCGATATTATGTCGTCCTGTATAGCTCAGCTCACACGTTTGAAATATAACATGGTATATTCCTATACCATATTATTATATAGGCGCCGCAGCATAATCGAGAGCTGTAGCTGAGCAATCGACATCGTCATGTTTCTCGACCATCGAGTTTTAAATTTTTTATCGGACGTACAAACTACAAAGCGTTATGAATAATAGCCGACTAAGATTACAACATCTAAATCGATTGAATGAAAAGAATTTAAAGTAATGAATTTCGAAAGCGCGCCGGAAAAATAGTATTATGTTTTTAATAAGTAGAGTTCGATTTAAAAATAAATACAACAATGGTAAATTATTATTATGCATTTTAAAAATAATTGCGAAATAACGAAAACAGGTGTGTTATAGTTACGGCACCGTTCCAATTTTTTTTTCTAAAGCACTCGATTGTATCGTACCGCTTTTTTTGATCTTTCGCCCAGCGTGTAGTAAACTGCAGGCAGCTAAGCTGTCTTGGCTAGAAAACGGCTAGAGATAGGAAATGTTTCCGGTAAGAGGGGACGACATGAAAAATTGAAACATTTGTATTGAAATGTCAGTTGCGAGTGTCTTATGCCAACAATCGTAAAATGAATTTGACTTTAATAAACATATTACATATTATTAGTTATTTGTTGGAATAAATACATATATTTTGGGCGGTTTTTGAACACCTTAAAGTTTTTCCCCTAATTTAAATAGAATACCAATCATTAATCTAACCATATCCACCAAATCACTGGCTCTCGTTTATATATGTATTGTTTTATAACTTTAATATACCTAAAATATCAGATAAATATTATTATTTACTACACATAGAATTATATAAAATAATGGTTTGTTTTGGTTTTCCACAGGTGAATGCCGTAACTTACGCGAGGACGACTACCAGCTGCAACGAGTTCGTCGACAAGATTATGATGCAAGAGAATTTCTAGCCGACGGTCCCGGAAGTGATGAAGATGAGGATTCGGAAAGTCAAGAAGCGTCACCCGACGGTGCTGGTAACACATTGCCCGTCATACAGACATCGGGACTTGTGGTAGAAACTATTGAAGGCACAACGGTGAATCTCCCTTGCAAAGTTCTCAATGGTTCTGGTAAGTAACACAGAATAATTATAATATGTTTTATAAATTTATATATTATATTATATTATATTAATGAAACATAGATGTTATTTTAATTAAGTTTACGTAGGTAGTTTATTATGTACACTCGAATTGTCTTCGCTTTTATAGTTATATGTAGATATTAATTTTTTATTTTTTTCGGTATTAATCATACCGAAGCAAATATAGAAAGGAGGGACTGGGGGAACATAGATTTCCAAAGACTATGCCTAGTCACTCAAAATTAAGTCTTCATAAAGTAGTTCCCGAGTAATAAGTCGTTTATTGTTTCCTAAGATTTTTAAATTCAACTGAATAAAATGTATGTATTAAAAAATATATTAAAAAGTTATTTATAATTTTGTTTTTGTGGTATAGCATTTCTGATATAAGTGATTTAAATATTAAACAGATACGATAAGAATATTGTTGTTTTCCGTAGAAAATATGGTAAGAAAATAATATGACATTATGACCTGACCATGTAATAACTAATATTTGACTACATATATAATATATATGTAATGTGTAGGTTAATTTAGACATAAAATAGATATCGAATATAAATTATGTAATTTATATAAATAATAATTTTTGATTGTACATCAATAACTGTATTCAGGAATGGAGTTCTATGCAACATATTAAAAAAATATATTGATACTTTAATCCCCCTCCCCCAAAAAAAAATTGTATGCTTTTTTTATAAATGACAATAAATAATAACTAATTAGTCTTTATTTCTTTAAATTTAGACTTTGAACTATGTAGGCAAGTAACAAATATATACTTTTGTTGTATGGTTTTATTTGGTATATGTTACTGTGTACACATATATTATTATTTATTATGTATATAATGTGACCTATAAATACATTAGCTAAGACAATTATAATGTTCTATGTCTAAGAATAATCAATTTAATATTTAATTTCAAAAAAATAAAAATATATGTAGGTGTATTCAAATAATTGCATGATTTCGTCCCATGTGTGTTACAGTGGACGATTATGCAGTAATGTGGATCAATGGCACCAAAAGTATAATGACGGACTCTTATACTATGACTACAGACCCGAGGGTCAAACCTGGACCACAGTCAGAGACATCTGCAGGATTCCAGGAACACACACTTATCATTGAGCAAGTAACGCGAATGGATTCTGGATCCTACACGTGCAGGATAGCATCAACACCCCCCGTTGAGATAACCCATACCCTGCGTGTCACACGTCAGTACTTATCTGTATATTTTATTACTCTCTCTGTATTGTTGCCGAGCGCCGGTCTGGCGTCGTCTGTGGCGTAGATAAGATTTTTGTTTGGTTTTTCATTTCGGGGGTGAATGGGAATTAATGTGCAAAGTGTGTTGTCGTTGGGACGTCACGTAAGTTATCACCTCTTATATTGCAAGTAATTTTTCAGCGGTTCGACGGGGGGCGTCTAGAAGGTCTACCGACCATTTACAACGCACATCTATGTACCCGGCGCTCGTAGTGATCAATATAGTTATATTTATTATTTTGTGACTGTATTTTAATGTATTGCGTGATGTTATTTTTATACGCAGATCCGGCCAAAGTCCTGTCAGTGCAATCTGTGGGATCCCCTGGGTTTTTGAATAATGGAGCCGCAAAAAAATTAACCGTGAAACAAGGCGAACCACTGCAACTGGTGTGCACCGTGGCAGGATACCCGGAGCCTACGGTGCAATGGACCAAAAAGGTATAATGATTCGAGCTCGTCAACAAATTTACCGGTTTGTTAATATGTTTGTTCTGTGATTTGTCGTGTACAGGCTAAATACCACCAACAATCGCAACAACCGTCTATACCGTCTCTGGATCATGATCAAAAGAACCCGGATTCTGCACCATTGACTCCCTCAACCACGGTCGTTTCGAAGACGAATGAGGTCCGTATCGATTCTGTCGTCGCGTATCGCGATGCAGGTTACTATGAGTGTTCGGCGCACAACAGCATCACCACAGGATCCTCCGCAGCCTCTGTGTCAGGAGGACCCAATGCGGCGGCTGCACATATGGGAATAGAAGTGGAAATCGAATGTAAGTAGTAACTATACATCGATGCGAAAAATTTATTGAAATACTTTTTAAATAAAAAAATATGTATATTTGTTTTAAATATAATAATAATAATACATTATATTGTTTATATTATTTTTTTAAAGCGTTATGTAACATATTATAGCTATTATATTTTGTTTTGAAATATTTATTTTTCATTTATAACAACAATCTAATTAATAATTCCATTTTAAATAACACATATCATGATTGAACAATCACGTGTTCAATTATAATTGAAATTCACGATTCGCGAGATTATCATCATACAAATAAATTTAAATGAACAGGACTATGTGTTAGACGAATAACTCGAAAATAAAAATTAAATCATTCAATGCCAGTAAACACATATTTTAAATATTTGACTCGATAAAAGATTTAAAAACGTGCCCGATACCAACTAAAAAAAATAATTAAATTCTTTGTAACAATATTGTATCTATACAATTATGAATTATGATATTATATATATATATTTAATATTATTTATGCATGTACTTACTTATAACTATCTTCGCTGTACGTTTTGTTTAATCGGTGTCGTTTTCTGATGCAGTCTCGCCCGAAATTGTTGTGCCCCGGCTCGTTGTCAACACCGGTGAAGGTGACGTCGCTCAGATGGCGTGTTCCGTGCACGCATACCCCAAAGTTAAAGTCACGTGGGAAAAGGAAATATTGAACGCGAACGGACCACAGTCATCGGCACCCGTGGTTGCCGAAGGCCCCAACAGCCGGTACGATATTTCCAGGCAATCGATCTCCAGCAGCTCTTTCCAGGCCTTGGTAAACACATCCGCGATACCGGTCGGACCAACTTTCGTACTGAAAGTTAAACAAGTGCAAGGACCGCAAGACTTTGGTCGGTACCGGTGTCGGGCTGAAAACCGTGTTGGTGTCGCTTATTCAGATTACATAACGTTGACCGGTACGTAATATACACTTTCCACTCTTCAGCGTGATATATCTAGTGCGGCGCCCTGGTGTAATCATATTTTCCGCCAAAAATGTGATTTTCATTACCGTGAAATCTATTTCTATACCTATATTATTGAGATGGAGTTTGAAAATCTCTATTCTATCCGTAGTGTTGTTGTTCATCAATGTATATCGGGATTCAGGATAAACTATTAAATACTGAAGATACATTAGAAATAATTGATTTTACGTGTAATAAAACTGTAGGTATGCTAATTATTCAAATTACAATAATATGGTTCGATTTTAGTGCAAACATATTCGGAACAACAAATAATTGTAAATCTTTTCACACACATTTTAATAAACAATTTTATAAATCACATCCACACATTAATACATTTTCAAAATATATTTAAATTTTCACTGCGTATACATTTAAATTAACAGTTACAACTTAGGTATGCAAAAACCTATAATATTTAATCAAATAAACGATTAATTCATACAGCGAACATAAAAATAAAATGATTTTAAGAATAACATTTTTTTTTAAAGATATGTAATAATAAATTATTCGAAATAATAAATAATGAATAATTTATTGTCAGAAATTATTGACTATACGTATAGTATATACTATATATTATTATACACACAGATTTAATAATAATAAATTTAATTTAATTCAAATCAAATTTTTGAACCTTAACACGAAAATGAAATTAAGTCGAACAATTTTTTAGGGGTTAATGAGAACCGCTTCCTATAGTAATGGCTCCTAGATAACTTTAAATGACTCTCAAACTATAATGTAGACAGGTAGGTAGAAATAAATTTGGCGGAAATGAAAATCAAGTTTTTTGGCAATTAAAACTGACGTCTGCAGAGCGCCCATTATTAAATATTATAGTTATCATACCATAGCCGTCATGTTGTACAACGACTGCAGTTGACAAATCGAAAATTGTTTCTTTCCATTACAGGTTCACCGGCCAAGCCTCAATCGTCGTACGTGCACGTCAAAGACAAGGCACCCGAACTGGCATGGACCGTGGACAGTTCGTCGCCGCTACTCAAATACCAGTTGCAGTACAGGCGACAACAGGTTTAATATGCTAATAATATTATATATACGTCATTTTATTTAGATATTATTTTTCGTTGTCGATTATGGTGCCAAACTAAAATTTTATTGCATAAAGTAAAAGATTTCGACAATTACCGCATACCTACCACGTGTTCCTATAAAATATAAATATATCCACATTTACACATAAACACAGTCGTGTTCATAGCGATCGCTTTATCGCTCGGGTTATACATTGGACATCATTGTAGCCGTGTCTAGCATCTAATTTGCAAGGTATTAGGTATAAGGCTTTGAACCTTCCTAGTTACCTATGTTTCAATGCAGCTTGCATAATAGGAGGGGCAGATTAAAAATAAATATACATATAATATATACAGTGACACGAACTAGGCTCATCCCCCTTTAATTCTTTTTAAATCTTAAATCCTAAATTATTCTGATCTTTAAAATATTTAGAAAATACCTACTAAGTATCATATTTTCAAATACTTGTAGGATGTTTTTCACCTGGATTGTCCGTGTAATGGTAGGTACTAACCTGTTATTTCAATGTTGTAAATCGTTAAACGTGATTTTTTTTTTTTTTTTTGAAACTGCTGATACGTTTAAATCCAAATTCTAATGAGTAATTTCGGAGTTACTTAACTTAATGAAGGCATTCTAAAGATAATAGTAGTTTTACATAAATTATAAAACAAAATATATCAATTAAGTGCGTCGTATTACAAATATATAGTATATGAGTAGTCGCAGACTACAATTTTTACAAATTAATATTAATTGTTACAATTTTAAAATCGTCATATTATAGCCCCCATATTATACTCTAAACCTATTATCATGGACTATTAATCTATTACCCTAAGTATTAAGTACTTAAATGAGTTGGATAGTAAGAAATGATGATGTCTCTTAAAGTATTATAATTGTATAAAAAAGAAACGACTATTTCGCTATAATACGCGGCCAACAACCAACGTTTCTTGTATATCTATATATAACACGTGTATGTTATACGTATTTCACAGGATTCAGCTGATTCTTGGGTGGATGTCAAGCCGCAGCCTCAGGTGCAGGTCGCCTCGTCTACTGGCGGCAACTCGGGCGACGAGCGTCGTTACACCATGTCCTATTTATTCGGCGGCGATAGCCAACCACAACAACAGCCGGCCGGAGAATCCATGATCACGCCGATTATCCTGCGACGAGGCACCACGTACGTGGCCCGTCTCAGGGCTGAAAACGTTCACGGCTGGTCTGACTGGTCGTCGGATATCGTGTTTACCGGTATGTATGAAATAATGATGGTGATAAATTAGAACTGAGATTTTTATGCGATATTTGTTCTTACAATTTACAACACCAAGGATAAATATATTTTTAATGCAATTTTGAGATTTTTAAGTCATATTCGCATTTTTCGTAATTTTTTTTTTAGAGAGTTGAAATTTATGAGATTTTGTTATTCGTCCTTGGTATCTTTAGTCCATGTATTTATTATCGTTTCTTAGTAATTATGAAACGCAAAAATAATACACATAGTACTTGACGAATCACTTTGATTACCGACTCAGGACTTTTGAATTGAAAAAACTCAAATCGAATGTCCGCAGGATTTTCCAAAATATTTTCTTGTCACCTTATTGATACATCTGCAGCATATAATCACAGCTATCGTTTTATTTTTGCACGCACTATAGTTTTGTGCTATTCACATTTTGCGTTTATTGCAAAATACTTTGATATCCTGTGTTATTATTAAATGTTCCTTGTATTACCCGGGCTCATGTCAAAATATCCCAATCTATAATAATATACTATAGGTTTAAAAATCTTGATAGATCGATATTGCTTTCACAGTTTAAAGTCATCGATTACTTTAACTACTCTGACGTTACATACATGGCGATAAAATAATATCGTTCTTTTAAAATTTGAAGGTTTATTTTATACAGATTTTATTTATATCTCATATTTATTATATATAGTTCAACTTATAATTTAAAATAAATTGAACTTTCATAAAATTTGATTGAATTGAATAGTAATTCTACATATTATTTATTTTATGAATAAATATTAATAATCCTATTTTTACTTCATACGTTTCATATTACAGTTTCAATTGTTAAACGTTTTTAATCCTTTTTAACTCCTTGATTCTTATGCACTGCACTACCACACATACACACACACATACACGCTTTGCATTTATTTTTACATTTGGATGTTAAAAACTATAATAGCTATAGATTAAGTCAATTAATATGTAAAAACTTAACTCAAAGACCTACCTACTGAATAAAACTTTTAAGATCCGAAAGGAATATTAATGGAAAATTAAAATCACGAAAGCAAAGTCAATTGTCCGGGAATGTATTAGAATAGATAACGCGATGGTGAAACGATAACAGTGCAAACACGCTATGTGGCGTCGAATAAAACTTAAATGTTTACATACATTTTCATCGAGTCATTATCCATTGAACTTATTACAAGACAAAAATAATTCTACGGTCGTAAATCCATACTTGAGCTACTCACCGAATTATTGGTGCCAAAATGCATGTCATTTAATTTCCGAGTTATTTTCGAAATCATTTGTTGTTTTTATTGTTAGGTATCCAAGTATTGACGAAATTTATTTTTAGATGTAGGAGATTTAATTTGATTTACAACTGTTATGAATAAAACAAATAATATTATTATACTATTCGAATATCATACGAATAAAAACAAAAAATAAAAATACATTTATGTATTTAACATTGGTCCGTTTTGCCATTAGCTCTATCGTATTTCTAGAGAGATTATTTTAAAACGCCACGCATCCTAACTCTATTTTACCTTTATTATTATTTAACAAAACTGCACGGATTTGGTTCACGCTCGACACACTTGTTTCTAGGTGGATTAAACGACGATCAAGATGCCAACGAGATTACTCAGTACGATGGACATCAACATAACGACAATATTTCGAGTAAGTAAACTAATGCACACTAGTGCACTACCTTATCTACACCGTAGTCTGTAAAGAAATTTTAAAAAGCTACAACATTGCTTAAGTTATTATTATTTGTTTATTTGCATGATGCGAGAGCACTTCGCGCTTCACTTAGGTTACGGTCTTAACCCTTGACTCTTGAGTTAATCGGTACTGGCTATTTATTTTTACCGGAACACACAGGTATCAGTTTCTTGAAATATTCCTTTTGTGGTAGAACTTCTGAAAACAAATTAGGATTCGTCACGCAGTTTACTCGATATGGATATCTTCGTAATTATCAACACCGTCAAAACCTTATAAAGCATCTAAATTTGATCACACGAATTTCAATGAAAAAAAAAATGATCGCATAAACAAGCGATAAAATCGATTTTGTTACGTAGATATAAGTATGTTACATTGGATAATTTAAATGCATTTTCAAATTTTTTTATTCGAATTTTTCGAGACAATTAAAAAAAAGTACAAAATTCAACAAAAAGTTATACTTCCTTATACTATGTGGTGGTTTTATACGACACATCAATAATAGTTTATTTAACTCGCACTTATATACAGTATTGGATTTCTTAAAAACGGCTGGTATGCGATAAATTCCTGTGTAATGTTTACTTCGTAATTATTTGGCATTTGCTACAATAGTTGTTTGAGTTGGTGCCACCACCTGACATACACGAAAAATGTTGCGTGCTTATCTCGCTGTTGCACTAAAGTAGGTGATAGGGTAAAGATCGTTTATCATTAAAATTCTTATATCGTATAGGAAGATTTCTATTCTTTACCATGGCAAAGCACTGCAGGACGCATATAACAGGTCAATTACATAAATTCGATTGTCAACGCGTATAACATATTTGTGACTTTACAAAAAGTTTTGCTATTGTTATCGAATATTTTTTTTTAATATATCAAACAAGCATTGATATATTATATATTTAAGACACCCCTCCTTGTATTTGTTATGTCTGAGATATATTTTTATTCTTATTAACTATTATACATTATTCTTTGTTATGTATAATATTGATTTATATTATAATTAATTATAAACCTATCTTTGTACAACTCTTGGTTAAAAGAGGTATAAATTGTCATATTAAGATGATACCAAAATACCATTAGTCTTTTCTCTGACCCAAGCGCAACATGGAAAATTTGCATTCAGCAGAAGCCATCTTGTATCGTTAACTTTATTATTAGAGTGAATTTATACTATATACTATTGTACGTAACGCTATCAAACTTAAAATAAAAACATTATCAATGCTTTTAACTTTTTAAGTTAGCATTTGAGGATATTTCAATTTAATGCAAGTTATGATTATGTTAAATATTAAAATTGAAAAATTGAATAGTGCAATGTACAAACATAGATTATGTTTTCTTCTTTAAGTTTGATGGTATACAAATTCACGCTAATATTAGAGCTAACAACCAAAAATTGGTTCTATTGAACGTGAATATGTCATGTTACGTATGGATCAGAGAAAAAACAAATAGTGCGGTACCACTGCAATTCGCATAATATTATGATCATGAATTTAATAATCTTAGAACGCCGATCGAGTTTAAGGGGTTATAAATAGGCAATTGTGTGTTGTTTTGCGTGGTATTTACTATGCACGTTTACGTGAAAAAATTCATTAAATTGATTAGTTTTTAATATAATGAATAAATAAGATAATGGATTACGGTTTATAAGTCATGTAATATGAGATATGGTTCCTAGAAACAAACCCACAAGATTATAATGTTATATTGGTGAAATACATAGACGATGAGATTAAATTGTATTAACTACAATTATATATTTGATTACAAGAAGGTGTTACTAATTGTTTTGCATAAAAAATTGATGGACAGCTTCGATGTAATCATATCATGATAAACATTTTAAAATACTAGATTTAGCTTTGACGTTGATTTCTGTGTAACTGATTAGTGATTAATTGTGTTTAAAGTACAAAATATTTATATCTACTATGAGTTTAAAGTATTTAAACTAATACCTATATATTTCGACAGGATTATGTGGCAACAATTACAAAGTCCACTAAATACTTGATTCCAAAACTACTATTCAAAATTTTGCACCATACTTAGCCACATCAATGAACTTTCTCTAATAAATATTTTTTAAATATGATTTTTAAAATTATTATCGAGTATCTATTGTAGAGACTATTTATTTTTACTTAAAGTATTTATTGATACACCGTATTGATATTTGATTCTCTTAAATTTAAAATGTCTACAAATTATAAAAATGTAACAATATTTATTACTCTCTTCCTTCCCACATATACCTAATTATAAGATAATCGTTTTTAGTAGTGTATAATGTATTGGCAGATAAATAACGATTTTTGTCTATTACAAAAATCAAATTTTCATTAACTTTTTAAATAAATACGTTGAAAAAAATACATAATAGTTTTAAACCTCAAAAATTACAGTACACACGTTTACGTTTAAATATGTATAAAGGCATACAGCTAAAAAAAAATATTTGATGTATTTAATTAATAAGCGATTGGTGTAATATTGACTGTTTGCCGTTTTTTGCAATTGTGACATGATGACAGAATTTATAGCTGTGCAAATATTTATCATGACGAGCGTTGATAAAAAAAACAAAATTATACGTAGTACGTACCCACAATTAATAGGATAACAAAATATATGATTTATTTTTTATTTGGTTCTCATGACTTAATTGATAACATACCACGATATAAAACGCAATTATTCATATTATTACAATAATCTGTTACCAACAGTGACACAGCTGCAGTTAAAGCCCTTGCAGGGACGTTTCCTCCCACAACAGCCTTTTTTTTGTTCTAATCACTTATCGGGGTTCCCGTTAAGTAATTATTTCAGTTATTGATTAGGTTTTAGTACCACATTGCCATTTTCTAGTTTTATGACTATCACACACCAATTCCCCACATAATATAGTTGACATACGAGTAGTATGTATGATCAATTGAACACAAACAAAAGAAGTCGTTAAAAACGACATGTTTAACAACATTTAATCTACTTTTTTTATGAAGCATCAAATGAATGTGCGTTGTACATCAATTAAAGTTTTTTTACTGTGATTGTATAGTTTTGTTTGTGTTTTATGTTTTTCAATTACTTATGAATAAGGTCCAGAAAATTCATGCACTATAATCCATTGAAATATACTCTTATTTTTGCTGATTGATAATTAAAAATATTATTTTATTATATAAATTTAAAAATTTAATTAAATTTTAAATTGAAACTTAAAATAATATAAATTATATTATAATGACTGAGTTTTATCAACTATTACATTCATAATTAAAGATTTCGATTGGTGGTACGCCGTTTAGTATAAAATATATGAGTAATTTTTTTAATTTTATTTATTGATTGTCCTAATAATAAGTGATTTATGTTGACAATTATTATATAATATTTGGCTCTAATATACAGTTAATGATAAACGATTTGAATAATATGTAAATAAATAAAAAGTACGTATGTGGGTGTATTGATCTGTTATACAATAGATAGGTGTCGAATGGGTCAATATTATGGGTGTGTTAAATATAAATTCAATGATAAAACATTATTCATCGTAAACGAAAAACGTTTCTAAGAGGAGATGGTCTGTTATACTATATATCACTATGTATATTTTGTGATATAGCTATTTAAGTCATTAATTTTACTTTTGATATTACAGTAGGATGATAACATTTTTCTGGAAATAATGCATTTATAATATCATTAATATTTAATTATTATAATAATAAATATGTTCTTATATTATATTATATCAATGTATACAACTCAACATTTAATAACATCTTCGATAAATACCGTAAAACATTATAATAGAATAAAATTATAGAATAAATAGATAATTATATCTAAAAAGAAATCAAAAATAGTAAAATTCATAATAATACTATATTCGCAAAAGTTTTAAGTTTCCACAAATAATGATTTTATATTGTAACAAAATAATTAACAGTATTATTTATCTTTAAAAAAGTGATTTCGTCTAAATTTGAATTTAAAATGTCTTTAAAATATAATTGTCATTATAATACAAACAATGGCCCCGCTTGTATTTGTATCATTTAAATTTTTTACTGATTTTTTAACTTTTGGACTATTCAGTAAAAATAATCAAATTCATGAACTTTCGGGCCCTACATTTACTCTTCGTATGTTAAATATATCCTTAAGCTTGGTCTAAAATATTTGAATTAGTTATTAATATATATCTGATTTTCCAGGATTTTACTTTTTACTCTAAATTATTAGGTCGTTTTACTTTTAAACTTGATAAAGACTTTCTTAGTTTTAATTAGCTGTCTTTTCAAATATCTATATATATACATAAATATACTTCATCAACATTTAATAAAATGTCCAACTAAATAAATACCTATAGTAAAATTATTCAGTTTTCACGGAACATCATTTATACGATGCACTTGGTCGTTATGTATATAATTCATGAAAATTTAATCTATCTACCAATATAGGGGTGACGCGTGCTATAATACAATGAATTTTATTCAAAACCATTTTTTTGGGCAATGCATTTTCAAAATGGTGTTTTTATTTAATAATATACATTCATTGATATAGGTACAACTAACACGGAAAATGCACATTAGTTAAATTGCATACGACACGATACTTCGTTGGCCCGAGGATAAAGTCATATGAAAAATTAAAATGCATTAATTCTGACCAAAATATGCACGTTTGAAAAATTTAAAATATATATTAGACAAATAGTATAATTTATATAATTCTACTAAAATAATAATTATTTCATAATCTATTCGTCCTGAAATATATTGAGCTGTTCATTATGTATACAGCTATAGTTAGTTTGTTTTAAATTTCTCGAAACTCGAACTATCATCTAGGCTACTGTCATCAAATTTGTGTATGAAAATAACGGTGTTAAAAATAATTATTTTATATTAAAAACCTATAAATTATAGCTATAAAAAATAAACAAAATATGTCAAAAAAACCAAAATTACACAATTTAAGTTGTGAAGTCGTTAAAATGTTTGCCAACATTTTACTAATAACAACGACCAATGATCATTATTTTGTGTTATAAATTAATGTTTGACGATAATATTTCAATTACCAAATTACAATCAATGTTATACTGTTATAATACATGTATCACACTCACGCTCACGTCAACTTTATTTATAGGTATACCTGAAACAGTAGCTTAACCAATACATCGGTAGTTAAAAATAATTAATTTAATAGTAATGTATATATCTAAACATATAGATATAGGATTTTTATCACGACTATAAAATACGACTCATCATTGTTACTCGTTATCTTGGATACGTGTGGATATCATAGATAATAAAAGAATGGATAGGCCATCAGGCCTTATCGCACGGGCAAGAACATTATTTTACTTTGAGGTTACAAGGGGTTTTATCTATTATCAAAATATCAAAATTGCAGCAATATTTATATATATATATAGCTATATAAATAAATGATAATACCCTTTGCTAAAGTGAGAGCACTATATAAAAGCAGTCTGTCTCTCATCCACATTCCGGCCCGCAAACCCCTATGTTGTTAATATAGGAATGGCCTATCCATTCTTTTATTATCTATGGTGGATATAGGTGTATAATATATGTTTTAAGTATATAAATACTATATGGAATTACTTGACCGACTTTAACACACTGTTTGTATTTGCAGAAGCTTCCGTCGCAGGCACAAGCGACGCATCGGGTCTGCAGCAGTACTCTGCCTTGGTCACCTCCATCGTGTTGGCCATCGCCACTGTGGCCGTCACCGCGGCTTCTGTCAGCTGTTAGACCGTCGCCGGTCCAGCAGTCTGCAGGGAACGCCGTCGCCGTCGTCGCCGAACGTGTACCTCCATCGTCACAACGTCAACAACGGCTGCGAAAATCACCAAGGAAAAAAATTTATATTTATTATTATATATTATTAAATTTATTACTAAACACAACAACGACACCATAATATTATAGGCGCACCGACCCGCTACCGACGTGCGCCTAATACTCTCTTTCTCTCACACTATCTCTCTCTCTCTCTCTCTTCAAAAATATTTGCGGTCACCGGACAACGGGAGGGGGGCGTAAGTAAATTCAAAACAATTATACATACTTAATGAAACCAAAGACAGACACGATGACGCCTCTACTATATTGCAGTAATGATAACCACCATATATATATATTATATTATAACATTAAATTGTTGTCGTTATAATAATTATTATTATCGCCGCTTATTATTATTTTTACATTTCATTATTACTATAAAACGCGATGGATGCACGACTGTTTTACGCGCCTCGACTTATACGATGTAATACAATATATATATATATTATATACCGCTATATAATCATAGACATAGGTAGATTATTTATAATTGATTAGGTTTATTTAAACATATAATTTAACGCGTATTATTACTACGACGTCGTGCGCTTAAAAATGACTTAGCCGCCGCCGTCCCGCGTACTCGTCGTACCGCCGCCGTGATCAATGCCGCCGTCGGAGCTTTTTGATTTTTATTTCGATCGCCCGTCGTCTGTAATTTACTTTTTTACGCGCGAGCATCGTCCACTCGCAATTTCGATGTCATCATTATTTTTTATTATTATTTTTACTGTACAGTCACACGTACCACGATATGATATTATATTATTGTCGCCACACACCATCGCGCGGGTAATAGGAATCGCGCACGCTTATTGCGAACGTGTCACGTCTCCGGTGTCCTATACTGCAGGACATTTTTAGAAACGTCATCATTATACGCTATAGCATGACAATATAATGCTAATAATAATAACACGTCCGATGTGTAGGTACCTACGTACTTGGGTAGTATTATTTATATTATTTAATACACATATAGGTACGCGTGCACGTCGTTCGTAGATTTTAACGAGCGTTATTTGTTTTCTCGTATAATATACGTCGTATAGGTATACGATGACACGCGTGACCTGTGTACACACGCGACCCGTCGTCATAAACGCGGGTCGTCGAAAAAACGGTTTTTTTCTCGTATGTTTTTTACCCCTAAAAAAATTGTACTCCCATCGCGCGAGCTCCATCGTAATCGCGGCGGCAACGCGTTTTTCATTTTTATTTTTTTATTATTATTATTACTATTTTTTTTTTTCAAAAATTCATTAGATATAGACCATCTATATATACATATATATATATTATATTATCTTCCACCCGTGTGTCTGTAACGATATTTTATTATACGTGTTGTACATAAAAAATATAAGAAGGGGACGACGCTTTTGTTATTATTATTATTATTATTATTATAATGATTTTTTTTCGTACATTATTATTATTATTATTAATTATTAATATTATTAGAATAATATGGTTTATAGAGCCGCTACGAGCGCCTATTATGCACCTAATTTATATAAATATAAATAATATTATACATCATTATATTATAGTAATAGTGCCGAGATCGAATTTTTTTTTACTACAATGTTTAGACTGCTGCAACAAATTAAAAATTGCATGTACTATTTTATACATGGACAAATGTAGAAATCGAGCTTATATAATACAATATACATTAGTTATAATATTACGAGATAATCAAAATATAATACAAACAGTTATTATTATATTTTTTATAACATTATATTTATATGTGTTTATGTACATTGTGTATCCACTTATATGTGTAATACATTAATTATATATACTATACAATATATAGATATATAGATACATTATAACGCTAGTTTTTTTTTTTTTGCTTTTGTGTGTATTTATTATTATTTTATTTTTATTTGTATAAGATTTACGATGGCAACTATTCTCTTAATTAATTATATATTTTTACTATTTGACTAAAATACACATATGCATAGAATGCGAGCTTGTTATACGTGTGTACTTAAATAATTCATTTGTGCGACCGCTCGATTTTTTTTATTATTATTATAATTATTAATATTACGTATATTAATATAAAATGCCGCTATGAAATTAATACAATAATTATTATGATATTAATATTTGTAGCCCCTCTCAGTGTCTGCAGTCTACTTTTATTATACTACACAATACATGAAATAAAATCAAATTTAAATATAATTATATTATTAAAAATATTTTTCAAATGTAATTATTTGTATGAATTCAAATCCCTCGATTAAACGATTATGGAAACATAGATACCTAGTCAGTGTGGAGATGTATGGCGCATATAGTTAAATCAAACTGTGTTTGTGTACACTGTACTAAATACTAATACTGTTTCAAAGTGGCGATAATGGATGGTATACTATGTGGTCAAAAGATATTATTATGCCCTAAGAAATGCCACTGAATGAACGGTCGTACAAGCATAATGTGTGATATCTTCTCAACGTATATAACATGCCAACTGTTACCCAGAGGTTGGTCGTAATCAAAAAATAAAGACAATATGAGGATATACTATTGCGATGCTACCACAGCGAACAGTTCGTTCGTACAATCTCAGTCATCTCAGTACATGGCGATGGATATGGAATCACGGTGCTCGTTGTTCTTATAGGAACTTTAATCAACCGGACATAGGATAAAATCTAGGCAGACACATTGACCACGAACTTCTACTTCTCTTGAATATATCACATGGCTCATATTGTTATGTATACACGGTTGTTGTGGCTGCAAAACTTCAAATCTGAGAGGCGAGAGATAATAAAAACATGGTTTATCGAAGCTAAGAATTTAGACAATTTTGGCTAGTTGAATCACAACTAAATTTACAAGATAAGGTGGTTATGAAATTAGAGTTTTAGACTAAACTGCGGACAGTATAAATATTTGATAACTTAAACGAGTCGAATCATTTTATATAGATAAAACAAATGAAAAAATTGTATTTTAAACTGTACCCGGAACATACATAATATTAAACTATTTAACTGCATATTTTACGTAGATAGCAAAGAGCTATAAATTAAAATTGCTAAAAAGTACCTACTTAATAAAGATAAAATAGAGATTTTATAATTTAAAATATTAGATTTGATATTGTATAATGTATATATACAATTTTATGTTCAGAGATAAATTTCAAATTACTTATCTTAACACCATTGTATTTAACTAATTGTTCAAGATTTGGTTAAGTTATGTAACTAACTTGTTAATATTGTAAAAAATGTATATTTAAAGTATCAAACAAATTAATTTGATAATAAGACCTATATTAATTGTGTTTACAATAATTTCTTAACTTATAAAGCTAAAGCACAATATAAAAAATTAAACGATGTTATCAACTTAACAAGTAAAGAATAGTTTCAAATATTATATAAAAATCCCAATTTTCAACTATTTTATTAATATTGTCAGATAGTTAGATAAGTACAACTGTACACAACTAATGATATACCTATTATAAAATATAAAGTTATAGTATTTAATATTAGTTTTTATAGAGTTAATTTTCAAGTTAATATAACATTCATTGTTGTTGGATTTTTGTTTTTAATTTCGAATACCGTAACTATCAAATACACTTGATTCAAAAATTTAAATATAAGTTGTTGAAATATTAGCTATGTCTGTCACCACTGTCAGTCAGTATCTAAAAAAACATTTATGGAGTTATTTACTTGTAGATTCGAAAATTGTAGCACATATATGTTCTATTCGTCGGCGGCATCGACATACATCATCATAACATATTTTTAAATGTGTACGATTGACTAAATTTACAAATATAATTAATACATTTTAATCAGTCTAACTTGATAACTGCAGGTTCGTCCACTGTTCTGGTTTTAACGGTTCTTCTCAAATAACAGGCAAACTTTTTTTTTGCTTGTTTTTTAGTTACATGATCATAGGCACAAGACAAGAGTTATACGTCTAAAACAAACAACCAAAATATATCATAAATTATATTATCTATGTTTATAGTTACTAATCTTATTTTTACTTGATAAAAAATAAACACCCGTAATATTAGATAGATAGATGATACAAATTACATTTATTATAGGTACAACGTATAACAAGTGGACTAAACTATTTGAAATAGAAATCGTGAAGACAAAAAACTTAATGCTGTAGAAATGGCACTTTTTAATATTATTAAAATTTATATGATTATATTAATGATTATTTATGATTTTATGTGATTATATTTTAATTTTTTAATTCGATCTATAAGCTAATTGATTTTTTTTAAAAAAACACCATAGACGAATTTTCAATATTAATTATGTTTATTTAAAGTATGAATATAATTATGTTATTGGAACAAAACGATTTTTTATACTACAATGAGGTATAGTTGAGCATTCAAAATCTTTTGAAATGAGGCTGAACTAACTTAATTTCTTAATAAATAAATCTGATATCATTATTCATATTTAAATTTATGTCATGTATCTATTTATTATTCTTATCTTATACTAAAACATCTAAAACGTTATTTTTTAGGTACACAATATATTATTAATTATTATGAATATGCATTAATAAACGTGTAGGTATACGGATCACATTATCTGAACGTAGGTATATAATAAAGTAAGTGTATTTTATAAATCTTATCATTGATTATATTATAATGAAGCTTTTTAATATACGATCAAATGATCTTATCATTAATTGTAAAATGATGCTTAATATTAAGGGTCTTACTTTTTTATCTGAAGTTTTATTATCCATGTAGGAACATTATACTTAGGTAGGTACTTAGATTGTCCATCTATAAATAGTCATACGTCGAGTCTATGACATTTGTTTTTTAATTAGAAATAATAAAACATTATATGACATACCTATGTTCAATTCCAAAGAGAATGTTATTATTACATTGCATTACAAAACTTAAATTTAATTAGTTTTTGTTTTTAATTATTTTTACCATTAACCACATGGTCTATGAACATATTTAATTATAACTCATTTTTGCAATTATTTATCCATGACCCATGTGTTATAAGAGGTATGTATTTTCTTGTAGGTATTTATTGATGAATATTATTATTAAACTGAATAACAGAAAGTTACGATTCACACGTTTTTAATTAAATAAGATTTTTCTTTATTCAAAAATTTACCACCGTCTGTTGTTTAGTATACCTTCTATTTTTTAAACAAATTTTTGCAAAACGAATTCTGTGTGCGATTTAACGAAATTACATTTATTTCTTCATTTAGTTAAAGATTTTACAAACTTATTGATAACTGAGAAAAACATTATAGAAATTTTAGACTTATTTTGTATAGGTAATCGTAATATGTTTTAAAACATTTTTAACAAGTTATTTATACTCTACAGCAAAATTATTATCACCTTACAAAAAAAAACAGCCCATATCGGCAATATCTGATTTCAATCACATTCGAATGACGGATAAAGTTACACTTAAAATTGTATACACAGTATTATATTATTAAGATATTTATTATTTGTTGATTTTAGGTGAACTATAATGGCACGTATTTTGCTTGATAAAAATAAGAATAACAATATTTTATCGAATCAATTTAAAATCACGTTTGAATCCTTATAAAACATAATATTGATAATGCGTTATTAGTTTAATCGTGATAAATAACCAATAATAGCTAATAGGCCTCTGATGTACTGCAGTAATATATTGTACCTTTAACTACCATTCATAATTATATTTATTTACCTATTACAATAATTTAAAAATATGTAATATGTAAACTTTACAGTAAAGTCATATTATTTTGTTCATGTTGCAATTTAATATATTTTATGTTATTACAATATTTCATTTTATAATCAATTAAAGGTAATCACTAATCTAATTTATGTGTTTTCATTATATACCTAAACTGCCGCGGTCGCATTGATCTACCAATTATAATTTATTTACACACAATTAAATTAAATACATCGATAGTAGAACATACATATGTACTTCTATGTAGCGTTAGTAATTTAATAATTTTTTCAACACCTTTTGCATTTTTTTCCTCTTACTTGTATCCATCAATAGGTCTACTTATCTTTATTATTTTAACAATTTCTAACCTATCAAAAATCTGTTTTATGGTTATACATAAAGACATAAAAAAATATTCGTGCTTTGTTGCCTTGTTCAGAGTAAAATGAGTAAAATTGTTGATTCAAGAAAAACATTTTATTTTATATATAAAACAAATAAGAATTGTCTTCAAAATACATTTTCCAAAAGACACTATATATTGCTTACTTCAATATTGTAGTTGTCAAAATTAGATAACCATCAATTAGTACATTTTCATATTACTATTACATAATATTATTATACGGTGTAGGGAATATTAAATATATAGGTACTTATAATATTTATTACCCAGTACTCAGATTAGGAATAGGAGCCGGGTAGATTTTATTTGTTACAATAATCAATAACCATATTATATATATATACATATATAATTATGCAAATGTATGTCATTTACGACTATTGTCAAGGTGTTTCATAAAAAAAATATAGTCCCTCTCGCCCCTCGACCGCACACCACCTATAGCTATTAAGGTCACGATTACATAGGTCAGTTGCGTAACTATTTGAAAAAAAAAGGCATCTATATTAGAGGTAGGTACCGAAAGTGAATATGCGTGAGCTTGTATTGTTCATTGGTGCTGAAATTAAAAATCTGAGTTTGACACGTTACGAATAATACTCATTAGGAATCATTAGTGGAATGGATGTATAAATTATATACGTATTAAACAATAGTAGCTACTTACAAAGTACAAGATTCATATATATATTTTATTGTCATTTTCTTTTAATTTAGTGCATCATCAGTACCTACAGTATAATTTATATTATTACGATAAATTGTTGTTTTTTAGGTATATAATGACATGTGTTACCTGTATTTTATATATTTAGATTTTAATGAGGTGTGTCGTGTCATAAAACTCGTTTCGAACCACTGATCCTTATTATATAAACGAATTAAAATACTTTGAGGGCATAAAACGTACGAGTACCCTAGCAAATAGAATATACTTTCCCATAATATATTTTATATTTCAGTAAACTACGTGGTTAGGTGCCTATAAAATGTATTAATAAATATATATCTAAATAATAAAACGTAGAGAATTATTAAAGTACTATTATGTCCGTTGTTCATTGCTGTGTATCAGTCGCGTGAGTTTCGTTGTTATGGGTACCTAACTACCAATAATTTTACCAATATTGTTGGTTTTATAAAACAAATAGTAAACTATTTTCGGATTAAAGTATTGCGGTATTATTGTGTTGTTAATAATTATTAATGATATATACGCTGTTTTATTGAAATAAAAATACTTTATATTCTAAAAAACCATTAATTACGTATCTATACAAATACGAGTATAGGTATATGTACATTAATCAGTATTAATCTAGCAATGCGAGAATGTTTGATATTTTAATCGTTTTACTGTTTATTATCAGTGTCATTGAATACGCATTAAGCGACTGTACAGCTTATACTCGATGGTTTTATCTATTTGATCAGAGAATAATATAATAAGCACTTAAGTGCGCATTTTAATTTAAAATTTAGAAATATATCTATTTGCCACGTATAGAGAAACCGATAACAGAAAATTGGTGCGAAGAAAAAATCGTATTTTTATCAATTTTTAGTTGTGCATTTGTATAGGTAGGTACATTATGCCTATGCGATGGTTAAATCACACGGTAGGTTCGCTAATTCGCTATAAAGCCCTAAAAATATATGAAACCTTTAACCTTCACCTCAATGATCATTTAAAAATTTAAAATGTGCTGAATCTTCCAGCACTATTGCTCTAATCATTTTAGGATTATATTTTATATTTTATTTTATTTTATTATTGTTACTACGAATATGTGATCGTCGTTTTACAGTTTATAATAACATAACGTAAGTAGGTACCTAGTTATATTTTCTATAAAAACCACATAAATATTATATAAATCATCTAGTAAACAATATTTAAATTTTAATTATACACCTAGTTCCCACATACTTCAAAATCGTCACTTCTATAATATCACATTTAATATAGTACTTAAAAATTTTAATCATCGAATGTAATTAACGCTTTATCAAATATTTACTTAGATATTAGTTAAAGCGTGAGCACTGTGGCGTGTTATGATTTTTCATATCTAGGGCATGATTTATATGCCAACCAGGCGTATGAGCTAAATAGCCCCCACCTAAATAAATTATAATTTTGGCAATACGTATTTACTTTTGTTTATGAATTATAATAAAAATTAATACTATTATATTATTTATGCTCATAAAACCTGTACTCTTTTTACTCTTTTCAATAATTAATTGCGTGGTATAATATACTATACACATGTTTTAATTTACGACTGTTGCCAAATCCATCGTATGTTAGTCGGTAGATTTAAATAAATTTATTATATATCATTTATCAGTAGGTAACCCAAATTTAAACAGACTTTACATATTATATTATAATGTATATTCAAAAGAAAATGCGAGTTTATTAAATCACGCTGACAACTTTAAATGAATAAGACTATAATTATAATACTAGAGGTACCATTCTGAACGATATTTAAATCAAATACGATTTAATAATTGTAGAATTTTTATGTTTTAAAACAATGTTAAATTCTGGCTGTGAAAATTAACGTTACCACAGTTTTTCATTATTCAGGAAAAACAGTTTTCCTTAATGGGGCCCCTTCAAATCATATTGCTCTGATGAACCAAACATTTAACTATTAGAATAATACTAAATTCGTATATTAGGTAGATATTCAATATTCTGCAATCAAAACGACTAATAAATGCAAATTAAAAAAAAAAAAAAATTAAGTTACATAATTTTATAAATTTAAAAAGTGAATTGCCATAATAATATTATATATTACAATTTACAAGAATATAATGTTATACAATCGTCAAATGAAAACGTTTTTTACTTAAATATTATAACTTTCGGTTTGTAATTCATCAACGCTTTCAAAATACGTTCTATGTAATATCTGCATTTAAATTACGTGTCCTAATTTTTATTCACACGACTTGTAAACTGGGTTTATTCCGTTCGTGAGCGTATTATAATATATATATATATATGATATCCTACATATTATATAAATGTATTTTAACAACATTTTTCAAAATGTATCAGCGGCGCAATAAGTTTACTGAACACAATATTATTATAATATGTTATATGCCATATGGACTGCAGCCCACTAGCAGTTGCCGCTGGTACGAAAAATACAATATTACCGGTCGAGTTGTATATACCTACATACGAAAAAAATAAATACCTAGCAATTATTAAGATAAACGATAATAATAATATTACAATTATAACTGTGAATCACCGTATTTAGATGAGGAGGTGGGTACTCGTATACGCACATTAGTCATAACATGTATATATTATAATATTATATTATTGTGTAGGTACATTATATACCTATACTATGGACGGGCGGGGGACACGACGGGAGCGGCAGCGGTCTTCGCGAATTAGTCATGTCGTTACATCCGTTAGACGGTTTTGTTTCTCGACAACGGTTCCGGGTTTTCGAAAACTACCGCGGTAGGCGGTAACACGCCGCTCCGTTGACACTAATAATGATATTCGCCGAGAATCGCAACAAAGTATATTATAATATATAATGCGTGTGTGTGATTATTCTTATTATTATTTCAGTGAGCCTCAGTCGCACGGCAATATATAGGCGTACATAATGTATATAGGTAATTAACTGTATATTTACTCTATCTGTGCACAGCGAACGACGTATATACGTTTACGACGTTTAAACGCATTTGCGTTTAGATTTTAAAACTATAGGTATTAGGTAGTTAACTCTCACAATGTCACGCGTATACGCATATAAATGAAATGTATATATAGGTACTGCACGATTATTTTTTATAGTGCGGTTAAGTTTGTTTTGATTTACGAACTCAAACGCGCATTTACGATTGCGTTCGCGTGTATAAACGTGATCGTTAATGTTATACCACTACCCTGGTACTAGTGCGTATTGTAATCGCGCGTATATAGGTGCCGAGCGAAATACAAACCGTTATAAAAATATCATATATATATATATATAGGTAACGCGTGTACCAAATCAACGCACGCTCCAGTATATACGTATATATAAGTACTGCGCAACAATAACAAAACAACGCGAGTTATATAAATAATAATACGCGTATTGTGTGTTATGCGTTGCGTACGGTACAAGAGCGAAAAATAATAACAACAAAAACGATGACGACGTAGGCGTCGTGTCGTTGTGTACAATAATAATAATAATAACGCTCGCCGCCGCCGCCGCCGCCGCCGCTCGACGGGGAAGGGGTGAAGGTTGCGGCCGCCGAGCGGAGGCGACAGCGTCGGCCGCGGCTGTTACGGTTCGCCGAGCAGCGGTGACGGTGGCACGTCGCCTTTGGAAGGAGAAGTCGAGGCCGCCGAGAGGTTTCTTTCTCTCGCCGCTGAACTCTCCTGCCCCCCCTCACGGCCAACGGCCGTAGTATTCGCAGGCGTCACGCGCGGTCGGCAGCCGCTTCGGTCATACCGACGGTACGCGCAGCGGCGGTAGATTGTGCGGCAGATCCGTTTGTGCAGCAGAGTTTTCCGCGATCGTCCAGCTGCGATCTCAGAGAAAAAAAGTTGTCTGTAAGTAAACGCGCGAAAATTCCATCGAAAAGCCGCTGCTCTTAGCTGCGCGCCTTGTTCTACCCTCTGGTCGTGTGCAGTCCTCGCGTCACCCCGCGACCGCGTCTGCACCACCGCCGTCGTAGATGGCCGCCGCACCGTCCGCGACTCGCGTGAAAAACGATTTCGGTTGACTTTATAGCCCGCGATCCGCGAACTCGGTGACGACGACCATCGCGATGGCCGCAGCCGTGGCCACCACCACTCCGCCGACGGCCGACAATCGGTGCGTGGGCGGCGGCGATCCGTCGGCCGCGATCGCGCGACATCAGACCGCCGTACCGCTGCCGTCGGCCGACATTCCGACCCTGACGTCTTCGGCGGGCAGACGGCGGCGGCGGTCGAGAGCGAACGACCCGAATTCGCACGCGTCTCGGAGTTCGACTAGCAGCTGCTCGTCGTCGCCCGTAACGTCGTCCGACGACGACGAGGACGACGACGAAGTCGGAGGAGGCGGCATAGGCGTCATGGACGGCGTGGAAGCCGAGTTTGGCGGACGCGGCGTGGTCGGCGTCAAGCCCGCGCCGGTGGCCGCCAAGCGGCTCAAGGACCTGCAACAGCAGCTGGTCGATCTGGACGACTTGGAACTGTTGGACCGACATCTGGCCGTCGACGGCGCGACCGGCGACCCTTCGGCGGAGGACGGCGGAATCGGCGGCGTCACCGGCATGGTGGCCGAAGAGCTCAGGCAGAAGAACAAGGACCTGGTGCTGGCCGCTCGTCTGGGCAAGGCCCTGTTGGCCAAAAACGACGAACTGTCGCTGATGAACGAGCGGCTGGCCGAAGAGTACGGCGACAAGCTGGAGGTACGCGACAAAAACGATTTTAACATATTATTAATATTCCGTTAAGATGTATAATAGGTATATAGTGATATTAGGACGACGTCGAAACGGTATTGGATTTACGGATCTCAATGTTTTTTTTACTGGTAAATGAAATAACCCAAATTATTGTACCAGTAACAGAGTAGCCGGAAATTTCAAACCGTTTTGATGTCACCGAAAAACGTATATGGTATAATGATAATAATGAGAATATTGCATCGTATCGACAAAGTCATTCGGTCTATAAACCGAAATCCGATTCAGCGCGACGTCATCTCTTTCGCAATACTGCGAATATAGCCACATTCGCACAAAAACAAACAGTTGTGTAGTAGCGTATTGTGTGTATATACTCGCGTGTTCTTTGCCAATTATTATATTCTTATCGCGCCTCATCGGTGAAAACACTTTTCGTGACTTCTCGATAAACCCGCCATTTAGTTCCTATACCTATAATATACCTACGTATATAGTTTGGGACGTTTTTTAATCGCCCGCCGCACGCCAAGTCGAGTCTCATTTATATTTTTGAGACCATCGACCGTCGAGTTCGCTGCCGCCAAAGCAGAGCCCGACGACGACGACAACGGCGGACACGCGAGCGCGCGCGCGCGTGAATAAAACGATTAACCCGACCGGCTCCCGTGTAAACGCCTCCGCGGGGCCGTAGCACCGTGCGAAACAATGTTCTTCGGCTATAGGCAATTCGCTACAAGTGTACGACCGCCGTTTTCTACCGCACTTATTATACCTATACACAGATGTATATATATACATATCGTTTGGCAGCTGGCTGGGTCGCGCGCGTATTGTTACCGCCACTGCCGAGGCCGCCATCATTGTACGCCGCCGACTCGGTCGTCACGCTCTCACTCTTCCGACTCGGCGGCGGCGCTATTGTCGTCGTAGTCGTAGTGGTAGTCGGCTGTCGCGTTATGCAGTCGGAGCTATAGGTAGGTATAGGTACTCGGTATCTGCTGCAGATATATAGCCGCGAGTGAAAGCGCGTACTCGTAGCCTCCCCCGCCCCAAAAATATGAGCGCAGCAGCTATATATAATGTAATGTTGCAGCATCCGTTTTCGTTGCATATATTATGCGTTGTGGAAACAATAAGATATCGTGTTAAACTGCTGCTGTTGCAGGTGCTGCCGCTGCAGTCTCTTTGCGGGCCAAGAGCATTCGGCGGTTGGGACATTCGTGCGGGGGGGTACGCATGCATCGCGCGGGTAATATACGCGAATTATATGTCATAACACACGACATTATTATATACATATTATGCGACACGGTTAGGTACGTTTTTTATATTGTATACACTCTCGCGTATACGAACACACTATATTATTATGGTTCCGCTGTATTATCATACTTCGCCTAGGTTAAAATTAATCCATCTTTCTTTATCGTTTTCCGTTTCGCTAGAGTTGAATATAAATAATATATACTAACTGCACAATTGCTAACGATGACTTTCTACGCGTTTCGATATCATTCGTATACAAACACAACAATATGGAAACGATATTCAAAGAGAATTGATTAAAAGATGACGTGAATCCAACACCGTAGTTGAAATTGCAGGTACTCCGCAATATACGTAGCAATAAAAAGTGGAAAGCCATAAAATTAACCATATATTGTTATTGTGTTCATAAGTATTTTATTTTTTTACACATATTTGCAAAAAATCGAGTGTGCCATGTTTTTTCTTTATAATATTATTATAATAATATAATCTGTAACAAGTATACAGTAATCGTTTAAATAAATTAAATAAAAATCGATTTTCATGAGCCAAAAATAAATGTTCGTGTTAATCGCTCTATTGCAACACATAATAAATAATAATATATAAAAGTAGAAAAACAAGCTATATAAACGCCGTCCGAGTGTCGACGAATCTATTGATATAAATTTTATTGAAAACGGTCCAGTAGTTTTTGAGTTTATATTATGGAGGACAAACAAAGAAACGTCTATTTATATTGTGTATATAGGTATATATCTCAGTCAGCCTAGCTTTACGAATCGCGAAAGAAACAAAATAATTAAACAATGCGCGAAATCAATCGTTTTTCCAGGTGATATTATCGCAACCTAGCTCCACCCCTCGCCCCTCGCGATTTGGCGTTGTCTCGGACCAAGGTCTCCGTAGCCAGAACGGCGCTGTGCGTGGAGTATGCTGTACCGCGGTTGTGGTATATTGTAGGCTGTGGTTTAAATCGCTCGGGTCGGATGGAACGTCGTTCCGACCCGGACGGTGGCGAAAGGGTACATTCAAACCGTGACGTAATCGGCAACAAGCACGATATACGTACATTACCGTTTGACGGCTGTATAAAATCATTAGCGCGGTGCACGTGTCCTTCGATAAGGTCTCGCACGACTCTTTGCGTATTACCTATATATTATTTATAAATTTATTATACGCACACATTGTAATAATAGATAATAGCCGGGTATTATATTCGGATAAATACACGCGACCACCGATTTTTTGCGGCGATGGCCGTAATATTCCATCGACGTACTCTGTTATAGGTGTGCAAAAATAAGCGCGATTTGGTTATATTATATGAATTGGAATTAGTCATAATAATGTTATTGGTTTTACCCTCTGGTCATTGTTGGCCGTGTTGATCACCTTCGCTGTGCACACGGTGTAAATGTGTAATGTTTGTGTAGTCATAGATTGCAGGTGTGTAACGGTCAGACACACATTAAATGTGTATATTATGCGGTGCTATAAGGTACACGGAGGCGTATCTGAAGCTCGGCCAAGGGAATGGCGAATATTTAAATACATTAATCATATTGTTATAATCCCACGTTTGACTGGCACTGACACGGAATGTTCAGTGTTATCCCGGCGATAATAATGATATTCATTTTATATAATTAACGAAGCAAAGTAACAACGGTCAACGGGTAATGCGTGGATTTTTAAATTGCACGTAAGTGATTTTTTTGAGTAGGAGTTTTATTTTTCGAAAGTTACTATACTATATCCATCGTAAATAATAATTGGGTTAATTTTGTCCTTTAAAAAATTAACTTGTCAGCAGAAGTATATGATGGGCTTTAACTTCAAAAAAAAAAGAATAAAAAAAATACAACAATTATTATTATACGAAAATATATCGTAATTACTGAACGATAATTTTAATCGAAACTAATTCCGGTTACTATCTATTTATTCAAAAAATAATATTTCTATATTCTCGCGAGGACACCAATTTTAAATACAAGAAATCGTACTAAAAATATTGAATTCATTTTGGAAAAAATTCCAACAATTTTAAATTTTAATACAAAAGTTTTGTTTTCAACTTTATAAACCGCATCTATAATAATGTATAAATATAATATTAGGTATTATTAGGTATTATTGTCAATAAGCATAATGGTTTTAACTTGTAAGCATATTATAATATCTCAGATATTAAAATCGACTCCTTCGAGTGCCGAGGCCCACCAGTATTGGGTTGGGCAACATTTAATGTGAAACACTTGGCACCTATATGGATAGTTATGACTCATATGGATCGTATTTACATAATATATATATAATATAATGTATTAAAATGACTCATATCGACTATATTCGAATCTGCGTTTAAAACATTTTTTCTCTGCAATTTAATATGATGATTTATGCGAATTTGAGTGAATAACCATCATACTATATATTATATTCATTACTCGTCAATCGTCATTTATATGCATACTCGCATTATTATTATTATCATTATACTATACCTTATAAAATATGATATACGCTATATTATGCGTCAACAAAACGGTACGTGCCGCAGTTAACTGATTACACATCGCACCGTTTTTCTCGTTGTACAACAGGAGATCGAACAGGACCGCCACCGGTTGCGCAGGCAGTTGGCACAGTCAAAGGCCGAGTGCGAACAACGGTGCCATGAGCTGCAGGCCGATCTCAGGGACCTGCAGGCGGTGCTCGACAGTCGGGAACGTCAACTGCGCGAGGCGGACAAACAGAAACGAGCCGTGGTCCGAGAGCTCACGGACCAGAATGGCAGGTTGCAGTCGCACATCAGAGAGGTTCGTGTCGATTATTAATAATGATAGTTTGTAACACGTACGACCATATACCATATACCTACACAGAATAGTCGTGTTATGTCGATTATAAAGTATTTTTATGTTAGTGATTCGTAATGACGATAGTATATTCACCGTACATTATACGTTTCAGTGAATCTACTTTCGGTCGTCTATATAATATATAATATATGCATATATAGCCATATAGGGAGCGGCAACTATTTTTAATGTCGTTTTACATTTATATGGTTCACATTACGTGGACAAATATGGTATAGTTTACTCCGTATAGGTATTTAAAAACTGTTTTTTATGTCTTAAAATATTATCTAAATAAAAAATTCTCATAATACGACCTTAAATTTCTCGATAAAATGAGTGTTAATCTTTTAAAAAAAATACATTATGTATGATAATATTATGTGCCAGATAATCTCGGTCTGAGAGAGTCTGGCGCACGCCTCGTCGAATGATCAAGTGCCAAATTTATAATATTACATTAATTTTTATTTGCTACAGCTCTCCCAAGCAGAAGCAGAACTCCGGCACAAATGTCGTCTTCTGGAAGACGCACAACAGCCACAACACGGCAGCGGCAAATGGACAGGGATCGGAGGAGTTGGATCGCCGGCGTCCATGACCAACGGCGGTTCTACCACCGATTACGGGTCGCTAACGCCGGACGACTACCGCAGCCTAGACGTGCTGCGTGATGAGGTAAATACATAGGAAATTCGGATTTTATTTCGTCCGTCTTACACTGATCGATATTATTATATTTAACGAAATAGTCATATCGAATTCGACAATATCGATTCGTCTATATATCTTGCAGTCGGTTGTTGGCGATTAATCGATATATATATCACAATTTGGCCATTAAACACCAACGATCGACTATGTCAATGTTTATATTAAACAGACCTATAAATTATAATATTTTAATTATTATTCTTAGTTCGTACAATATGACAATCTATATATTATATAAAACTGTATGTTCAGTGTAATATGATACCATATTTTATTGATTTATTGTAGTAACTTAATGTTTTTACTTTTAAGAGCGTTTAATTGAAATATAATGTTAGGATATTATTATTATTATTATTAACTATTAAGTAGATATATACATTTTATAGGATTTTTAATCGAACGAAATCTACCAAACCTAGTGAATATTAATTACACTGTGATGTTAAATTTGAGTTTCGTTTTTATTTTATTTTATTTTAATGAACACTATATACAGTCCTGATTTCTAAAATAGATAGCATTAAATAAATTATTTTTGGTATTAAATATTTTATCCAAATTCATTATTTCGGTTACTATTCATAAATAACTACTTAAAATGGTATGTTTTGAAATGATATATCAAACCATGAAATTGTTCATCAAAGACATGTAAAGATTAAAGATTTTATATTTACTTGTTAAAATTTCTGTAACCGCTTTAGAATATTCTAAAAAAAAGTTGGTGTTCATCATGTTGTTAACTCTCTGCGACGATGACGTATTAATTAATCAATTTTTAAAACAACGGATTAATTTCGAGTTTAATTTTATTATTGTATTTGTATTACGTATAATGGTAATTTATGTTCTACTATAAAAAAAAAAACAGTGGAAAACAAATATTTTCAATTTTAAGCAGCTTTACAAATCCTCTTTTATAAGTATGGTGAATTTATTAAAAATTACGAAACAATAACTCTACAATGATTAAGAATTATAATGTTAAGTATTTTTGTATCAGTTATACTAAATCATTGAGGAAAGATTCTAATTAGTTAAATCCTTATTAACCTAGATTAATTTTACACTATATTATATATATATGTAAAATATATAATTAAATATATTAAACTTTAAAAATAAATTAAAAGTAAATCTTTTAAAAATAGACGAACTAACTGGACAGTGTCGCCTGTATAAATTTAATGTGCAGAATAAAACAAATGGGTGGTAACAATATTTTTCTAGATTGATATGAAAGCAGCCGAGAAACAACGGCTACAGAAAAGGATGGCTGAGTTGCGGGCTGACCGTGATCGATTGGCCGAACTTCTCGAACTTAAAGATCGTCAGTTAGCCGAGTGTCGGGCAGAGGCGAACCATTACGAGCACAGAGTAAGTTTGACGTTGATCTCTATAGTCCTGTTCTTATTTTCTTACAATGATATATATTTGTAACTATACTGCCTTGCTTAGCCAAAACTACCCGAAAGGTAGTAAATGACAGTGTGATAGTTTTGAGAAAAGTTACTTTTTCAGAATTATCTTTTTATTTTCATCATATTATCAAAATTAAGAAATAAATAATAATTCTTAAAAAAATGTTGCTATAGGATCTAAAAAAATACATTACGAAACAATACAGTACAAATAAACACTTCAAAACGCATATACGTATATGCATAAATCACTTAATTATAAAATCTATTACAAATACGGCATTTTGTTAAAGATAGAAAAAAATGCACATTAAAATAACGAATATTTTGATATACCTAATAAACTCATTTTTCACATTTAGTCACTTACTGCCTTTCGGCCGAAAGGGTATACGGAAACACAAGTTGTTTTGATATTTCATTGAAATATTAAAGATTTGGTTAAAATTTATTTCACATAAAGTATTTGCTAATGAGTACAAAATTATGAACCATTATGCTTCTGGATGGATTGGTTTACTAGTGATGTGTATTTGTTTTTTGTGTGTACACGTTTTATAGAAGAGAAACTCTTTCTGGTAGACGATTTGATTATTAGATCTAGTAGAAACTTATGGAAGGTCAATATTAAATTTTGTCAGTACTTTTCAAAATAATCTAGAAACCCGTAATTATTTAAGAAAACTAATTTTGATAAAGTCAATTTTGATTTTCGTTGTAATTCAAAAATGAATAACCGTAGAGATTTGAAATATTTACCAGATTAGCATTTATTAGAAATAATATAACTTTCAATTTTTACTGTTTTAGTCCTATAGAAGTATTTTAAATTTTTAATTGAAAACAAACACAAAGTTTCCATATAAAATATTATCATGCAATCAAAAAATATTGAAAATACATGACATGGTTAGGTAATCATTTTTTATAACCCTTTAAAGATCAAATTTTTACAAATTTTGTTATAATCAAGAAACGCTGCAAAGTATTTTGTAGCAAACATTTTAGATTTTTTTAATTCTAGTATTTAAGACTTAAAAAATTAATACAACGTTAAAATAATGTCTACACAATATTTGATTTCTCACTTTGTCCCAAACACAACATAATCAATTTACGTTTTGCAGAATTATACCTAAAGTTTTGATTTATTATGGCATACATTTAAGAAGCTATTTAAAAAAATTTTTGGTAAAACTAGAAAAAAAATTTAAATGACCATTATTTTCAACAGTTGTTTTTCATTTATTTATTTTTAATTCAGTAAAATAATGAATTGGTTAGAGTAGGTAGAGTATGCAGCATCACGTATCATTACGCATTATCGTGTAATCAAAAAAATCAACGGTTTTCAAATCATTTGAACTATATAATATAATTCTAAACTGCACTTAAAGTTCCATTAATAGGTATTGTGGTAACTATGGTTACGGCCAAACTACAGCGGTAACAAGAAAATCCGCTTAATATACATAATAATATTATAACATAATATTATAACGACGTTTATTACTTAGATCGTTCTTTGTCTACTGTCATATTATTATAATATCGTGTATATGCCTATATAGTTTTTTTGCACACGTCCAATAAGTGTGACATGTCTACTAAAAAATACGTAATACTTTTTATACCTATTTTGCGTATCGCACGCGTTTTTTCTGTACAGTCGGCGATGTTGGCCAAGCAGTTGGACGACGCGCTGTCGGGCGATTGGAGAGGACGGGGCGCGAAGTGCTCTTCGTGCAGCGGTCAAGCCGGCGGCGTGGCGGCGGCGTCCCGCGGGGCGAACGGCTCCGGCGGGACCGAATCGCAGCCGATGTCGCTGTTGGCCGAGCTGGAACAAGCCGAGGCGGCCAGCACGCAGTCGGCCGCTCGCCCGCAGCCGGCGCCGATGGTCGACGTGGACCTGTCGACGGCGGAGCGACGGTTCGACGACCACCTAAACGACTTCGGAGCGGACGCCGAACGGTTGGTGACCCGTCTGTGCGACGCGCTCGAGCGTCGGGCCGGTCACGCGGACGCCGTTTCGCCGGAGCTGTCGGCCAGCACCAGGTACCGGCTGCTGAAGCTGATGGGCTGTAGCGGCGGCGGTGACGGTAGCGCTGCGGCCGGCGTCAAGTCCGCGGGAGCCGTCGACCTGGCGGAGCTGGTCCGCAACCGGGACGGTCGGGTGGCCGAGCTCACGTGCGAGGTACGTATTATAGTAGTTACTGCAGCTACGCGCGGCAGAGGAGGTGGTGGTTTTCACGGTAAAAAGTAGTCGTAAAAAGCTCGAAAATATAAGTTTTTACCCAGGTTTTGAGTTATTATGTAGGTACGTAGAAGGCGATTATTACTCAAGCACAGCTGTACTTTCATATTTATTCTCGAAAACAGCAATATATGATTTATCAGCGGACGATATTTTGCGTACGACTCGAATCGTGCATATAATGCAATACAGCCTCGTGCATTCATGGTCTGATTAAGGTGTGGTCATTGTGCATTCGATCACTCGGTTGTTAATACGAGTAGTTTTTAAACGTGCGCGAGTGCAGGGGGGGAGATTAATTTTTATGTTTTAAAATATATATTATATGACATTGGAGGAGACACGCTTTCCATTGTAATCGTCGATCTCGGTATTTTGATAATAATATGATAATATGGAAAATGTGTAGTACAGTAGAACCGTATGACAACAAGATGTTTTGTAGAGATCTAAATATCATAAATAAATAATAGGTAGAACGTATTAGCTTTAACGCGAATACGGTCGCGATGGGAAGGTATTTTGAATGTTCGTCAATCACTGCGCTCACAAAGTGATGTGATGAGGCTCTATTATCCAAACCACAAGAAAACCAACGCTCTATCGATAAAAAATAAAAAGGCTGCACGCTAACAAACTAAAAAGTGAAATTATAACTCGATTCAGTGGCGCGTACCCGTATCATCCGATGTAATAAGTGACGGATCCCGTTTAGATAGTCGGAGAAAACAAGAGGCTTATAATGTATAAATTACCTGCACGCGTTTGTGGTGGTAATGTATAGTAGGCCTTCGAATGTATTATGACTACCATCAGTGACAAAAGATTTTAAATAACACAAATAGCATTAATAATACTCAAATGGTCAATATGTTGATTCTGATAAAATAAACACGGAATATTTAAAATGCAAATACAATGCAATATTATATACAATAACGTATTTTAAGTACTGTGAGTAAAATTATAAAAATTATAGTTTACCCAGCCAAGGTAGTCGAACCATATCTCGTACGGATAGAGTATAGAATAAATGATGGGTTGGCTTATTATTATAACATGTCACAGAGAAACCAAAACAATTATGTCAAACGAATATAAATGCGTTTTTAAAAAAAAAAAAAACAGTCAATTGAGTTTCACGTTGTACTCCGTAGATAATATAACATAATATAATTATCATTAAAATAATAACAATAATTAGCTTCTAAACAAAGCAAATCATTTTAGCAAATTAGCCACTATGTAATAACCATGAACATTGTTTGAAGCTAAAATAATAAAAAAAAACATTTTAATTTAGTCCTCTCATTCTTTAAAAGTCTATACGTGTTGTATATGTTGTATAATATGACCACATTCTATATACACATATATTTTTAGTCATTACTGCATGTGCTCGTCTGTTTCCCTCGGATAGATCTATTATTAACATTAATTATACACGCACACAAGTGCAGTCGTTTTCCTATATATGTATTGATTTCCTAAAAACTTTTGTTTTTGTACACAAAGTTGTCCGTGAGAGACGCGGAACTGCAGGCGGCTCGCGAGGAACGTGATCTGGCGGTGCGGGACAAAATGGACGCGATGCGGATTAAGTGCGCCCGATGCGGTGATGCGGGCGGCGGAGAACCCGCCGACGACACTTCCGGATCCGGCACCGACGAGAAGGACGCGTCTTTGATCCCGGAACTGTTGAGGAAAGCGTGGGAACAGCGGGACGGAGCGGTGCGGCGGAAAAACGCAGTGCAGGTACAGCTGGCCCGGACCCGGGTGGACGTGCTGCAGGCCAACGGTCAACTGATGGAGGCCATCGGACAGAAGGTGGAACTCAGTCAACAATTAGAACAGTGGCAGGTCCGTATTTCAACAAATATTATTATAATATTTACTGCCCCGAAATCGCACCGATTTTTTTAACGACAATTTCAGTTGACATTATAATATATGCGTACAACAACCGTATATAACGGCGTGTATGACCATAGACCTTGAGTATAAGGTCTATGTGTATAACCTATAATCCAGTTCATCAATTGGCATTCTGAAATCATTGACATTTAAAAAATACAGTGATGCGAAAACTATATCATATAGAATAAAAATATGATTTTTAGACCACTGTTTTATTTTTTAAATATCGAGTGCCAAGATATGAATTGAATGATGGGTCAATGTACTATTTTGTTTGAATCGTTATGAAATCGTAGAATTTCCATAAATAATGTTTACGAATAAAAATTGCGCAAAAAAAGTCTAACTACGTTTCACGCATTTTTATGTTTTTAAATTGTTGTTAATGACTTCTTGATTATCGCCTATATGTTACATTTTATAATCGAAAGTAGAGTACTTTACTAAATTAACACAATTTTTTCACGTATATAAAGTATAAATATCGTATATCTTAGCAAAATGTTTATTTTATGATATTGATAATGCATTTTAAAAAGTTTAATGGACTGTAGTCCGCAGATGGAACAAATAATTTTTGCAAGGTACTTCTATCAATTTTACTCCACTCATCTAAACTTAAAATAATAATATGGATGTTAATAAAATAGTAGCTTTTATTAGTATAATACTAATAAAAGTTTGGTGAAAATACTAATAGGTAGTATTTTTACGGTCTTTGATATTTTTATATGAAAGTATTTAAAAAACAGAAGTATGATGATCTCGCTTCTGATGTGGAATCGAAAACCATAGACTGTTATTAAAAAACCTAAAACACCACACAATTATAAAAAGTGGTAAAAAACAATAGGATTTGTTTTCGTTAATATTATGTCCGGTGTTAATACGTTAATGCTGACGCATGACATGTATAATATTATACACTTTAATTACTTTTACTTGTATAAATAAATGACTTAAAAATATATAATAAATGACTTCAAAATAGCAATAGTAGACTTGAAAAATTAATATATCCAGTCGAACGGATTAACTATCCTTATGTATAGACAAATGTGTCGCAGGAACGCGCAGTTTGTGAATTAATTAATATAATTTTTGTATACGGTTTCAGATGGACATGCAAGCTCTACTCGACGAGCAAATGCGCAGGAAACTGCTTGCTCCTCCGGCTCAGTCTTCGGGCGCCGGTGCTCCCGAACTCGGTGGCGGAAACCAGCAAAAGTGTTCCGGTACCGGAGGATTTCCGTCGATGTCGGCCTCGAGCTTGGGAAGTCTCGGGTCGTCGGGACTGATGAACTCGTTGTTGATGATCGCAGGCGGCGGAGGTAACTCGAACAGATGACCCGGCGAACAATTCAATAATTTAGTGTTTATTATAAGATAAATGACGGTCGTGGACCGTTTGCCTTTAGACAATAATATAAAATATCGTAATAATATTTGTATAAAGTTATAGTGGATCGAGTTCGCGTATATTAGTCATATAACGCATCCGATTGACGTTTGAAACGGGCGAACGACGGTTTTGAACTATTGTTTTTTTTCTATTATTTTCGATTCGACTTACTTATAATATAATATTATGTATTATATATATAACAATGAGATTTACGACTTGCCGTTCATCATCAACTCACAATCAACCCGTGAATGCTCGTTATTATACCTACTATAGTTGGTGTATAGTTTTTATTTCCCAAGTCTGCGTCAAGTTCACACAAATTTCAAACTATGAGATACCTAATAATAATATGATATCTTTGGAATCGTGAATATGAGTCATTTTTTAAAATTATTTTGGTCTCTGATCGTGTCATAGACCCCCCCTTTGCGGAAAATTTATTTGTGATTTATGTATATATATATATATATATATTAGGTATGTCTGGCGGTTCGTTTCGGTTTATTGAATTATATATATTTTAGACTGCAGTGTAATGCTGCAAAACCTAGTACAAAATATTTATAACAAAAGTTACCTCATCACGTGAGCACACTCGTCGATATGATATTATACGTCGTTATATATTAAGTATAGGGTGGAGAAGTTTTAAGATTTATCCGAATTATTACTTACATAATAAGAGACTAAAAACTCGTTGAGAACTTTCATAGGTCGATGTAAACCTATCTCAGCGTATATTTACTTCGTTTTCAAAAAAAAAAATAATAACCAGAATTCGTTAACAATTGTTATTTTTGTAACCATTATTATATAGTATAATATTGTGCGTTTAAAATCGTGACATATTATAATTATTTTATAAAATGATTACGATCTTATACTGTTTTCACTTTTGTCTTTTATATAATATTACCTGTATCAATTATATACCATTTTTGTTGTTTTTTTTTGAAAATAAAAAAATGTAATAGTTTTACAAGTGGGTAATTATTATTATACATATTAATGACACAAATCGCAGTTGGTATATTTATAATTGTTAAATTGTTTTTTAATAAGTACACACATTTTTTTCCATCAGACGTATAGTTTATATTGTGCAAATAAAAACATGTTTTGGACGTCCTTTTTACTGCCCATTTCGATCCTAATAAGCTTCTTTGCCCAATATTAGACTTATCGGGTATAGGTGTATTGTACATAATTGATTAACTAATATACTATACTTTGTAAACTCAATGTATTATTCACTACTTTATAAAAACCTATTATAAGAAATAAAGATGTGTACACAAAACTAGAAACTATGTATTATTAAATAAATATAATTATATTATACAGCTGTTTGTATTACATTAAAATAATATTATACCAAGGTAACTTACATTATATTGTAAGAATGAAATTATGTAGTATTAAGAGCACGTTCACCATTAAGTTAACAACCAATTACTTACAGTATTGTAAAAAGAAAAATTGATTTCATATAATCACACATTATTCATAAATAAATATAATATGTACCTACCTACCTGTCTGTCTGTTTTTGCATAGGTATACTTAAAACAAAAGAGTAATAATTTTGTTTGTCTAAATAAAATTGTTTGTATGAACATTTTTTTTTTATTCTTTGTACTATTGTATACCTATTAACAATCTATATTTTGTATTAATAGCGTTAAATGTATGTATATATCTAGATGATATTGTTTTAAACAAAAAAATAACTGGGTTAAATTGTTATACTACGTTTGTGCATCCAATTTTATCAAAATTTAAACTTCAAATGTTTATTAAAAAATTGTATTAATTTATACTGGGCTTTTTGGGCTTTAGTACGAACTACTTATGAGAGATCTAGTATTAAAATTTCAAGTTTTTAACAATTTTAATCAACATTAAAAGAATTAAAAGAAATTATATACCTACTAAAGATTATAACTATTTCAAATTTTAAAAAGGTTGTGAAAAATATCACAATATTTTGAAAATAATATGTATGAAAAATGTAAATATTGATATTTGGAATTAGTGGTTGCAGATAATTCACTTTTGAGTTATAACAAAATCAATTTCACCCAAAAATTTTCAATTTTCTGTTTTTCCAAATAATTTAGAATAATACTGGACATTTAAATTAAAATGAATCAAAACATATTATAGTTTTACTTTTTGTGATATTTATAATTTGTGATTTATAAAACTATTAATTTAAGTCTATGTTATTCAGACTTTTTCTACTCTACCATATAATCTTGAATTGAGCTTTACACTCTCTAATAGTTACGTCTCTGAAACTTAGAATTTATTTTGCAACTATTAAAAAATATTTTTCAAACATAAATTATTGTTAATTAATGATTTAATTTTAAATATATGTAAAATATCTCATCCTCTTATTATGACTTACACAGATTTAAAGATATAATTAATGTATAAAGTTTGTATATCAACAAAAAAAAAACTGTTGGTTCCACTAAAATGTAACTAACAATGAATATCAAAACCAATGTGTTCGATTAAACATGTTATAGTAAAAGCTAAAAGTTGATAGAAAAAAAAATAACTAAATATTTACTATATATTAAGTCAAAGCACTAGAATAATAAAGAATATATTAGAAATAATAATATCAAATAATAATAATAATAGAAAAGTGCTACAAAAATATATAAATTAAAATAATGCATATTATAAGAGTAACAAAATTCACAAGTAGAATAGCATAAAGTGGTTTATCCAATGATAAAGCTTTACTGGCAAAAGCTATTAATTATTGGTTAGATAGTTTTTTATAAATCAAGATATTGGTGCCTTTTTTTGGTATATATCTTTCAATATTTTTTATTTGGTATACATAGTGTTTAATATTATTACTGAGAGATTTAAATTAATCTATTTGAGCGAGATTGTAATTTTTAAAAAAGAAAATTTATATTAAGTCATATTTATACTTATAGGTAAACCTATGACGTTTTAATTCTTATTAAGAAAATAACTTCTTATTAAATTTATATCACACATAAATATTAAATATTGTAAATAATAAATAAGACCTGAGTCCTTAATAGGATTAATAATGTATCTAATGAAGAATTTTTACCATTCTACGTTTTTCTAATGATTTAAATTTTAAACAATTTACATTTTAAAAAGCATTTACTCAAAAGAATTGTACACAAATAATTTTTAAAACTTGTAAATTAAATGTATATTACCTATAATATAACTACTAATGTACTTTGTTCACATTGTCCCTTTGCAGATTCCAACATTAATCAGCCATCATATGAATATCCCATCTACCTTGGTATCAGTCTTCCATTATATTATTAGATTAGTAAATAAATTAAATTAATGTTAAACCGTTTTAATAAAATTACTCAGTATTAAGATATGAAATATAAATTTATTACATTTAGTAAAATCAAATTAGAAGAGATAATACTTTTTATAAATTATTTTTTGAGTAAACTAAGAAATAGATAAATTTTCATGAACCAAAACAAAAATGTATCATTCACATTAGTCATTACTCATTAAGTAATAATTTTTTAATCAACATTTAAAATAAATTATAGTAAACAATAATGAGGTTCTTAAAAAAAATAATACATCAAAATTACATACACTATAACTATAATAATAACATAAATATAAATTAAAATAGGTACATATACATTATACATTGTAGGTATAAATGTTTGTTAGAATGTCTAATTATATAACTATATAATTACCCTATAAAATATTCATTAAGTTAATAAATAACTTAATAAAGCACTTTTTGTTTTCATGCTTAGAATTATTTTTTCTTTAAGAGGTAATAAATAAAAGTATTCATACATCAATAATTATAAAAATTCAAAATAGATACAAATATATATAAATATGTAAATTTTACATTGGTACAATATATCCTGACTTACCTTTAGTAATTAATTTCTTATGTTATTAAATATAAGGCCACGTATACGTTAATTAAAAGTTTGTTTAAGATATTTAGTTATAAAATAGAAACATAAAAAATATAAATATATTTATTGATATTTTCTGGAGTAGCAAAAATACCTAATTAATATTATAATTGAATGGAAGACAAAATTCAAAATAAATGTTAAAATTCAACGTTTTCCAATTGTATGAACTTGGAACCCAATTGTGGCCAAAGTTTTGTGATTCAGAATTTTACGACCATCAAAAATAAATGCTGGTTTTATCATATGTTTATAAATTTCTTCGTAATCCAAGTTCTAGAATATAATAATATATTATTTGATAACAAATTTTAAACCATTTTAAACCCTGCAGGGCTTTAAGATATACTTATCTATATCTTAAACCGTGTTTTAAACAATACTATTGAGTAATGTTATCTTAGATAATAATAGATATTTCAATGTAATATTTTCCTTAAGAAATAAATGTGCATTTTAAATATTATTATATTAAAACAACATTAACGAAATTATGTGTTTCTCTCTGTGTGAACCAATAATTATTATAATACGATTCCGCTATTTCTAAATATCGAGTATTAATTTTAAAATAGATATTATATAATTATGTTTGAAATTATAGGTAGGTACAAAATATAACTTAATTATGCGTATAAATCGTAATAATGGACTTCAGAGAAAAAGAAATGATCGATTTATCAAAATAATAATTTTTTTTTTTCGTATGGTGTATATAGTCCAGGATTAGGCCCGAAAGCCCTAGTTCGGACGCCTAATTAGCAGAATTTCTATTAGGGCACCCGAAGGTTTCTACCATGCCGCGATGAGGGATGGCGGCCTCTATCTCCAGACACCGTGACTTGCCCGAAGAGAGGTGCCGCCCGTGACCAAGGTTCGAACCGGCGACAGTGCCCATCGCAACCGACGGTTTAGAACGCTCGGCCACTCCGTCCTCCAAAATTATAATTAGATCGAGTAAGTAGGTACTAAGGTACATGTAAATAGATATTATACTTCAAATAAAATAATTTTCTCGTAAATAATTACCACAAATTCGTCCCATTCGGTGCATATTATAATAGCGTGTGTCGAGTGTGAAGCTTTGTATGGATTATCGTGAATTTCGATAGACTTAATTACATTTTCTGGATTATCAGTAACGTATGGATGCGTGAGGTCTTTTTTGATTTGTCCTGGTTCCACCTAAGATCAATAAATTGTTTTAATAATCATATTATGTACCATACAAATGATCCGATAGAATATAGATGAAATTTCGTTATTTTATTATATTATTTACATTGTATTATTCAACTTATTTAAAAACAAACTCATTTAATAATTTGTAAATTGAATGCGAATGTTACTAGTTATCCCCGTGCACTTCGTTGCCCGTACAAAATGCATCCGTGTTAAATTTGGTTGCTTAATGCAATTTAACGTAACGCGTGTGGATAAATAATATTTTTGAAAATTATATTTTCGACATATCAACTTTACCATTTAACATTATTATTATTTTTCTTTTTTTTTTTTTTGTTGGACGACAATAAAAATTGAAATAAATAAGATATAGCTCAAAATATTGTTAAATAGGTATTTCATTACGATTTTGAGATATTGATGGTTTTTAGGATTATAGATCCATTTAAATCATGAACAATAATAAGATAGACGTATATTCTGAGGATAATGAAAATATTAATAACAGTACGTATTTTACATCGATCTTAAGAAGAAAACTGTATAAATAACATCCTTGTCAAATGTTGATTTTTCCTTTTATAGAATTTTACATTTTATATCTCATTGACTCTATAGTCTATACAACTATTGTTATTTCAACTCACCCTCGGGTCGTATATATTAAGTTTTGCTCCTTCGTCGAGTAACTTCTTAGCAACGTATATTGCAGGTGACTCACGAGTATCACCTGTGTCTTTTTTAAACGCAAATCCAAACATTGTTATTTTTTTACCAGTGACTGTATTACACAGTGATTTAATAATTTTATTCGAAAATCGAGATTTTTGATAAACATTCATGTCTAGTACCTGTAGATTAAAATAAATTATTTTTATTTTATTTATTAAAATAAAATTAATTAAGTTATAAATAGAGCAATATTGTTACTTGTTGCCAATAAACAGCTACTTGTGGAAGATTTAGACATTCACATATATTAACTATATTAAGTAAATCTTTTTGAAAACAACTGCCTCCGAAACCTTTAAACATATTTGAATATTAATTATAGACAAAATGTGACCAACAGTTCAATATAAATATTTAAGTTTTCAAATATTATACTAGAAAACTGTAAAAATTCACACAAATAATATTTACCGACTGATGCTTGTAAAAATTTGGGGCCAATTCTGGAATCGAGACCTATGCCTTTAGCCACCTCACTGACATTTGCACCAGTCGCTTCACATATTACAGACATTGAGTTTATATTAGAAATCCGTCGAGCGAGAAATGCATTAGCCGCCTATGATCATATTAATTATGTTGGTAAGTATTAATATTATACTATGTTATACATTTATATCACAAACATAACACAATTTGAATTTACTAGTTTGGTCAGTTCCGAAGACATATTTATTGTATTGTAACGTTTTCCAATTGTATGAACTTGGAACCCAATTGTGGCCAAGGTTTCGTGATTCAGAATCTTACGACCATCAAAAATAAATGCTGGTTTTATCATATGCTTATAAATTTCTTCGTAATCTAAGTTCTAGAATATAATAATATATTATTTGATAACAAATCTTAAACAATACTACTTGAGTAGTATAATCTTAATAAATAATAGTAGATATGTATTTCAATACAATATTTTCCTTGAGAAATAAATGTGCATTTTAAATATTATTATATTAACAATTAATACAATATTAGCAAAATTGTATGTTTCTCTCTGAGTGGACCAATAATTATTATAATACGATTCCGCAATTTATAAATATCGAGTGTTAATTTTAAAATAGATATAATATAATTATGTTTAACATTATAAGCAAGTACAAAATATAACTTAATTATGCTTAATAATGGACTTTGCAGAGAAAAAAATTATCGATTTATCAAAATTATAATTAGATCGAGTAAGTACATGTAAATAGATATTATAGGCAGTACTTTAAATAAAATAATTTTCTCGTAAATAATTACCACAAATTCGTCCCATTCGGTGCATATTACAATAGCCTGTGTCGAGTGTGAAGCTCTGTATGGATTATCGTGAATTTCGATTGACTTAATTACATTTTCTGGATTATCAGTAACGTATAGATGCGTGAGGTCTTTTTTGATTTGTCCTGGTTCCACCTAAGATCAATATTTTTTTTAATAATCATATTATGAACCATAAAAATAATCATATAGATACAATTTCGTTATTTTATTACATTGTATTATTCAAATTATTTAAAAACAAACTCATTTAATAGGTAATTTTTAAATTTAATACAAATGTTAGGTACTAGTTATCCCTGTGCACTTCGTTACCCGTACAAAATGCATCCGTATTAATTGATTGCTTATTGCAATTTAACGTAACGCTTGTGGATAAATAATATTTTTGGTTTTCTGATTTGATATATAAATAATGATATTTTCGACTTATCAACTTTACCATTTAACTTTAAAATTATTTTTCTTTTTTTTTTTTTTGTTGGACGACAAACAAAATTTAAAAAAAATAAGATACAGCTCAAAATATTGTTAAATATTTTATTAAGATTTTGAGACATTGATAGTTTTTAGGATTATAGATCCATTTTAATCATGAATAATAATAAGATAGACGTATATTCTGAGGATAATGAAAATATTAATAACAGTACGTATTTTACATGGATCTTAAAAATAAAAACTGTATATAAATAACGTCCTTGTCAAATGTTGATTTTTCCTTTTATAGAATTTTACATTTTATATCTCATTGACTCTATAGTCTATACAACTATTGTTATTTCAACTCACCCTCGGGTCGTATATATTAAGTTTTGCTCCTTCGTCGAGTAACGTCTTAGCAACGTATATTGCAGGTGACTCACGAGTATCACCTGTGTCTTTTTTAAACGCAAATCCAAACATTGTTATTTTTTTACCAGTGACCGTATTACACAGTGATTTAATAATTTTATTCGAAAATCGAGATTTTTGATAAACGTTCATGTCTAGTACCTGTAGATTAAAATAAATTATTTTTGTTTTATTTTTTAAAATAAAATTAATTAAGTTATAAATAGAACAATAGAACAATTGTTACTTGTTGCCAATAAACAGCTACTTGTGGAAGATTTAAGCATTCACATATGTAAACTAAATTAAGTAAATCTTTTTGAAAACAACTGCCTCCGAAACCTTTAAACATGTTTGTGTTTTATAGACAAAATGTGACCAACGGCTCAAAATAAATTTAAGTTTTCAAATAAAATATTAAATATATATTAGATATATTATAATTTACACAAATAATATTTACCGACTGACGCTTGTAAAAATTTGGGGCCAATTCTGGAATCGAGACCTATGCCTTTAGCCACCTCACTGACATCTGCCCCAATCGCTTCACATATTACAGAAATTGAGTTTATACTAGAAATTCGATCAGCGAGAAATGCATTAGCCGCCTATGATCATAATTATGATGGTAAGTATTAATATTATACCATGTTATACATTTATATCACAAACATAACACAATTTGAATTTACTAGTTTGGTGAGTTCTGAAGACCAAATGTTTGTTTTGAGGATTTTTGATTCGGGTATCCAATTCAAATAGACTTTACTGAGCTCCTTAAAAGCCCATAAGCCATCAGCGGTTTCTTCGTGTCCTATAATAACTCTATCTGGATTTAATAGGTTTTCAACAGCGACACCTTCAGACAAGAACTCGGGGTTAGATAGTACCTATATTAACATATAGTACATATTATCTAGTCATAAATTTCATGACCTACGTATTACGTTATATTCAAGTTTCTGCTCTTATAAGATAAAACATTTTGGAAGGGTATAAATAAATTGTGTTATTTATTATATATTTACCTTGAAAGTGTCAAAGTAAATATTAAATAGTATAGTAAATATACCATATTGAATCATCTATTAAATATATATATACTATACACATAATGACATAATGTATTTATTAACTTACTTGAAATTTTACATTTGGCTTATCGTTAGCATTTAAAATGTTTAATATGTTTTCCGCTGCTCGTACCGATACTGTACTTTTTTCCACTACAATTTTATTACTAGTTGAAACTTGGGCAATAGTCCTAGCACAGTTTTCAACATACGTTAAGTCGACAGCACGTCCCTATAATAAATATTAAAAAAAGATTAATATCAAACTATTAGCTATGTATCTATACCATACTTTTGTTTAATAATTATATAAAAAATACGATATATTGAAACTAGATTTTAAATTAAAATATTTATAATTAATAATATATAGGTATACTTATAATATATAATACATTTTTACATTACAATAAAAATCAATACTATTAACATATTTAAGATCCAAATTAAACTTGAGTTGGAATTATAAATCGTTTTTTATTTAATTTGCTGATAATGGATTTTACTCTATAAGTCCAAAAGCCAAAAGGTAGGTATAAAGTACTTATACTCTCAATTTCAATGTGTCATCGAAATTTACATTTTATTATCCTATAAGCAAAAAAATGCATGTAGTAAATTTATTTTAAATACCTTATAGGTATGTAAATTTAAATTTTATCATTAGATGTTATACGTCTATTATATATTTTTAAATTATTTGATGACATTATTTTTTATCGAAAAACAAAGGAGAGGTTTGTTAATTATTTGTTGGCTGTACTAAGTGTGCATCCTACTTATCAGTTTTATGATTTGTTAGTTTTTATATATTATAGTGATTAGAGCTTTATGTATTTGTTTACTATTGTTTTTAAAAATACAATATTATGTAATTAAAATAAAAAAAAATAGTCCTCCAAAATCGGACCTGCATTTGTAAAACACCGCAAAAATCAAAAATAAATAATAACGATACATAATATACCTAGATAATAAATATGAAGGCTGCAGACACTCTATATCGGTTCAGAGTCTTTTTCAAATCAATGAATTTTAATTTATACTCACCCGTAATATCATAACTTATTCAATTACAATTCACATTGCAGATACCTACAACTATTATAAAATATCAGAGTATATACACCTAATCATATAGGTACATTTATTGGTAAATGTAAACTTTACTTACTTTGCCTACTCCAAATGTCATTGTTGGAGTATTTACAGAAATAAAAATTAAATCTGCTTCTTGGATAGATTCCTCGATGTTAGTAGAAAAGAATAAGTTTACATTTCTTTGTTTTTTTACGATATCATCTAGTCCGGGCTAAATAAAATTATTATGAGTATAAATATGAAAAATTTAAACACAACTCAATATTTTAAATCACCTCGTAAATGGGTAATTTTTCTGAGTTCCACTGAGATATACGTTGAGCACTTATATCTACAACCGTGACTTTTATATGTGGACACTGCATTGCTATTACACTGCAAGTGGGCCCTCCAACATATCCAGCACCTATACAGCATATTTTTGTGATCGCCATACCGTAGAAATTTATGCCAACCTGTTATACTTGAAACAATTGCCTTAAATTAAACACGAACACTAAATAATTAGGTAATATAATAAAAAAAATATTTGAAAAGATTCAAAATAGTAACAGTTTAATCGGGGACTTTAAAAATTGTTATAATTTTTTATTTGTGAAATATGACGTGTTATATACTATACATAGGTATTATCTATAAAAACTAAATTAGTTTCCGAATTCGTTTTAGTTTTTGAGTACCTATTTACTATTTGTATAGAGTCACCTGTGTACACCGACCATAGTGACATAGCTTTTCTAATTTTTCGTGCTCATATTGTATATAATTTATTTTACAAATATAAATATTATGCAGGTTATATGAATCTATAACTTATAATTCTATAATTCTTTAATGAAGGTAATTTCAAAGTATAAACAAATCAGAGGCTGCATTTTTTATACAACTAAATTTATAACTTAAGTATTATTTAATTTAATTTTTTGATTTTAATTCTATAATTTTTCACTAATCTAGTAATTTTTGTTTAACACAGTTAACATCAAGCATTTTGTACCTAATTTTATGAGCTTATTACCTACAGCTCTTGTTTAAACCAAATTTTAAATTAATGAATAATTGTAAGGTTATATTTAATTCAGCATTTTGTTTTAGTAGGTAATAATTTATGAACATAAAATATAAATAAATACCTATGTTCTATAATATGACTTATATATGACTTATATGTTTTAATAATATATAATATAGAAAAGAATTCGTATAGAAGTTCACACTTTAAAATGGTACAAAATAAAAGCAATTATCATTATAAGATTGTTGATACAGATATCGGCTATCCTAACATTAGGTAGATTGGGTTGTATACTACAGTTCAATATTTTGATACAAATTATATTCGTATTATATTTCGATTTTTTTTTATATTACATTTTTTTTCATCGTACACTTTAGAAGCATACAAAATACAAATATACAATATTTACCATAATATGAATGAAAACTTACTTACCTATTATTGTTTTATATTTAATAAGATATATAGACGTAAAGAACTGAGTCAACAGTTACTACCATTAGAGTGGTTTTTTAACCCTTTATAGGGCATTAGAAAAATATAAAACAAAAATAATAATATTTTAAATCGTGGAAAAAAAGTTAAATAAAGAAAAAAATGAAAAAAAAAATGAAATATATAGTATACAATATTTTGAGTTTAGTAATTTATTGACATTTGCTTTAGCGCGCTCTACTGATTAATTACTGAAACAGAACCTTCAAGATTTTTTTTTTTTGATAGTAAATTATTTCCCGTCGCCCTTTTAAAAAATATTAAATATTCGTAAAAAAAATAAAATTATATAAAAATTATAAAAAGGTAAATGCACTTTTTTCTAAATTTTCTAAAATTGGTTATAATATTTTTTCAACATTTATTTCTTTTTACACAATCTATTAAAAATATTTTCACAATAAGTATAAAATAAATGTTGTAGGTGTTTAGTGGCTTTAGTCAATATTTGAACGGAGAGACCTTTAAATGAAGGCACTTTGACATGAATGAATAGCAATAATATGAATTTAGAAATACATGGAATGGATTTCTTGCCTTCCTTAGTCTATTTTAAACTCCTTTTATAACTTCCAAATTTCTATTACTTTATTTTATAATAATTTACTACACCTATAACCTTAATTCAATTGTATAATATGCACAGATGCTGAAAGGACACATGCCTTAATTCCTTGTGGCCATAAAATTCTATATGGTGATTGTTTAAACCTCCTATATCTTAAATGTTGCCCAGTATGTAGCGAATATTTTAATGACTTTCTTAGGATTTGATAAAATATAAAAATATATTCTGTTTATGATAATAAACTAAATTAGAATTCATGATTAATAATTTCATAAAATTATACTTAATAAAGATATAATATATTATTTTATAACTTTATGAAAATTTTGGAGTTTTTTTTAATTGGTTTATGGGCTTTATTTCAAAAATATTTTTTCTTAAATGCTTAAAATGGACCAATGAAACTATACAATTCAACATCATCATTGTATGAGATCTAAAGAATTATAAAATTTAAAACTATTTATGGTCAATAGTGTAATTTTTGTCAGAATTGTCTTTTACAGACAATTTATTTAGGTCATCTAAAATAGGTATGTAGGTACTTAAAAAATAAATATATTTATATTATATATTAATATTATGTACTCTATGAATTTAAAATACCTATAATCTAACCTTTTGTTATACAAAAATAAAATTTGAAATAATAATTGAAGGTTTTTGAATGTATCCCAAAATTCACCAAAATAACTCTCTGCCTCCAACACAAGCTTTGCTTATAGGATATAAACAAACCATATACATTGTATGATGATTTTTTAATTTGTAATAAATGGTTGTTTATAATAATAAGAAAAATAAATCCCAAAAAAAAACATAATAATAAAATATTATTAAAACAATACCCATACCCCTTAAAAGTTAATTTTTACGGTCCAAAATTTGTCCAGATCAGATTATTACGGATTTCAAAATTTTAAATTCCAATTTTTTTTCCGTCCAGATTTTTATTTTTCAGGTATTAAATTCCAGAGTTTAACATTCCAGGTTCGTGTGTGTAACAGTGTTAATACAGTGGTTATTATGACTCAAAATTAACAACATTATCACTTACAAAAAAATGAACCTGCTTAAAATTATCAAAAAAGACGAAAAGAAAAAACCTAAAATAGCCAAAGATTTTGTAATTCCAGCGAATACATTGCCTACAATAATAAAAAAAATCAAGATATTATTTTAAAAATCTATAATTTAAAATTAATTAAATTTTTAACTTTATTTAAACCCATCAACTTGGAAAAAAATGAAGCTAGGAGAATACTTTGATATAGAATTCTGTTTATTAAAATTGGTTCAACAATGTCTTGTCAGAAAAATAAGAATGTAAGAAAACATTTTTTTTTTTATTTCTTTAATGTAAAAAATCTAAAAACAAAAACATACTTTTTAAAAGTTTTTGATAACTCGACATTTTTGGTAAGTTGAATTTTTTTTTCCCACTTGAATTTCGAGTTATTGAGAGTCGACTGTATTAAGAAGGTATAATACTCTCGTCCTGCAAGAAGATACCTTTCCAAACTATGTATCATTGAGGAAGGTACTTTACATGTATACCACTTTACTATGTACAAACATCGATTAGAGTAATAATTTAAAACTTTAATACTGTAGAACTAAAAGCTACCTATATTAATCGTACATACACAACAACGAGCACGACTGCAGCTAAACAGGGTGAAAAAATAAAAAAATCCGACTGCCACCTAAAAAGACGATTTTCGTGGGGATTCGTCGTGGGAGGGCAATATAATATTATCATAAACGTTTGACCGTGATACCTCTAAAATTATAACACATCCAAGTCGATGATGTAGCCGACGTACCTACCTATCGACCTTACACGCGTGTAAGGATTAACTAGAAACAGTAACGGACAACGTGTTAAGCGCGTAATACAATTTAATAATTTTTTAATTCATATCACTTATTTTATACTCTGGCAAATTATTACCGTGAGCGATATCGACTCGTCTTGGACCGGAGTCGTGATAACGTCGCTGACAGTGATAGGCGCGCAGCAACAGAATTGTTCGGCTGCAGGGCAGGCCGTCGTGCGTTTTATCGATCTACGGCAAACACATACACTCACACTCAAACAAACACGATCGGCACGGTAACGCGAACGGATCGACGGACACGGACTCAGTGGTGGTACGCTCGGGGGCGAGTGGCGACAAGGTCGTTGCGGTAGGTTAGTATACCGAGTCGACGGAGGTACACGAGCTGATCCAGAAGTCACCCGATGGGGGGGGGGAGATTTTCACAAATGAAACATCGGCTTTCAGTGAGCTCCAGCCCAATGTTATAATATTATTTATAATATGAGAATTAGAAAATACAGCCCGAGGAGGGGGCGATCGTCCCGTCGCCACCTCCCTCGTATCCGCCGCCACTGTCCGGCGGTGGCGACTGCTGACATGGCCGCGCGTTGCCCAGGCTGCACTGTGTGTTGACGTTTGTTGTAGTGATGGTTTTGGAACCCGTATTGGCGCCTAAAAATCAGCGTTGGCGACTGATCGCGCCAATAGGGAGGCGATTTGAAATTTGTGTTTGACGATATCGTCCTAGAACAATTTTTAAAAAAATATCGAAAAGTTTTAATTGTTTTGTTCAAACCTGTGGGGCCGTTTAATCGTGCGACTATATTGTAATATATGCGATATTTGTGATATAAACAAATAATTACTAATAGCCATGAATGTACCGTATATCTTAGTTCATGCTAATAGCCAACAACTTGCGTTTCACTGACTATCGCTGTTCAACTGCTAATATTATTTTGAGTTTTCGACTGTTTTTAGTGTACTTTTTAGGAATATTAATTTATATGGCTAATAAAATAGACTATAGTGACATATAACAGTTATTAGATATACCATCAGGATATGAAAATGATTTTGAAAGTAACGTCGATGATGATCAACTAGATTTATATAGTAAATATAGTAATTTATTAGAAGAACCAGATATTACTACCGTTGAAGGATTAATATCTCAACAGTTTTCTTCTGAATCTATTGTCGATGAAGATATTATATTTCCTATTCTTGAAGCTGTTGTAGATAATAATAATTTTTCTGATATAAATATTTCATCGCCCTCAACATCCACTGAACCAGTTATTAGAAAACAAAATGTTTCAAGTAATAAAAAAACTAGACAACCTAAACAAACAATCCCATCTATTGTATCAGTACCTTCTATACATCCAATTGAAGTGAAAAATGTTGTTTGGACTGAAAGTAACTTTCCAGTAATAAATACACATTATCTTGGCAATTTCAATTTACCTAGTGATACCCTTGAATTAGAAACACCCTTTCAGATATTCAAATATTTTTTTACCTTTAATTTATTAGATCATATATGTTGTGAAACATATAAATATGGTGTACAGAATAACTCTAGTACCCCCTTAAAAATTAATAATGAAGACTTACAAAAATATATTGGTATTCTTATAATTATGAGTTTGGTAAATACATTTAATATTAGAAATTATTAGTTTCCAGTTTTAGATAATGATTTAATAAAAACTACAATAACTTTAAATATATTTGAAAGAATTAGAGCTAATCTTCATTTTAATGATAATTTGTCAAGCTCTACTGGTCCTGACAAATAAAATACATAAAATTAGGCCACTTATTGAAACGTTAAGAAAAAGATTTAGTTCTACACCAATTGAAGAAAACTTGAGAGTTGATGAACAAATATATCTTACAAAAGCACCAAGTTCACTCAAACTATATATACCCAATAAACCTTATAAATGGGGTTACAAGTTTTTTGTTCTTAGTGGTGTCTCAGGTTTTACATATAATTTTGAGTTTTATTCAGGTCAAGAAAATAATAGTGAAAGTAGAAAAGTTGGCCAGACCTAGGTGCTAGTGCAAATGTTGTTATGCGCCTTAGTAGAGTTATACCTAATAATCAACATTTTAAATTATTTTTGACATTTATTATACTACATTGCCACTATTGGCTTATTTAAAATATATCTTTAAGCACTTTAAAAAGAAATAGGTTAAAAAAATGTAATGTTGCCAGATGATTCTGTTCTAATGAAACAACCTAGGGGCACTACTGTCCATTGTATTTCCTAAGTGTTAGATATAGACAAAGTTGCTGTCATATCACACATGGAAAGATACAAAAATCATAAGTTTGCTGTTGACATTTACTGCTATGGACTCAGTTGTAAGAGTAAGTAGGTTTGACAGAAAAAAAAAAGAATTGAGGTTAATTATCCAAATATAATACAAGTATATAACAGACACATGGGTGGTGTTGATTTATTAGATGGGTTACTTGGGCATCATAAGATAAAGATGAGGAGTAGAAAATGGTACATAAGAGTTTTCCACCATTTATTGGATGTAACTGTAGTAAATTCTTGACTTCTACATAAAAGAATTCATAAACAGAAAGGAAATAATAGTGTACTATCATTGGTAAAGTTTAGGGAACAACTTGCTTTATTCCTCTGCAAAATTAGTACCTATACCCCTAAACGTCGACATTCCACTACTGATGTGCAAGAAGAAATTATAAAAAAAGGTAAAATGAGCACTAAAATAGGCCAGCATGCACCACCAAAAGAGGTTAGAACTGATAAATTAAATCATTGACCAATTGAAAGTGAAAAAAAAACTAGATGTAAAAATCCAGATTGCAAAAGTTTTACTTTTATGATGTGTGGAAAATGTCAAATAAGTTTATGTTGTGGCAAAGGACTAACTTGTTTCACCAAATGGCATACAACATAAAAATTCATTATCATTTTTAAATTATTATTTTATTTTATAATTAAAAAATAAGTATATTTATCATTAAAGATATTATTTTAGTTTTTTGTTACTTATATTAGTTATTTTATTTATTTATTTATTATTAAGCGGTCGAGCCCAATTACAATAGTATATTATGTAGAATATCAAACAATTATCATAAAGTATTGTGGAGATCACAGACTAAGATATATAAGATATATCTTTGTTCGTGGTGAAGATACAATAATAAAGTGATTAAATAACTAACATATAATAGAGAATCAAAATTACAAACAAAATATATGCAGTGTTAAGTGATTAAATTATTAAGATATAGATTAAAAGAATCAATAGAATTACAAATAAAAATATTAATATTAAAGTTATTTACATGTTTCATAGTTTTAATTAATGGAGAATTTTTACCATATAAAGTACGTTGGACTGGCACATAAAAAGTGTCAGACTGTCAATATTAGTATAACCAGGAACTAAAAACGTTAAATTAGATAATAAATCCGTACAGTTAACTATGTTAATAGTTATTCAACAGTTTTTATACAAAACATACATCTTGTTTTAACCATTGATTTGAAGAGCATCAAGGTTTAAGTTAAAAAGTAAAGGTTTATATGAAGTGTGAGGTAAACGTTCAATTTTACATTAATACCTACTAATAAATCTCAAAAAGCAATTTTGGATCGCTTCAAGAGAATTAATCGGACCAGATACGTAAGGAGACTAAATTATTGAGTTATAATCTAAAATTGACCAAACAAATGTGCAATACAGTGATTTTAGGGCTGCAGCACATGACGGCAATAAAAATTAAATCTAACGACGTAAACATTGTTTTTTAGGAAAACAACTTTCTTAAATATTAATTGTTTAACCTTTTCAGTGCCCAGACACATTATGCAATGGCATCACCACAGGCCAAGGTCTTTTTTTTCACCCGCATGTGTTGTGTCTGTCTTACAAGTCCGTAACATGGCAAATTTACGTCCAGCAAATCACGTATGGCACTGAGAGTTTAAAAATTAGAGTGAATAGACTTATAGACCTATTACGAAACTTGTTGATGACAACACTATCTGTTTTTGTAAGTCGATTTTTTTTACGATAGGTAGTTCCATTTTTTTAACAAGTTATGCATATTATAATATGATATAACGTAAATTAAAAATACTCATAGCTCGCCAAAAAACTTAATAATCGTAAAAAAACAACACGCAAACACAGATAATGTTCTTACCGTCAAATTGCATAATAGGTCTATCCACTGTAATTTTTAAACTAACGGAGCTAAAAGTGATTTTCTGAAGCTTGAGTGTAAATTTGCAATATTACGCACTCGTAAGACGGAGATAACAAATGCGGGTGTTGAGTGACGGTGAGTACTTACTCTAAGGTACTGACTACAACTACTGACGAACTATAATAACACAAATCATATTATCTGATTTTTGGCGCTTATAAATTTTATAATAATATTACAGATAATCCAGAGAACTCTATAATATTCTCTATACCGTAGGTCGTCGTGTCCGTAGATAATATCATCGATATTATTATCTATGGTCATGTCGTAAAATCAGATTTTTCAAACCATTGGCACTGACACGGTCGGAACGCCAGTTACCGTAATATTGTAGCAACAAGAACGACTGGCCCAGCCGCGGTTACTGACATCGGATCAACGACACTGGCGCGTATTCTTTTATCAGCGATTTCCGCGACTGGACGGTAAGCAACACGGAGACCGTCCAGCCTGCTCTGTCGAGCCACGATAAAATATTTTTAATAAATACGTCATTTTGTTTTATCGCGTATCGAGCATACCTGCGGCCGGACGACCGCGTCCGTCGAGTGATAAAAACATTGTTACCAAAGAGCATATTATAAAACCGTCAGTGCGGTAACAACTACACAACGATTTCCGCGACGACGGTTGATAACGCGCGCGTTTTGCCCTTTGCCACTGGCAAGTCGCGCCAATCGCGAATCCCGTCTCGTTCGAACGCTTCGACCGCCGCAACGACTCACGACTCCGCACTTCGACAGCCGACGCCGTGCCGTTTTGCCCGTCGCCGCCATCGCGAGAACGCTGCGCCGATCGATCGGCAGCCGACCAAGCGCTCCGCCACCGCTACCGATCGCTGACCGCTGTCGAATTGAAACGTCGCGACGCTGAACCGCGTCGTACGGTTTACGCTTTTAAACGAGCGAGCGGTAATACAATTTGATACTTATTATATTTCGTCACGTCGCCCGCCAAACCGATCGATCGTACGAGTTTGCTCGGTCGGTACCGATTGCGATTGTCCGATCGGCGGTCGACGGCACAGCGCCCGATCGTCGTCACAGACTCGCGTCGTCGTCGTCTTCGGATTTTGTCGGCGTTTTTCGACGTCCCGTGACATGCATAACGCAACGCTTACACACCACCGCCGCCGCCTCCGTCACTGCAGTGCCAAGACAAACCGCTCTCGGCTCGTAACGGCCGACGTTTTTAGTCGTCCCGTGTAAGAGAGCGAACTCGTCGGAGCGATCGTGTTATCGTTTTCGCCGCCATACCTCTCAGCGGTCGACGGCCCGAGGAACACGAGACTCGAGCACGGTAACATTTGTTCTGTAATTCGTCGCTACAATGGCGTTCGACGACTCCGCTTCAGTTGTGGTCAAAGGAAATCCGATCAGCGTCGCGAACAGATATACCTGCAAGATGCGAAATAAAAGAATGTGGAAATCGTTACGCGCGCACATCTTATCGCGCCGAGAGAAGGACAAACAAGGTGCGTTTTCGATTTATTAATCTATTTATTTATTAGTCTCTCGTCAAATTTCACACACACGATAATATGATCTGATTGATTAATTACAAACACGAACGTGTATGATAAAATATGAGTTGCAGGCATTTGATGTTCGATAGTTTAAAATTCTCGAAAGCAAATATATTTTTGTGTAGTCACACTTATATTACTTTACTAGTTATACCTATTGAACTAGGTTTTTTTCCATCAAATTTTTAATTTTCATTAGGTACTAGGATATTAGAAATACAAAATATAGGTATAATAATAATATGTTTTTTTCTTGTTCTTTAGCTGAAGCTGATGCTGAACTTTTGAGAAAAAAGAGACACGAAGAAGAATTAAGAATACAAGAAAATAAACTATCTTTAGCACAAATTAATGGTCGTTTATCAGAATTACGAGGCAAGCGTGATGAGCTTGAAGAAGAAAAACGTGAACTCCTGAATCAGAAGCAAACTATTTTAAATACTGTTATAACAGTACCTGAACCTAAGTGGTATATTAATTATACTATCAAATGTATATTTTTGTAAATTGATTATTAGGTATTATATATCTATTATTTTGCAGATCATATATTTATTTTTTTTGTTTTTCAGTGCAAACTATGATCGTAAATTAGTTACAAAAATCAAATTTAAAAGTAGTATAATCCCAAGTATTGATTTTCTTGATAATCAACAACAACAAGAACAGCAGCAGCAGCAGCAAGGGTTATTAAGCTTGTTGGAAACAAAACCATGTATGGATTCTCCAATTCCTCTATTTAAAAAAAAATTCCATGAAAAATTCACTCCAATCTCACCACCTGCAGTAATACCTACAGATGTCAAAGAAAGTAATAAATCAAATTGTTTGAGTTTACAGCAACCAAATTAAATGTTATATTAACAATAATTACTAAGATTTTTACATAATATTTCACTTGTATGCAGTCCATATTTTTATTTTATTTTTTTTTTTTATAATGAAAGATATTTTATTTTAGTTTTGACATTTTAATTTGTATCATATATTTCCTTTTTATTTATCCAATTTATTTTACTTTATTGGAAACCACTATTAGTACTTATTATGTTTCAATTAATAGAAGGTCAATTATAACTTAATCGACTACCTCTTTTATTAATTATAATGACTATTTCACAATTCATTTTCATGTATAATTTAATAACATAATTTAAATGTAATTTGTAAAAATTCAATATATTTCAAAAGGCAGTAATATATTGGTTAATAATAAATTACAATCCTAGCTTTTGTGTAACTATTAATTTATTAAGATCTTCAACTTGTTCAGCAGTTGCATTTTTATTTTTTAAGTTTAAATTATTATTTATTATGATTATCTGAATTTGAATTTTTTTAACGAGGTAGTTAATCAAATGTCAAATATTTTATCATAAATAAATATTTTTATATACAAATTGTTATTAAATATATAAATATAAGATAACTATAAGTTGTTCATTAAAATTGTCCTTTATAGTTAAATAGACTGATACTATAAAATATATAGTTTATATAATTTAGAAATATTATATTTTAATAAAAATGTTCTTGAATAAAAAACAAAAAAAATTATAAGTACTGTTACTTTTAAAAGTCATTGATTTTTAGGTTTATTGTAATGTGATTGGATTAATTAGTAGCTTGTATAGAAAATCAACAAAAATGTTTTTTATTTATTTATTTTTGAATGCTATATGTAAAATGAACTATACCTGATGGTGTCTTACTATTTATATTTTTAGCTCTCTTGGATTTTGTGAATAGTTAAGCTCTCTTTTCATTCAACTTAGTTCTGAGTTGGTTTAAAATTAAATATTAAATATTTATGAGAATTTTTTTTCATTGTTGAAGCTAATTTAAAAAAATACATATTATATTGTTTCTGGTTTAAAATACATATTACATATTCAAAACATATCGTTGTTAAATATTAATAACATGTTAATTGTGAAAAAAATAAAAATTATTATTTTGAGAAATTATTTATACAAACTGTTGAATTCATCAAAAACTATATGATAAATTGTTCTGTTTTGATCAGTAACTGATAAAAAGTAAGAGTTGATTATAAGAACTGCTATAAATAATATTGTATTGCTATTGGTAAAATTATTTTTCTAATATGTATACTATAAATGTTTTTCGTTTTATATTATATTTAATGAACAAAAGAAATTTATTGTAATAACAAATGTTTGTTAATGTTTATGATAATTAAAATTTTTAAGCAGTAAATTGAATATAAACAAATTTTTATAAAAATGTGTATATTTTTTTTTACAAACTCTTTTGTTGAAAGAACAATAAACAAATTATTATTTCAAATACTTTTTGAATATTATTTGTTTTATAATATAAATATAAAAATTATGCTCGTTTTCAAGAAAATTTGAATTACAACTATGTCAAAATGTTTAATTTATGATTTACAAAAGGTATTAACAAAGAAAATTAAATTTTTTAGCTGTTGGATTAGACAATTGGAATATCTATTTACAATATATTATGACGTGTGAAATTTGTACATCTATAGATTAGTAATTAACCTAATAAAATGTTAAGTATTTACATTGAGAAAGCTTTATACATGTACATAATCACTTAAATTCTAAAATATTTCAAATGCTTATTAATTATACTCACCAATTATTTTAATATTCTTAAAGAGAACTAAGGATTATTTTAGATAATGCCAATAGTCCATTTTAAATTTTATCAAAAAAATGTATATTTAATTACCTACTATTTTATGAGATTATGTGAGAAAAATTAATATTTTAATTGACGTGATAACGTCTTATAAATCGATAAACGGCCGCTGCAATAGCTGCATGTACATAAAAGCATGACTCATTATCACGTTCCGCCTGAGCCGAGCTTTGAGTTATGTTCGAACATGACAAAAAATATTCTCCGTTCGTGAGCTGCGGTCTCACTATATAAATTAATCTGTATAATTAAAGTAAAAAAAAATATTTGAATTAACAAGTGCAAATAAATGCTAATTTATCGAAAAAATTGTAATTTTAAATTAACTCCTTTGTAATAGATAGGTATACAAAATTGAAAATAGTGATAATAATTCAATTCATAAAAGTATGCAATTTTTCATCAATGTTTTTTTGTTATGTTATTGCGTAAAATTATAGTCTACAATTTTAATTATCGATTTACAGACAACCCCGTAATTCTTGAATTTGAAGCTCATTAAATTAGAAATCAAAAAAATGTGTTTTCTAGATTACCTAGAAAAGAATCTAATAAACTAATAGAATTATTGGACATTTTTAAACTTATGAACTAACCTTCTATTTATTAATCTACAACTATGAAAAATATACGGACCTCTAACGGCCTGAAATCATCTTTATAAAATTGTATTTTAGAGACATCATAAATTAACAGTGTTAATAATGCCTACCAATACCTACGTGATAGAAATTAAATACTCAATACAGAAAAAAAACTATGTATATGAGTCATAAATAATGACCATCTCTATTAATAACATTAGTCTTAATCTAATTGAATATTAATCACACAGATAAAAAAAAAAAAAACACCCAACAGACTCATTAGAACTCTGCAATATTATAATTGATAACGATTTGTGATGAAATCTTTATTCATACAATTTATTAAAAAAGTTATGAGTAATAACTTAAACATTTTATGAGATAAATCCATAAAGGGCTTAGTATACGTATTATAATCAAACATTTTGTGTCATATTATATATTTTATACCAGATAATCATTCAGTATGGGCTATTAGTATAATATTGAGGTGAGAGTATTAAAAAAAAGTTCAAGTAAACCAGAGTTCCATCATAAGAATCCATTTGAATTAATCTTCCTCACAATGATCTACATGGAAAAATTATAGTTGTTTTAATGTTTCCCTTTAAAATGTCTCTATAAAAAATTTCAATTATATTTATTTCTAAGCGTCTTGTCATTAAATGTGATAATAGTAAATTATATAAAGGTGTGTGGAAAAACATATTCCAATTATATACACGCATAAATCTTTAGAAAAATCTTTTTCATTAATTATTTAGGACCTGTTTGTCGTAATCACATGTCATATGCCCAAATCTATGTAAAATTGTAAAACAATGTTTACTCTACTCAAAATAATCTTAAAAATATAATAAATAATTAGAGGTCTTCGCTATTAGATTAAATTATGTTATGTTTAGACACATATACATATACATTTCTATCTTTCTTGTATTCGAATATTTCCATATTGTATATTTTTAATTTTTTGTTCTATAAATCAATCTTTATTATTAATTATTATTCTTATTGTATTAATCACTTAAATTTTTTTGGATCTTAATATATTACTCTTTCTCTCTTAACACAAGCAATTGCTTAAAAGATACATATGCAAATTTATTTGTATATTTTGGTTATCAATAAAAAAATTCAGAATAAAACATATAAATATTTTTGGGGTCCAGTATTCGGAATATTATCAAAGTAAAATAAGTACACTTTAAATTAAAAAAAAAAAAGTTATTCATATCATTAAAATTATTTAAATACTTCCAAAAATTACAATAATGATAAAGTAATTAATTAATATTATTCTGAAAAAAAGTGTAAAAATTTATAACTTTTAATTTAATGATTGGATTTCCAAAGTACGGAATGAGACTTCTCTTTGAATTTTTAAAGTGTATATAAGAATAAAATGCATGGAAGCAGAATACATAATTCAAGATTTCTAGTTTTACTTCAATAAAGTCTAGTGAAAATAAAAAAAAAAAAAAAAAAAAAATAAAAATATTATAACATACTTCACTTATTTTGTAAATTTTATGCTTTTATATAGGTAATAATACTTAATTTTATTTAATGTTGCCTGTTAGCCAGTAATGTAATGAAATATAAAATAAATATCATATTATATTATATACACAAAAAGCTAAGAGACTGGATATGTCAGGACCAATACAATTTAATAATTATAAAAATTAATCATTCAGTCTGTATAGTTTGTCTCATTTTGACATAATATAACTTATGAGTTACAAGAGAGCAGAGTATAGTTTAAATGTCATCACACAATACAAAATATTATATGTTATCTTATAATTAGCTATTGATTTGTTTTAATATCTTAACTATTATGACAAAGTAAAAAAAAAACCAAGAAGTAAGATTGATAATAGGACTAACTAACTAGTACTGTTAAAAATAAAAATAAATCATTTAGTTCTTTTGTCTAGTTTCATACTACAAATTAAGTATTTTTCAACATTACTTAACTATCATTTCTAATTGTTGATTGTAATGGTTATATTTATGTTGTTATATTATATTTCATAATTCCATAATAGCTTTAATATTAAAGCTTACAATTAATTAATAATTACTCGATAATAAAAATGAAATTTATTTAATACATAAAAATAATATTTGTAATAATGTAGTAATTAGTTTTATTTTTTTAAAAATACAATTATGTTATCAAAACAAAAATTATAAGCTTGAATAGTTTATCGGTATTTTAATTTATTGTTGATAATGAGACGATTATAGTATTAATAAAAAATACAATTATAAAATTAAGATGAATTAAATACCAAAGTATTTAATACGGTATAGTACTATGGTCATGCATCATAAAAAAAAAAATAATAATTTGATTCGTTTCTTGAACGAAATATAAAATAATGATAATTGAATAATATTAAAAGATAATTAAAAACAAAACTAAACACAGAATCAGTTAATACCATTATCTAAAATAATGGTATTAAGTATTGACCAAATATGTCTTATATAAAACTAAGAAACTTCAAAAACATAAAAGTTTCAATATTGTGTAGTAATTGTTAAATTATAATTGGTTATAATCAATCTAGTTAGTTGAAGCTGTAGTAGGTGGCGGTGTAGTAGATAAATTGGTTTTTGAATTCCCTTGCTGTTGATTAGGTTCTGGAGGCGGTGCCACAATGGGTATAGCCAGATTGACGCGTCTTGGGGGAGGTTGTTGTTGTGGCTGTTGCTGTGGTTGATAGTAAGTAGTCATGAAGGTTTCCTAAAATAAAAAATAATAATAATTCTATGAATGATAACAATTTAATCTTTGAAATTATGAGAAGAAATTTCATATAATGTCTTAATATTAAAAACAGTGTACACAAAAATATATAACATTTAATATTTTAAACTTAAGTCAATGATACACTTACTGGTTGTTGCAAAGATTGTGTTCCAGGTGGTGGCGATGTTACACCTGTTGCCCCTGTTGGTACTGGTTGATAAACAGCTGCTTGAGCTGCAAGCATCTGAAGAGCAGCTGCAGCAGCAGCTGCTGCTGCATTTTGATCATCAGCACTACCAGCTGCTGGACCTGGTGCAACTCCAGTTGCATACTGGGGCGTAGCATAAATTTGATGATGGTACATGGATGGATCAGCAGCAGCCATAACCATCATACCAGTATTGTGATCAAGCACCATGCCATGATGCATTGGTTGTAAGGGTTGGTGGTACTGTTGTATTTGCATTGGTGGTGGTTGTTGATGGATTTGGATCGGTGGTTGCTGTTGTAATTGTTGAGGCGCAGGTTGCATTTGTTGTTGAGGTTGAATTTGTTGGTCTTGCATCACTAAACCGTTTTGTTGCTGAGAAGGTGGAGGCTGTGGCTGAGGTGTTTTAGACATTCCGCCAAAGTTTAGTACTGGGTCAGGAAGCTCCCTGCGACTTTGAACTGAGTAGCGTTTGGAACTACGTACAACCGGTGTTGGTGCTGCAGGTGGCTCAATTTGTTGATTTTCATTTTCATCTAGAATGGAAGTATTTTGAGTAACTATTAATTAATAATATACTACTACAATTCTATGCTTTTAAATATCTACTGATACTCTTATAGTAAATAATATATTAGTTTAAAAGAAAGTTTGAATCAAGCAATTATTAATGAATCATATAATCATAATTAATGAATCATTATATGAATGAATTTATGCATAAGTATATTTGACACACATAGTTATAGTAGTACCTTAATAACAAGATAACATAATAATAATTTAATACTTACATTGACGATTATTGTAGTGTTGATAATGTCCACCGCCATGTTGTGTACGTCCTGTGCCAGCAGTTGTAGGTGCTATAGATTGATGTTGCTGATCGTAGTTGTGTTGATTTGGACTGGATGAAGATGGAGGTACAGAACCCTTAGAAAAATACCTATCACGATTATATTGATGCGAAGTATTATGTTGATGGAAATTACGGCCTCGAGATGCTAAAGGCGAAGAATGTTGGTGTTGCTGGTTATGTCCTTGACTACCTTGACCATTGTTAAAGTGTTGCTGCTTAAAATTTTGATGTTGATTATGACTATTACTGTTTTGTTGTGATTTTCGCGAAAAATAGTTATTAGGTGCCATAGAAGGAGAGTCTCGATTTACTTGAGCACTTTTTTCTTTGTTAATTGGAGACTCAGTTGAAGATCGATTGAAATAATTTCTACTATTAATTGATGAAGATGAAGAAGGCCCACCATTTTGCTGATCCTGACGATTATTTCGATTTGCAGGGGAAGTTGTATTATATTTTGATGTTCGGGGTGACGAAGTGTGATGCCGAGCCTGGCCAGTTTCTACAGCTGCAACAGTAGTCTTTTTTTCTTCATTCTGAACAGAAGGAGTTTTTGGTTGTTGTTCATGATTCTGGTCTGAGACTTCTACAACTGCAGGAGACATAGTTGAAGAATTAGGCTCCGATTTCTTTGAATTATCCAACGCAGGGAATTCAGAGGTATAATCATTATTTGTAGATTTTTTTGTATTCTTATTTGGACCACCAATACTACGTCGAGCCATACCTCCACGCTTTACTTTCATAGACTGCTGTCCACTACCAGTAGCAGTGTAAGCTTTTGTATCCTGCCAATTACGAGTGTATTTGGAAGTGGCAGCTCGTCTAAAATGAAAGCAATTGTAATTATTATTAATAGCTATATATAAATAGTTTTAATTAACTTACCCATATTTATGGTGACGCCGAGCTCGAGGTGCTTCTGATTCCTCCCTTATGTCATATCCATATGAGGCTAGTAACTCATCACGGCTTTTACGTGTTTGCTCATTTTCATCATATAAATCATGTGTCCACCTATCCAAAGAATCTAAATCACGAGATTTTCTAGAACCTACACTAGGTTTTTTTGCCAATCCATCAGTAGTTACAGAAGTTTCAGAATCTTTTGCTGCAGCAGCAACCTTAGATATGGCTAAAACTTTTTTAGTAGATGATGTTCCATCCCCAGCTGCTAAAGCAGTGTTTTCTGCGGTATCAACTTCAGTCACTGATTTTGGTTTTTTAATGCCTGTATGTCTTCTTCTAATGCGGCGACGACTAATAATTATTAAAAATAAAATAATATAAATTTAATACCATACTTATTAAGTATTAAATTTTTTTGCCAATACTCACTCAGAAACAACTCCATCATCATCTCCTGAATCTTCTTCGTATCCATCATCTGATTCTGATCCTTCAGAACTTGTTGTACTGTAAGCCATACGGTCATCATGTTCATAGAATTTTCCACGTCTAGGTATGTATTGAGGATCATTAGTGTCGTCATCGACAGGCACAGGTACTACAGGTTCTGCAGGCGTTAAAGGCTGAAATAGAATAACCAGAATACCAGATATTATATATTTTTTATACCATAAATTCATTCACACTATTCTATGATAAGGCTGTATTGACTAAAAATAAGTAACAATAATAAAATAATTTGTACATATAGGTACCTAGATTATTTGAGCTACATCAAAAAACATAATGAAATATACTTAAATGTTTTTCATGTACAATGACATATAAATTCAAATTTAACATACCTATAATAGCAAATCACTTGATACTTAATCCTAATGTACTTGCTTAACTTTATTTATATGAATTTACACTACAAGTTTTATAATTAATAATTTATACAATGAAGGTTTGAAAATCTAATAAGTACAGCATTACAGGTTTACACTGAAACCAAAAAAATGGGTAACTTACCCACTTTTCTTTATGATGAAATGTAAAAAATAATATTATTATTGTGTAGGTATTAATGGTAAACAGCCATAGCTTATGAAGTATAAAATTATGTACATTCTATATACAAATTTAATGATTTAAAATATTGATATAAATTTAGAGTGTTGGTATTCATTAAATTTTTAAATATTTTTGAAAAGAACATTTGATGAACACATAATTATATGAAGATGCACAACAAATACTATTTACAGCTGTGCTAAATCAAATAAATAAAATACCTATGGAATAATAATTTAAATTGTTATGCTCACATCTTTATTTTCTTCACTTGAGTCATCTTCGCCATCACCTTCCTCTACTTCTTGTTGTGGACAGCTCTCATTATCCGGAGCATTTTCCTGTTGAATTACATCTTGGGGCTGTTTTTTTACAACACTATTTTCTTCATCATCGACAATATACTCAACAGCATCTTCAAATCCACCACTATCAATTGTTGAGTCAACTATTTCATCATATTCCGATTTTGTTAGAGAGATATCTAGATTTGAATTAGGGTTTTCATTGATTACGATTTCTTTTTCAACTATACTTGTCACAGGTTTCTGTTGTTCGTCCAAAACCGTTTCATCTTGTTTCTGTTTAATCTCATCAACCTCGTTAGTCGATATTGTTGTAGACGCCATGGCTGTATTTAACTGATCTTCTTCAACTTTGAGATTGATACTTGTGGCATTAACGGTAGTAATCACAGTTTCTTTTGACACATCAGCTACGTCACTGACCGCTGCCTCATGTTCAACATCATTGGTCGCCGCAATCGTTTCCTTGTCTGATTTAATGGGTGGAACAATTTCATTAGTCACTGTTGTCGGATTTGACACATCGGTAGTTGTAGTGGTGTTGTCGGCAGCAACGTCGGCGACAACGGGGGCAGTGTCTTCTCCTTTCGTGGTTACAGCAGCACTCTCCATTGTAAAAGTAATGTTCGGCCGTCAGTGAGCCAATTATGGAACAATAATAATAGTAAAAACAATGACGGGCTGTACGAACTACGAAGTAAAAATCATTTGACGTTTACGACGGTATGAGGAATAGGAGCAAACACAGAAAAACGAGGGTCGTGATAAGAAAACAAAATAGAAAACAAAAGAAAACGCAAAACACGACGCGAACAATTGTACCGAATCGTTTTGACGGGGAGCTCGAGAAGACCGTTCTATCGATCTACGTCAAACAAAAACAAGGGCGCGGACGGAAAACGGAGCTGGTGGCTACGGCGGCGGACGTCGGACCGTGCGCGGCGAAGAAAACACGCAAAATACGCAGGTAGAAAGATCGGGCGTTGTCGTCATCAACGGACTTTGGTGGTGTTTTTGTCTCGGTACAGATGATCACGAACGTTAAACGACGGATGTCATAGCAAATCGCAACAATTTATAATAGTTTAACGTTCGACAACGAGCGGACGGGCGCCGGGAACCCAGGTTGGACTAGACAGTGCGGCAATGCATCACCACGCGATAACGATGACATTATCTCGGGCCACGGCCGAACGATGGAATTGCGGCGGCGGCGGCGGCGGCCGATTGCTCGGTCACTGTCATACCGTAGTGTTGTTGTGCTGTATACCGATTACCACTGATAACGGCGTTGTGCGGCGGCGGCGGCGCGCGGTCACCATACTTTTGGAGGTAAACCACTTTTTGTGACCGGAGGTTCTTTAACCCCGGTAATGTTTTAAAAAACATTTTTTAAATTTTTAAAAATGTATCCAATTGCTGTACATTGAAACAGTCGGTGTCCATATTATATATACTATAATAAAATAATAAACTATTACTAATATATTATTTAATACTCAATAGTGCTATAACATACCTACGTAAATACGAGTGTAATTTGTTTAAAAAGTGAAAACCAATTTTTTTTTACCGCGTACATGTTATTCCAATTACCGTGTTATTCCTTGTATTACAATATTATTTTATTCATACCTACATGATATTTTTTTTGCATAATTCATATACCATATCGAGTCCATGACTAATTATATATGCATAGTGTTTCGCAATAACATTATACAGAACTGATTCAAAGAACAAAACTAGAAGTCATGAATAAACTATAACGAGTAAAAACACGTGAGCATAAGATTTTACAATTGTTTTAAAAAAATATGTATTATCCCCAAATTAATTATGATTGAGCATAATATGTATTTTACTGTTTCAATAATAAGCGACCGCCGCGCGCCGTTATTATAATACTGTCATTGATTTTATAATATACAGATGACTCGAGCTATAGGAGTATTTTGAAACCGTATTTTTATTTTTTAGAATTATTTTATTCCGATACTGATAGACATCGCTGCTGTATTGATTCTATATTATTGTAATATTTGTAAGCAAGTTATTTTCTGGCTATTTCCAGAATTCCTGCAATACCGGCACCACGGACCAAGATAATAATATTATCTAGGTGACTAGGTCAGTGACATAGGCGTAAATTGGTGGGGGCTAAGGGGGCTATAGCCCCCCCCAAATATTATGACGAGGCCCCCCCAGAATTCTGTGTCTGGACTCTTGTCAGATTTTCCACAAGGAAAAAAAAGATATAGCCCCCCATTTAAATTCATTACGCTACGCCTATGGTCAGTGACCGACACGACGGTTTGAATGCATGATAGTCACCGATTACGATTAGGATTTGTAGATTTTATATATTTTTAACTATATAATATTAAATGATAAAAATACACAAGCGCATTTGAAAAAGTTAAGTCCCAAGATAACATAATTTAGCAGCCTTCCCTCAACCCAAGAAAAAAAAATTATTCTATAAATTAATTCAAGTAGTCATTGATTTTTCATTTTTAAAAATGACAAGTGTAAACTTAAATTACTAATATAATGCGATGTAAAAATATAATATATGTACAATAAAATCATTAATCAATGGTACAATTTATGATACATTTTAATAAAAATATCGTTATTCACAATTAATGTGGAAATGTTAATTAGGTTATATTTATAAATACAAATCAAAACATTCAAAACTTTACACATAGGTACACATATAGGTACTACAAAATAATAAAAATGATACTACTAATAATGATAAAAATTAAAAAGTGGGAAAGTATCTGAGAGGTCGCTGTAAATTGCGTTTCATTTCAAATTTTTTATGTAAATTGCGACCCGGGTATATTTTACAAATATGTATACGTAAATTGCGGCCTGTGTATATTTTTGTATAAATTGTATTTGAAATGTCTATACGGATAGCTCATAGCTGGTAACGCTCAAAAAAATTTAAATATTTAAAAAAATATGTTTTATAATATCGATACATTTAGTAATAATTAAAATAACGCTCGCCGGTTGCCAGCAATTATTCAAAATTAATTTTGTCTAAAATAAGTTTTGTATTAATATTTCCGTTTTTCCTTATTTTTTTTTTAATTTTTTCTCAATTATTAATAAAATTATAAAAGTACTGAACATTTTTACTTTTGTCTTTTGAACTGCCCCCCACCCAAAAGCACCAACTAGTTTCACTATCCTATTAAAAAGATATTGCAATTGAAATTCTAAGCATTTTTACTGCTTCAAAAGGTTAATAAAATTGTTTGCAATTTCCAATCTGTGAGTTCGTATGATATTTTCATAAAGCTACTTGCATATTATTGATATTTATTATTTATATATTATGTGGTCTACAAAAGTTACAGGAAAAATAAACGTCATTGACGCCTTGTGTTGAATAACTAACGACGATAGCATCGGAAAATCAACAAGTGTTTCGCCGATCATGATTTATGCGGCGACGAGTTTGCTCGATGGCATAGTAAAGTTATGTCGTGGCCATGAGATACGATCACGGCAGATAGACGACGAATCGGTGTTTGAAAATAAGACTTGACCAAGAGCCACTTACATTGAATGAAAAATACAGGTAACTTTAACAAAAATACAAACTATACAGATTAAATCAATAATACCATTGTTATTTGTTAATATTCAGTCAACAAAATAATAATTTACTGTGCATACATAATAGGTACTATATTAATTATTAGATATTTGTTAAAAATTTAATACAGAAATTGACAAATTATCATTGATGATTTAATACGTTTTTTGTTTAGGTAATATAAAACTTATTTACATAATAAATTATAAAAAAGTTATAAAGTTATTTTTATAATAACTTAAAAGATTTTAATTAATTTTATCAAATACATTACGTAATTTAGTGTATCTAAAATGTTGAATTTACGAACATTTTATTTATTTTAATCAAATTGTTATTACTAAATTAAATAAAATTTAGGTACTTATAATAATATAAAATAGAATAATTGAATCATTGAAATATTTGTTTATAAAAAATTAGTATTATCAATTTAATGAATAGTTTGATAATTAATTTTATGATTCAGTTATATATTATTTAGTACCTATTAATGAATCCGAAAAATTTCAATTTAATATATAGGTAGGTTTAAACAAAACACTATACATCTGTAATCTGTAGATAGCGATGGTATTCAAATATTCGCAAACGTGCACAAATACGAATTATAATACTGATATTGCATGATAAATCCTTTAGGTATAGAAATGTTCTTGAAATAAAAAATTATTATGAATTTAAGTTATTAAGTGAACGACTAAAAACAAGAATTATACACTACAGTAATTTTTTTTTATTATTATAAAAATAAATACAATAAGCAATATGATAATAATTCTATAAATTTAACTTTGAGACATTCATCAGGAAAACTATCCAGTTCGTCGAGTTTCGCTTGGCGAATAGATGATAGTTTTAATCTAAAAGATCACAACACCAACGTATTTAGAGTTAAGGCTATAGTATACCTACATATTTAAAAGAGAAAATTGGTTAAATATTAATTTATAATAATATCAATGTATAATACAAGTTGTATTTGTATGCTTGTAGTATTCGGGATGAGAACGTTTAATAATAATAATAATTGTATGCGTTACACGATATCGGCTGTTCAATATTTCATGTGCTATCGTGCGACTCATCCTACCTAAAATTGTAATGTACGCGTGTGAGAGTCTTATGAGTCTTATATAGATTAGCTATACTTGGTCAAGTCGTCCAAAAACTAGTTGTGTAATGGTGAAAATGCGTTGTATACTTGTATGTATGTAGGTACACTTTATACTTACATGCGCGTAGTATGTGTAGTTTGACTAATAAATAAAGGATAACTAAATAAAAGATAAAATATTAAAACAATAAATAAATTGTTAACTACGTTGCTGTATAATAATTTGAAATGGCTAAATAATATAAATAATAAATGATTTAGAGCAATACAAAAATGTATAATATCAAATATTAGCTCCCTAGCCTCAATAAAATAACAATAATAAAAAATACCTACTGTCCTTTTTGCACTACAATATATAAAAAGAGATACATAATAATAAAAAAACAATACTTTTAATTCCAATAATTTATATCGGTATGTAGATTGACAGTCGACAGTCGTATTTATATATTTATATTTATCATCGACCTACATCAGGGCATCGGAATCAGCAGGGAAGGAGGACAATTAAACAATAATATTCTTATTTTCAGTTCTAGTATTCGGAGTTAACATTTAGGATAATAACCAAAAATTATTATTTTCTTAAAAGGTTATAAAAATATATCAAAAACTTTTAACAAATTAGTATCATTAACTTTTTAAGTCTAATTAACCGTGAATAATAAAACTAACATTATAATACTCGATTATATGATTCTCAATTTCACCTTAAATATTGTATGAATAAAACAATAAAATATGTAGTACACTAGTACCTTAGCTACATTTTTGTTATTACATTTATCATTTAACAATAAAAACATGGTAAGCAACTGGGTACCGCTCTGCTGTATATTAAGTGTTGAATGGGTTACTATTACGGTTATGTTAAATTTTAATTCAATGATATATTTTTGTATATGAAAAACGGAGCGTAGACGATCTGTCAGCCTATTAGTCTATTTCATACGTGTTCTACCACATAGCCATGAAAGTAATTTATTTTACTTTTAGTATTACAGTAGGATGGTAAAATTTTTTCCTAAAATATTTCGTTTAGGTATTATAATTATTAAAATGTATATTTATATCATATTATGTTAATTTATTTAACTCAAATATTAATAACGTAGTGTTCTGTGAATACTATAAAATATTGAAAATAGATTCATAGTAAAATAGATAATAACATCCTATGAAAGATATCAAACATATCATTGCGTATAGTAAAATTCATAATAATATGTAAAAGTTATCATGAATAATAAACATTTTTGAAATTATAAAAAAATAATTTAACATTGTTATTTATTTTATAAGTAAATTTGTCCATATTTTAACTTAAAATAATTGACTTTTTATATGTTTATTAAATTAAAATATATATTTATATAAATAGCTCTTAAAGAGTTAAAATATTTTCACAATTTAATAACACTTTTAAAAATGATAAAGAAAATTTCAGGTAGGTATTTACTGTTTTTATTTTTAAAATATGTAAATAACAAAATAACATAAATTGTTTGAGGAGAAATAATTATTTTAAGGGTTTGGTATTATAATAGTTTGAACTTCAAATTCTTATATAAAATTAATTTGGTAGAATTATTTTTATATAGTTGAAAAACTTTTACAAATTTCTCATACTTTTTTCTTTTAGATTATACTTTTCATTTAGTATTTTATTGTAGGGAATTTTTCAGAATCAAACGATTACATCAAACTTTTACTATACCACTGTTTAAAAGTGAAAAAAATGTATGTTCAAATTATCAATTTGTTTCTATAATTTTCACACTGTTAAGAATATTAAAAAAATGTATTAAAATTTGGTTATTTGATTTTTTAGAAAAATCATAAATCATATTTTGTACTTTCTAACAACCAATTTTGGGTTAGGTAAAAAAATCATTTCTATAGAGTATAGGTGAACTATTTCTTGTGTTAGTTCATTATAAACTAGACGATGATAACAAGGTATACATAGCATTTTTTATTTTTATACAAAAAAAGGCAATTGACCTCGTTGACCCTAATAACTGACACAATGATATATTTTAATATATTACCATCAAAATTAAATAAATATTGTATTGGAGGTGTTGCTATAATAATTTAATTAAAGTTTTTTTTTAACAAATCATTAAGTACAAGTTCGAATTAACTGTGCATAAAATGAGTATGAAAAGTTTAAGTATGGTGCTCCATAGGGTATAGTACCGTCAGCCATGTCCATTATTATTCATTATTTATAATAATTACTTAATTCTTTTGAAGTGTACTGCTAAAATTTTGTATTTTGTTGATGAACTACGCTTAAAATTATGGATTAAGATAAATCAAATCTAATTTCCACAATTTCTCAATGAACTTAAGTTATGTTAAATATTATTTATTAATAAATTGTTTATCAGTTTATTATGCAAGCTTTATTAAGATGAATTTCGATAAAATAACTCATATTCCTTGTTCCATTTTTAAGGCTTATATGTTTAATATTAACAATTGAAATAAAATTGTTTAGGCTATAGTTTTTAATACCTACTAATTTAAGTATAATCTGTAAGTTTTAATTGGGTTTCTTTGAAATCCCAAAACTGTGAAATACTTTGGAACTATTGTAGCTAAAATAGGTATTAATAACCTAGGTATTGATAGTTTCCTAAAATGAAATCTGAGCATAGAATTAGTAGATAATTAAAAAGTAAGGTATATAAATATATGATCAAAAAATTTAAATAACTTAATTAAGTATTTTATTACCTAACTACAGGATACGGATGGTTTGATGTGTTTTAATATAGTCGATGTATTCTTATGGAATGTTAGAAACATTAATAATTTTTATTAATAATTATATTAATAAACCATAGATAGAACAAACATCGACATATTTTATATAAATTATAATTTTAAGTTAAATAAAGCAAATTATGTTTAAACAATTTTTGTTTAATTAATATCATCTGAAATTATTTTTTTAATCATTATTAATACGACCGTCAAAATACAAATAATATTTTTAGATTAAGTGAGTGTTATACTGACTTTAGGAAAATAGATCTTATGAACATCTTATCTCTATAATATTATGAGCATTGATATGTCCGGTGATATTGAATTGAGTCCGTACTACTTTTATGTGTTTGAATTGAGTCCAGGTTAGGTTTTCTAGTCTACAGCTTATATTATCTTAATATCTTTGAATTGAGTCCGTATAGATAATATGTTATAACTACCTATCGATGGCGACTTTGAACTTTTGAAAAATTATTTTATCATACATAAGTAGGTACATAATATAAAATAATACTTTTAAATTTTAATAATAATTGTAATAATTATATACAAAAAATATATTATTTAAAAAGTTAAAGTTATATGGTAATATCTTATAATTATGTTTATTATTTTTTATTTATTTTTATTGTATAATATGTATATTTTGATATTTGTGTGTTAGTTTTCCTTAATATATTGCATTTTTTTTTTTTTTTTATTATGTTTATAAATTGGTTCAAATATTATTTTTTATACTTAGGTATAGAACTCTATTTTTCCTTTTCAAACTTGTTTTCGGATACATCCACTTTCATATTACACCGTTCAGAATTATTTTTCATGTATGTATTGTATAAAGACTATCTTTGAATTCAAACTTAACATATCCATCACATGCATTGATTCATTCGAAACTTAATGCACAGTGAAGCGTTACTCTTTTACAACTTTTAAAAAAAAATTTTAATTAAATAAATCCACAAAAACGGGAATATTTACTCAGAAAGTCAAAACTATCCGACTGCCAATTTTTTTGTTATAATTAAAAGATAAATAAACGTAGAGATTTGAAAATTTTTTGTCCGCAATCACTTTTACATCACATATTTTGTTAAGAAATAAGTCTTTCTTAAATTCTCTAACTGAATCACATAATTGGGCTGAATATGAACTTTTGGCTTTCAACATTTTTCTTACTAATAAAGTACACAATAATTTGAAATTCCACTGATGACGAGAATTCGAGATGATTGCAGTTGATGTAATATACCTCTATATATATTTTCTATTATATTGTATATTGTATATTAAAATATTTAAGTGCTAAACAATAAAATTTGTCATTGATGAAAAAATCCATCAGTTAATAATATATAAAAAAAGTTAATACTAAAAACTGGAGAATAAACTCAATAAAAAACAGTATTTTTATAATTACTATACATTCCTATACCTTAATACCATTTATATAGGTACTTGGTTAATATTTGAGCTTAAAAATGTATATGTTTTTAATTAAATTAAATAGGTACTATGTAGGTATATTAAATGATATATTTAATTAATTGTATGCTAAAAAATGTACGTTCCTTTGTATAAATGGCGATGGCGTTTAGATAGGTAATGATTTGTGTTACAACTGATTAATCTACGCATGCCTTTGGGTATCAGTATAATTATGTTGTTTTTTAGAAAAAAATATAAAATTAACAAAACTATAATAATCTTATTCATATAAAAACAACTGAAGTACTGATGATAAAAAAAAAAAAAAACATAGTTTTCTAATAATATAATGTATACCTAATATTTATGGTAGAGACGGCCGCACTATTATAATCAAGAGCATAAATAGTTAAACAAAAACAATGCTCACATCTAACATACCTACATAAAACAGGAATTATCGTCTAGTTACAACCACTAAATTATTATTTTTTTATAATTACATACAATCTATACGACTTAGTAGTTTTTGATCGATTGATTTGTTATAAATGTTATAATACGACATGTAATATTTTTCAAACATTTCTTAACACTTGAAAGATTATATTATACTTATTATAGTATATATCGATAAGAATGTCAGAATGTTATATTATAATCCGTCTTGATACAATTTTCAACGCTTCAATCATATATAGGTACCTAATTTGAATGTTATTTAAAATACATCATCAGCCATAAAATACAGTCACCTATAATTATAAATCTTGTAGTTTTATATTATATTTTAGCAATTTTAATGACCGTCATTCAATTTTGTTTGATCGTGTATTAAATTATTAAGCAACGTATGATTTCAGCCAACTTTTAGGGGGGGTTGCTATAACATAGGTACATATTTGGTGTTACCTAGATAACGCAATTGCTTAATATATACATATAATTACTGAACAAGCATCGAGAAATTCTCAAAATGTGTTGTCACGACTTGAATAAATTTGTTTCTATTAATATTACCAGTAGTGTAGGAAGAAACATCAATATTTATTCGTGTACTATACTATGTAGTATATTGTATAATATCAAAGTTATAACTTTTTATGTTCGCTTAAAACTTGTACGGGTAATAACAACTTTCAAGCCATTCACTATTACTCACATTTAATGTGTTATCTATTGATCTTATTCTATTGTCTTATTGTTATTGTATTGTACAATTATACATATTATTGTACACTTTCAAATTAATATCTAATTAAATTTAAAAATGACAAAATATAATAATTATATTGAATTGTGATTAATGGTTAAAACTTTGCATTGTATTTTATTCATGATATAAAATACGAATTACATGAAATTATTATAATATATGTTGTTATTTTTTACAGACATATTCATTAACTTGTCCATGCATTCTGTTACTGCTTAAGGAGGAGTAAGACAACAAAAAACATGCTTTTATCACCGTTGTCTCATCTTGTGAGTACCATTAATATAAATTATAAAACGATAACGCTCTTTTGTTCTTTAGTTAAGACTTTTTTTTGGCTTGAGGCAGGTATTCTTTTTAAACTAAGGTTTTCTTAAAGCCATAGGCATGCGCAAGGGGGGTGCCGATGGTGCCTGGGCACTCCCGGACTCATCACCCAAAACCCTAATTATTATTATCAATCAAGTGTTATACATTTTAAATCTTGAAAAATCCAATTATCATTATAAGAAATTGTACCTATATCTATGTTGTTATGTAATATTTATTACAATAAATAAAATAAAAAAAATTATTTTTAATGCGTTATATATATATAATATATATATATTTGCTGTACCTAAAATGGCTTTCAAAATTTTATTATTGTGAACCCTAATGTTTAATGTGCACCCCCGGAACCAAAAGTCTGTAGTACACGCCTATGCTTAGAGCTCCTTTCCCCAAAATATATCATGACTAATCATAAAAAATAGAAAATATATATAAAAACCAAAAAAAAAATTGTTTTTGATGATCATAATAATATTTAAATAAAATTTAAAGATAAAATAGGTATCTATGTATTAAAATTTATTTTAAGGGAAGTACTAATAGACAGTTAGATCAATGTTGTCAATTGAATACAGGCAATAAGTAAGAAATTGTCATTTAAAACTTAATTCAATCAACACGACAAATTAATTCCCGTACTTCATTAACTTGACGAATAACACTTCAATTTTAAGCTTCAGGGGCGGTTTCTGGTGGTAAATTGAAAATCTTTTGTTCATTGTAAAGATCAAAAGTAAGAAGTTTCTAACAATTTTTAAAAAAATCGGGAAAAACCACAAAAAAATTACGGAAAACGGGAAATTTTACGCAAAACTTGTTTTCAAAAAAAAGATTTTTTTATATTGTTATATAACTAAAAAACTATAAGCACTGTAAATACATGAATTTTCACAAAATTGTATTAGCGTAGTCTATACACGGTTAAGTTTTAAAAATATTCTGGTTGTTTTGAGCTATTTATAGAAAACTGAAATTTTCAATTTTTCTCTAAGTATTTTTTTTGTAAATGTCACCTAAAATGGTACCTATATCATTGCATTCAAATTTAAAATACTTATTACAACCAGTCATTAAACATGTGTAAGTTGATATTGTGATTACCTTAGTATTTACTTACTATAAATATTCAGTATAGTTTTAAATTTAATTCATTAAACCTGTTAGCTGTTTTGGTTGAGTAATATCAATGAATTTAAATTGTCAAGTGCTGTATTAATTTCTTTGTTTTTAGTGTTTACAACTTAAATAATAATAATTTTAAATATGAATGCAAAAATCAAAGGTATAATAAATTAGTACCTATAAATAACAAGGAAAAATGTTAACATGAAATAATATAGTGGTTGCTGAGGTAACCAATAGTTACGTTCAAACTTTTGTGCATAACTCAACAACACACATTTTCCTAGAGATGAGACCTTGACCAATAAATTCCTCAAAATATCCCTCCTAATCGTACATTCTGATGAAATCTTTAGTTATTTTCGAGGAAAAATGTGTGTTGTTATAAGCATTAAGCATATATTTTCTTTTAATATTGTAGTTCTTAAAGTATGGGATAATAATAATTATCACACATTATTATATTATTATATTACACTTAGTGTTGATTTTTTTAAAAGTGAAAATTAAGTTATTGTTATTACCAAGTATAGTAAAATTAAATATTCTCAACAGATTAATACGTAAAACACGGTTTTCAGTAGTTTTTTCATTTTTTCAACCTTGTTATAATTGATGGTAAAAACTAAAAAGGGGTGGAGGAAAACATGGAATATAGATACATTTTTGAGGTTTTAGAGATTACGATGAGATTTAATTAGAAATTAGGTTTTACATAGTATAGAATGCTAAATAACACTATAAATAATAAGTATTTATAAATTAATGTAAGTACCTATATTTAATACATAATTATAGTCAGAAATATAATCATTGGCATTTTTCATTATTATATATCTTAAAACTTTCAATGCATATATAAACCTCATATAATTTCCTTTTTAATAATATTATATTATGTACCTATTGTACCTATACTATCATTATTCATTACTATAAACCCAGTATCAGTGTTCGTATTTTAAAGATTTTTTTTTTTAATTTTTAAACAGTAAATAAATATTCTTTATGTTAATCAACGATTGTTATAACTTAAAAAAAAAATCAATAATTATAGAAATTAATTTAATAACCATTATTTGATGAGCATGTTGTATATAAAAATGATTTAGTTTGTGTTACAAAAAAGTAAAATATTACTTTGCAAATTTTCTTTTCAGAAACAATTTTGGTTACTAATTAAAAATCATGTCTTAGTTATTACAAAGACTTCGTTTGATAAATTTTATTAATGTATCACATCATCACAAACATGATTAAAATAATCACAATTTACGTTGAATTAAAGCATATTAATAAATAATTATAAAAGTATAGTTATTATTTATTAATTAATTTAATATATTATAGTATAATCATATTATAATTATTTTCAATTTATTGTTCTATACTATTATAATATAAAATTGTAAGGGGGTTTTCTACGACCGCGCTAACCGAGAAAACTACTGAACCGATTTGGCTGACATTTTTTACTGTTATACCCGACACTTTGGTGTAGGTTTTAGTACCACTTTTGTCATTAAAAAATAAGTAAATAACCCCGGGATGTGCTCAAATAGGTAGTCATTTTGAGATTTAAGATTGGAATTTTGGTTATTTTGGTTGCTATTAATTACAATAATAACAATAATTTTGGTTTTTATTAGTTACAATAATAATAATAATAATTAGGTAGCGCGAAAAAAATTATTATCCCTGAATTCATTATTTGTTTCGATGAATTAACACAATGCATCACATTGCCAATAAATTTCTGTAAAATAACAGTAAAGACCAATGAGTTAATTGACAAAGTTTTTCCAAATCTACCATAAAATTACAAAAATGGTACGGAACTTTTCGGGCGCGAGTCCGACTCGCACTTGACTGGTTTTTTATGTTCCAATTTTGTGACAAAACTATTTATCTTTTTTTCCATTTTTTCACAGTTTTGTACCAATTACTTTCTTAAATGTCATCACCACATCATCAGATTTTTAATTTTTTTGTCTGGATGGGGTCGGGAGAGGGTGTATTGTAATTAAATGTTCCAATACTCTAACAACGCTATTGAACTTTTTTACAATTTTTCACAGAGTTGTACTAAATAGTAAATATGTCCTTCTTGAATGTCACCACATCACCCAATATTTAATATTTTAGTCGGAGGGGTGGGAAAGGGGTGATTGTATTTTGATGGTCCCATTTTTAATAAAAATATATTTATCATTAATACCGATAGAAAATTTCAATACGTTTTCATTAACAGTTTTTTATATATACTTACCGATCACATCAAACGATAAAATTTAAATAAAAAATTCTACATATCATCGTCTGAATGCAAAATACATTGAAAGTGCTATCTTAAATCGCCATATGTACTAATGATATTTATCTATCAATTTATTATAAGTAATAATAAAACATATGTATAATAACATCATAATCATAAATAGAAAAGTTGCAAGATCAATTAGTCAGCATAGAAATGTTTATAATGGTTTAGTAGAGTTCATAAAATAAATTAATTCTTAAAAAAAACAAAATAAACAAATTTATAGAAGACTACTATATCAAAAATACAATATTAAATAATATACAATTATTTGAATTATTAAAAATTAAAAAGAAGCGAAAATATTACCAATATAATTCTCGTAGTTGCTAAAATTAATAAAATTATTAATATTATGACTATATTTTCGAAGCAAAGAAATAATTAAATTAAAATTATTATTTTTAATTCTTGTATTATTATAGCAATGTGTAGTTTAATGTTTACTAATATCAACCTATAAACATGTCGTTTATAAGTGAATAAAAGTACGAACCTTAAATTCAGAACAAAGGAAATTAAAACTTTAAAAGAACGTAATCCAATTATTAAGAATAATTTTAATTAAGAAATAAACAGAAAATAATATATTTATCCATTTTGATAGGGTATAATTGTTATTTTAGTACCTACAGTTGCATTCATAATAAATAAATTAACAAATAGTCAATTAAAACTCTATGATTTAAGTCCTTACATCTTATATAGATAAACACGACACACCTAACACCTACCTAATAATAATAGCTAGTATAATTATTAAATATAGCTTAATTATTTTATATTTTATGTACCAACTAGTTATTGTAAGATCGTTGGTATTAAATTATAACGAGTAATATAAATATATTTGCAATTCGTAATAAAAAAATTCAATTTTATGTTTATTGAAGATAGATTAATTCTACCTAAAAATAAAACTAACTGAATGTCAAAAAATAATTTGATTGTTTTCAATTAATTATAAATTAATCCAAATTGTTCTATTCATCATTATTTATAATATGATTTGTTTATTATATTTCAATGGTTTTCTTATTAAATAAATAAATAAGAACCTTTTAAAAGTAGCTTTAAAAATTATTTAGAACGCTGTACAGTTAGGTAGGTACTCAATTAAGTGGACATGCAGTGAATCTAAACTATTACAAAGGAAAACCGATGCAGTGATTAAATTATCTATCGTTTCGGAACAAAAAAAAAAAACCGATTTTTGGGGCTTGATAATAATGTATTCCCGGCACCGTTTCCCGTTAGTTTATAGTTGTTCCGCGAATCAGTCGAACGAATTTAGGGCTATATACGAATTTTCATTCAAATTCATCAATTATTATTAAATTAATGTATCGTGATGTATATGGCCACTATCGGACGAAATTATTCACTATCCATGCCGTTTACTATAGGTAACCTCCGCGGATAACCTAGACCACTCATCCGCTTCAATTTATTATTATTATTATTATTATTTTGCAACACGACGCTCACCTGCGCCCCCATCCTATATAATAATAATAATAATAACAATAATTATTATTATTCCGTAGACAGCGACAACTAGACCCCGGAGACCGCGCGCGGACCACGTTATTATTATAATAAACTTTGACCGACTCATATTACACTATTGTTACATTGTTACAATATACTATAATACCATATATTTTATCAAAACGATTTATGAGTTATGACTTAATATAATATGTCGTTGCTTTTGGTAGAAAAAATGAGCTTTACTTACGCAAAATTCGATTTTCAATTGTAGGTAGGTACATCGATCGCTTTCCAACCGACATTTTTATACTTCGATAAATGTAATAAAATAAAAATAATTATATTATAATAATAAAAAAAAAAAAAAAATGAACATCGCTGTCTAGCACCGATGTTATAGTTTTGGTCAAATAAACATTTTTTATAAAACTATAAAATATGCTGTACTTAACAAATTTATTTCACCAATTAAATGCCACATCTTATACTTATATTACCTATAATACATGTTAACAGATAAAGTAGAAATTGTTATTAAAACTCTCACATAGCCCATAATAAATAAATTAATGAATCAAATATTTTCTACATTAGCCGAACATTCTTTCTATAAACGCCCAGTCGATATTGAAAATGTTTCAATGATTATTTATACAAATCAAAAATTCTGTGAGCATTGTACATTAAGTAGATGTATAGGATGGTTGAAATTTCTACTTTGCCTTTGTCCACGGCATAAATAATATATAGCGCTGCTATGTATTTATGCGTGGGGGGATGTTTTACTAAATGTATTCAAAAACATTAATACCTATATAGATACTTGTATATTTATAGGATAAAATAAAAAAAAATATTTTGAAGTACCTATAATTTGTTCGAAATTATTGATCACATTGGCATAATGTTTACAACACACGAATAACATTTTAAAATAGAGCTCTAAGTAACGTATAATAAATTTCAATAAAATATTTAAGTGTTTTGTATTGATGATGCGACTAGCCTATTATAACAACCCGCACCATATCAAGTACCTATAATATTATATTTTGTAATTTTAATGTCTATTATATATTAAAATAAAATATTTTTGTTTAATTAAACTCGTACTTTACCGATAAACTTCTAGCACGGAATCAATGGTAAACGATAAAACAATACTGATTAACTAGTACACATAGTTATATTAGGAGTATATTATGTAGTAAGTCATTAACTTTGTATTATAAATATTGTTTCGAAAGTAGTTGGAATAGTTGGGATCCCGTGAATAATGCAAAATAAAATATTGTAAACACTTTTACAACATCGCGAGTAATGAGTATAATATACACTATTTTGTGTATAGTAACATAAGATATTTTATTTTACAGCTGAAACGTCATTCAGTTTTTAATTTTTGAAGCCAAAATTATTGCCGGCCATTTTTAAAATCATTACACTCCATGCCAACTCGGCACACTCGATATACAATATAGAGTAGGTACTAGGTACAGACATACATAGGTAGAGGAGTTTAATATTCATGTTGTCAGTGGTTTATTTACGGGTATGATTTATGGAGTCCAGATTCCCTTCCCGTCATTGGCTCCATAAATACCAATTAACAATTATAAATACTATTTTGGATTATTGTTTGTTGGTTATAACTTATAACTTATAGTATATTATATTAATATTGTTACATATTATTACTGTTATCAATTATTTTTGTAGTTATTGCCAATTGTCTGATCACAGTGAGATTTATTTAAATAATAATAATACATAATGTATTGTAATACTGACTGAATATCATATTTAAAACACATATCGGTGCTTGATGAACACATAAATAATGCATAGATGTTTTTTTTTAAGTAGTTACAAACTAATATAGTTTAGCGAGAAAAATAATACTCTCAGAATTTTACCGTTTTATTTTGATAGGAACGTGATTTAGAAACATTTTAAACGATCCCTATTTATTTATTAAAGGTTTAAATGTTATTCGTATTATTCATAATAACAACTTGGGGGACGGTGTTGCCGGGCGGATTAATAAAGCGGTACGAATGTCAAGAACTGTCTCCAGTTCAAACTTGGTACCGACCGTCCCCTAGTGGTGTAGAAGTCAACGGAAAACACTAAACACAATCTTTTTAACTAAAATTTTTGTCTAAAAACTAGAGAAATCAATTGTGATAAATTAAATTTAACGGTTGCATACAATAAATAATAATGATGGACAGTAACTTATTATAAATACATATATATGTCGTAATAAAATTAAACTCCAGTCAGAATTATACACTAAATGTATTAGTGTAGCTAGAAAATTTGCATTTTTTAAAAGGGGAAGAGTACATCAATTCGTGAACAAAAAAAAAAGGTGGACCGTTACAATAACCAGGTGTTGGGCCTCACTTGTCGTCATGATAAGATCGTCCACCGTTGTAGGATAGGGCTTTAATTATGTATTATTATATGTGGATTTTTACAAATCATTGTAATTGAAAAACGATTTACAAATTAGTACGATCATATTTGTTGAGTTTTCTTATACCAAATTAAACAAATTATTTTTCGCAGTTTCTCGATAAAGTGTTTCCTTCTTTAGTGTATTTTTCAAAGTACCAACCGAGACTCAAATTATGACCAATAGATAGTGCTTTCAGAAGCATTTGAAATATTTTTATATTTTAGTGGCTGAATACATACCTACTTACAGTACATCACATTTTTCAAAATCTCGAAAGAATTGTTGTATGTTATATAATAAGAAAAATCATATATTAATAGTCATCAGACCTTTAATTTATGGTGTATATTGTAATATAGGAAGTAATGTATAACGTGAATATTTATTTTAAGTGTTTAAAATGCAGGTTTAAATTTTTATTTTAAAATTAATAACTTATAATATTTACTTTTATTACTGGAAGTTTATAGGCAATATAGTGAACTTGTATATTTTAATTAGACATGTGACGGGTGTTCGGTAGAAATGTTAAAGTAAATCGATATAATCAATATTTTAAACAAAACACCTTGAAAATGTATTTTAAATACTATTCGAATACTATTTTTACAAATATAATTGATAAAATAAATTTTTTAAACTGTATTACAATTTATAACATTTTGAACTTTTAAATATTAAATCTTAAATATTTTTTTGGTGTAGGTATTAAAATACTTTTTACAAAAATACAAAAGAAACGAACAAAAAATAATTTACAATATTATATTATATTATTTAATCTAGCCAATATTATCATTATTTAAATAATTTTGTATTGTTTCATTTTAGATTCAGTAAAATAATTTGTTATCATCATCTATATTATAAATTTATAACTAATAATTGTATGGAATTAAATTTTGTTATTTTTACATTTTAAATAATATACTGATCCGATTATTTGATAAAACAAAATTAAAATTTGATGATTAACAAAATAATTATCAAAACATAAAATTAATTTTTTTTAATTTCATTTAAAAATTTTAAACATACCAAATTCAAATATTTTTGAAAAAATAGTATGTACGCTTAGTATTAAAAAGGTATTAATTTAAAGTTAAAAGTAATTAAACCGTTAACCGTTAGGCGTGTAATGTTTATGTAATTATTTTAATCATTATAAAAAAAAACTTGAAATATTTGAAAATTGCATGTACCATCTATATGCCTATTTAACATATAAGCCATTTAGCCATAATCATTATTCAATTATTGTGATATACCTAACCTATTCGTAATATAGTTCAATTTTGACAATGCTATAACTGCTATAGAATAAAGTATGCAATAAACTATTTTATAAAACTTTTAAAAACCACCCACCAAAAAAAAAAATGCTTCAGAAACTAAAATGTTGTATTGATTTATGAGTTTTAGCGTTTCTCATAAATTAATTCCTAGTCTTGAAAACTTTAGGAGCATTGCAATTTAATGTATTCAGGGCCGGATTTATAGCTATTTGGAGACCCTCTGATCCCATATTCTTTGATAAAGGCTAATTTTCAATATTTTTTTTACTATTAATAGTTGCTTATTTCTCATATAATAGGTACATAATGTTTATTCGCAGAGTGTTAATATACTCCAAGTTCGAAAAATGTTTTTTTTTATTTTTTTTTTTAAGTATTAAAATATTTTGAAGTGTTTATTAATTACTACAGTGGCAGTTGAAAAAAAAATAATAATAAAAAAAATGACAATTATGAGTAGGTACCTTGAAATATAAAAATAATTGGTGTAAAAAAAACGGTCGAGAGGGTGGGTGAGCGAAGCGACTAAGAGGTGAATACTGTCTATATAATTTTTTATGTTACCTACCGGAAAAGATGATAATTTTGAATTATCAATTTTGGAATTATTATCATTTTCTTGTCATTTTTAACAATGACTGGAATGGATATAGGCAATGTTGGATATTTCGTAATTTTATAAACATTTCTGTATTATATTAAGCAATGTTTTAAGTCCGTAAAAAAACAAATATAAACACTTTATGGGTAATAGGTGTTCGGTCTGAAATACCTGATTATTGAACACCGATTACCTATATAATATAATAGTCAACCCGATTTTATACTATCATTTTTATTACTTATAATTTATAATTAAATTTACAAATGTAAAATATGTAAGTGACACAGTATTGTTTGTGTATTAAAGTAGTAAACAGTAAAACGAATTGTGTTTCATTATTTCAAAATAGGTTTACATTAAATTTAAAAACAATTTTACTAAATGACAATCATGCCTTGCATCTACTAGATTATGTAATTCTTAATGCCAAGTAGTTTAGGATAAAAAATATAAAATATTGAAGTTACATAAAAAAACAAAATCAATGTAATAAAGAATACATAGGATTACGATATTTATGCTAAATCATAGGTATTATATACTATTTGAATTTAAATATGATCATCACTGGCAGTGATTCACTGCCTCCTTTTATTGGAAATTTTCTTCAACAATTAACTATTGCCGTTAATTTCTTACTAAATCAGGCATTATAGCTATTGACTAGTTATTGTCAACATTGACTAAATGTCATCTTTTTTGGTAACATATATAAATACTCTATTTATATAATAATAAAGCTGTCTTCATTTTTTAAGCCATCATAGAAAAAAATATTAAGTACAAAAAGTACAAAATACTAAAAAAAAAATACAGTTGAATATTAATTTATGATATATTTTACTTAAATTTAAACGATAGAACAATTTTGTAAAAAAAATCTAAAAGAGAATTTGTTTTTATTGGTATTTCATAATCTGTAATTTATTTTTCAAACAAAAATATTTATTATAGGACGTAATATATCAGGCAATAGTCGACTTTTATTTATGTACTAGAAGTGCTGTGTTAAGCGGCTTAGTATGATCATTTGTTTTTAAGCATACATTTTAGGCCAATTTTTAAAACTATAGAAACATATAATATAATTTCGGGAAAAACAGACAATTAACAATGGAAAATTGTTAAATAAAAGATTAATATCAACCACTAGATATGAAAAATTCAATTGAATATTCCATTGGAGTCCCTGGACCCTACAGGATCCCCTCCTCTATATCAGGATCAGAATATATAACATATAAAAAACTCATTAAAATAGAAAAATGTTACATAATTATTATAAACTGATATGTGCGTGTATTGCATCTAATGATAAGATATTAAATAGATACATATATGTTATATATTTTCGTTTAAATAGTAAGACCTTCGTAGATGATTGTAGGTTATTTTAATTTAATTTTTTTTTTTTTAAATATTTTGAATATTTTGTCTTAATATTATGTGGATGAATAGTATTCGATATAAATTAACATTTTTGTAACAATGTACATTAAAATATTGTTATTCAGTAAAAGTAGATCATACCCATCTATCTAACACTGTTAACTGACAGTTGAAGAACTATATTATTCATACAAATACAATAATAAAGCGAAAAAAGTTATAATTTTTAAGGCGCTATAAATAGGCAATTTTAATAATGCTTTTGTACAAATGAAATCATTCATGAATTCAATTTTTAGAATACAAGAATATTATCACAGATTCACCTCACTATAAACTTGAAAATAATTCAAATTTTGAAATAAGTATTAAAGTGGGCAAACAGTTTATATTTCAAACGCCTGTAACTTGTAATAAAATATTTTTTATAAATGCGATGTACGTAACTATTTGCTATTATCTACATCCGATTTGTTACGATGTTATGTTAGGATGTTACGCTTGAATAAGACAACATATGATAGTGATGTGTCCTCTTATATTCGAAAGATGACTGTACGGTTTACCACCCACATCTACTGTTGTCTTTGTTTATCTTACGGGTATATTCATTGATTTTATATAAATGCTATATATTGGTAGAAAACTTGAGTTCACAATTCTGAGAAGTATCCTTAAAATTAAACAAAAAATATTTTCTTAAAAATAAAAAAAACAACATTCGTGATGTTCTATCCGTTGAATCGTATGTTATATCATCATAATGTCAGTATCTATTATTTTAAAAAAATAAATAAATAAACATGACTTAAAACAATTATTAAATTACATGTATAAAAGTCAACTTTTTTTTTTCAAGAAAATATCGATGGCCAGACTACCTGAACGTTGCTAAAATATGTTCAGTAAAATTGTTATCCTTAATCGTAGAATCATTTTTGTGGAATACGATTTTAAACTGTATATCTATAATAATATGTTGACTCGAATGTTTCTATAATAGTTTAAGAGGGTATCGCACCCGTTTACTGTATTGGTTTCATTGATACATTATTTTATATAAAGTTTTCACGAGGATTTGAATTTTTTGCATACATTAATATGCCTGCTATACGCTATGACGTTTTCAAAATATTCAGATTAATTTTAAGTTATTGTTTGCGTATGCATAACGTACACTGATAATTATTATAAAATAAATTATCTACTACGATAGAACTAAAAACGATTTTGATTATTTTATTGCTTTATCTTATTAAAATACCAATACAAATAACCGAAATAACAATAACTTTTATCGTTCGGCGTTATCGATGACGACGGTCAACGATACTGCCCGCTGACTTACGACCACGTTATACGATTTACTCTTAGTTGATAGCTCAGTACTAATACTTTATACCAGGCTAGTAAGGGCCTTGGAAAACTACCCACGCTATATAGAAATAAAGTTCTGTTTGTATATATATATATACACATACACTCCATTGATTTTCAACCCTTTTGAACCATGTTACCCTTGTGTATTTACTATTTTTCTAAAACCCTATTGCAATCTGTGTAGACCGTATAGTATACGCTATAAAAATTGTACTATACTCGCTGTACAGTGTTCACTAGATATATAATGCCGTAAAAGCTCCTATTATATTATTATTATAATTATATTTCATTGTTATATTAGGTATTATTATTATTATTAATAATATACTTCTAAAATTGTATTCTTACTATTATACTGTCATTTCTACAATAATCTTTTGATTTTCTTTTTATCATTTTATTTATACATAATAGTTAATACATTAAGTTCAAGGTAGGGGAAAGTTTTTTTGGTGCTCCATAGCTGTTATATGTGCCTAACTGCAGAGGTAATTTGCTGTCTAGTGTCGAGTTTATCATTGTGCACATATTTGTGATATATATTATTACTAATTTTTTTAGAAATAAATTACTTTAATATTTTCAAAATGATATTATTTTATATTACTTGCAGCAATTATATACATTTTTTCGAAATAAGAGTATTTTCGACAACAATATCAGTGACATAATATGATGTCTATCAAATTGTAAAGTAAAATTAGTGAAAAAATATTATTAAGAGTACCTATATGTTATTACATAAGATTTTTTTTCTTGAAAAATAGTAAAATGCAATAAAATTTATAACATAATGCTTTGTAGTGTTATTGGTAATTATTACACCATAATAAATTTAATTACGCAGACAAATAAAAAATACTTAAAAAAAATAAATAAACAAGATTTGATTAATAAAGCGATACGATTTAATATTATGTTAAGCTGGGATGAGCTTTCCAGCGTAGTTTTAAATTGTTCAATTGAATATAACTCTTACTTTTATTTTTTTACAATATTTTGTATTTGCTTACAACTTAAATTTTTTGTGAAACGTTTTTACTATTGAAACATATTATTTATTTAACTATTTATATACATAGTATTTTATTATTTATTAGCTATTGAGTATTATTTCTAAAACAATAAAATACAAATGCAGAACGAAATATTATGTTATTAATTTTATTATTTGTTTATTATACCTGTTGTTATTATTTTCACAACTAAGATAAGAATAATAGTTATGTAATTGAGTAAAACAACTTAAAACCTGGTAAAAAATATTGCCATCGATCCAGTTGCTATTCACCCCCAAATTGCAAGGCTTCTTAATATAATAATCAATAATAATAAAATGGTTGCACTATTTATATTTAGATGTTAGATCTATATTATTTAAGATAAACATTTATGTATACTGTATAGTGTAATATTATGTTATTTTATGCTGTGTAGTAATTAAGAAAAAAAAGAAATAATGATTATAAAATTATAAAATAAATTAATATAACTTTAAGTATAACGGCGACTACTTTAAAGTACGTTATCTTGTTAAATAGTAATACTCACGTGATTTAAAATGTATTATTTTACAAATGATTTGTTGTTTTTGAATTAACGGTTATTCTTTGAATCAATATTAAACAATAATATTCTTATGCACATTTAACATATTGTCTTATACATATATATCTATTTATAATTTGTATAACGGCCCTGTTTTTATCTGTTACAATCAAATCACTGACGAACTGCCCCTCTAAGTAGCGACATTTTTTTTTTTAGGATAAACTATACAATATTTCTACAAACTGGACCTTCTGAATAGTGGAAATAATTTTAGCTATCTATAATAGGGTTGCCAGATTTTAAAATCACCAAACCGGGACACCATATTATTAAATAACCTTTTTTTTAGTACAGTTAGAATAATTATATGAAAAAATAAATATCCGTTATTTTATTTAAAATAAATAAATCAATACAATTTTTTTACATAAACTACATTTATTTAATTTAAATTTATTAGTTATAAGCTAATTTTGATATTTTTAAATTTATTAATACAATATAAAAGTTATTTTCACTCGACTTCCATTAACCGGGACAAAACTAATGACCGGCCGGGACATCGGGACATGCTGTTAAAATCGGGACGAATGGCAAGCCTAATCTATAAAGTAACCGCAGGTATCTAAAGATTTTACTGTATTATAAACAATGACTATTTACATAAATAGTAAATATTAAATTGATGTATTTTAATTTTATTTTTATCCGCCTATTCCAGTATATTTCATAATTCGTGTTGCTTTTCCTCTAAAAATACATGCATTGATAAAATAATAGCAATGTTAAAGTAAAAAAAAAAATCATTAATTATTTACTTTGTATACCTAATTAATTTTAAAGTAATATCATGCCAATATTTTAAAGATTTATCTAATTGAAAATTTAAATTCAAATTTTTTTTAAATTACCAATTCTTAGCTGCATATAGGAAAAAAGATAAAAACAATTTAATGACAAATTTAAAAACAATTTATTTACTGACAATATGTAAATACTACTGTATAATATAGCTATATAGATAAGCATAAACGAGATTTTGTTTCGATCGTTTCATTGTAAGTCGGTAGAGTTACATGATAATTAATTATTATATATTCATTTGACAACAATGATGATTAATCAACGGAATCATAAAACAATTCTGAGTGCAGATTTAAGCGCACTACATTGAAATTAAGTGATAATAATAGGACGCTTTTCAACTTTAAATACTGAATGTTTGAGTTTTTTTTTTTTTGTACAATACTAAAACAGCCGTTTAAAGGGTGTTTCGTGTTAGCAAGTCATAAAAATTAAAATTAAAAACTGTAATCAAGTAAAACCTATTATTAAATAAATACGAATTAATGTACCTACTTATAAATGAAACAAATATTTACACAATATTTATATGTTTTATATTGTAACAAATTATGTACTAAATTCCGATTTAATATCTTTTTACACTGTAAACACGAATACAAGATGTTAAAGGAATTATAACAGTGTAAGAGTGTAACATAACTTATTACAATAAATCATTAGGTACCTATATTTCGGTGGAGCACTGCATAGTTTAATTTACATTTTTGTCAAACACTATAATGTTATGAGTTATAATAGGTAATTGGTTCTAAAAAAGTTATCGGGTGGAACGACTTTTTCGTGGTACACATTTGGCCAGCTGCTTGTGTGTCCCGGGAGTCGAGGGAGACGCGTGAGATTAAAATATATTATAGTAAGTATGTGTAATGTACAGTAAGTGCTGGTCGGTCGACCGGTCGTTCGCCCGCCACTCGCCAGTCGATTCAAAATAAACTAAACACATATAGGTATATCGTACGAAAATAATACTGATCATGCTTAACCGGCCGGCCGTCAGAACACCAACAGTAGGCCGTGGGGCTTAATAATACTGTCAAAATGAATGAATCATAAAAACAATATTATAAGCAGGAATGGGGTCCCGTAGCAGCAGTTTAGTAAAAGATGAATTTTGAAAGTATTTTAGTACAAATAATGCAGCTGATAATGATTTTGAAAAATATTTAAAATAAGTACCTACTTTAATACTTAATGAAAAAAAAGTGGTATAATACAAATACAAATACTTAAAAAAAAGTACTATATATACAATATATTATTGATACTATCAAACTTTGTTTATTTTTTAAAATTATTTTTTACTTAATAAATAAACTAAACCTTATTTGTATAGCACTTTTATAGTTTTATGTTTTACATTCATTTAATAGAATATTTTACATTGTATTATTTGATGTAGGTAGTAGGTAACTATAAATAACTCTTCTGTATTCTTTGTCAAGATATTTAATTTTCTGGTTGGATATAATTCACAATAAATAAAAAATATATTATTATTTATTATAAATGACTATTAAATTTTCTCAGTATTTTTTATTATTATAATTATTATTGAACGTGATAATATATGTAATGAAAATAATAAAACTAAAAACAATAAGTAGTTGAAAACTCAACTTAATATTGATTTTAAATACAGACTACACTTCAAGAAAAAATTTTAAATATTTTTGTCCAAGTAAGTACATTTTTTAAAATTAATTGAAATAGGTATTGAGTACGTAACAAATATTTTAATATTTGTGCTCAAATACTTTTACTTGAGTAACTTACTTTATAAGATGTCTGAAGAGTACAGGTGAATTATGATAGCTTTAAATTTACCCTATACAGGCTACAATTGTTAATAAGTTAATATAGTTATAAAAGTTACCATTATTAAATTATTTTTGCCCTAACGCAGCTTAAATTGAAATTATGGCATTACTATTTTATTTCTAATTACTAGTAATTTCTAATAAAGCAATTGATGGTTTTCTAGTTAATATAAAATATTATTTTATATAGGTATTGCACCCTTTTTTTTTAATAGTGTATTCTTTGTTGTTGTTGGGGTGATAGAAGTCTCCCTAGGTCATTATTATTTTTTTTTTTAATTAAATTTATTTGAAAATTAAAATCGAGTTCATTCAAAAATGTGACAAGTAGACTGAACATTGAAACTTAAATAAATTATTAAATTTTCAAGTTTTTATAATATTATGCATATTATTGTTGCAAGCTATTATTTTTATACGTTTGACGTTGTAAGTACCTATATACTCTAAAATATATTAATGCAAGACGTGTTTTCAAAATGTAAACATTAAGAATTCATTCGCTCCTTTAAATTAGACCTGACAGCCATATAGTTTTGTTACGATATAGATTTAGTAAATAGATTTTAAAATATATAATAATATACCTACACTATATTAATATTTTATATTATTCAGTATTGTATGTTGAATGTTGTAGGAACTGAAAATGAGTCAGTACTCAATATAGTTGTTTTATACCTTATATCTTAAATTAAAAGTTACAACAATGAATCATACCATCTTCACTCAAGACAATACAACATGATCTATTCAGTACATAGGTAATCATTTTTTGCTCATTATATTTCATAATTTTATACTCACAGGCTGTAAAATAAAACTATAATAAATAATAATAATTAAAAAAACAACTTATAAGTAATAGATAATATCATTGAAAAAATGAATAGATAGGAATGTAATATTATTGGTTATTATTGGTTATTATACTGATACTGCTCTGCTGTATAGTTAAATTAATATAGTCGAATGAATTGGTCATACTGATTATTTAGTAGATTACTGTAATGGGTAATGGATGTGTTGTGTACTAGTGTAGTATAAAAATCAATTTGTGCGATTGTGCGATGATATTTTGTTGGCATAAAATATATTTCAATAACAATTTCATGATTTTGATAATTTTTTTTAACATTTTAAATTCAAACGCTTCAAAAAATCTTTGCTCTATGTTAAACTTCTTCTTGAATTATTGTCAAGAAAACTAATGATAAATATTGTATCCGATTTTCAAACCTTGGGTATAAATATTAAATATATTAAAAATCAAACAGTTTTCAATAGTAAAATGATTATCAATTTTTCACATTAAAATTTTTACAATTAAAATTAAAAAAAATTGTGATTGTATTTTTGATGATTTTTTTTTTTAATATTGCTATAAGAAGAAATTAAGAGTAACCTCTTTAGATTAAGAACTTAATAATAGTTTTACCGTACGTCATGAAAAAACTAAAAATAGTCGAATATTTTAAATGTCTATAGTTAGATCAAATCAACATTTTTTTTATAATGTAATCATACCTATAAAATACTAATACAAATATTTCACATAAGCGTGTCTATGATTATTCATTCTCAAATTACGTACAATACATAAAAAACAAAATTTATTTTGTTAAAAACGGGTTTCCTATTTTTTTTTTTTATAAACCTCTGAACAGAAAATGTATACTACCAGATCCTCCCATGAAGTTGAAGACGAAAGCATTTTTTTTTTTAATTGTTTAACGGTTTTTGTTATGCTGCAATCATCGCTGTTTATAAGTTGCAAAGGATTATTATTTTTAGCCATCATTTTAAACGATGATCTTATTATTTTATTTACTTTTGATGATCAATGTTCTCATACAACCATATTATATAGGTACCCAGTACCCACGCATATCACCATAATATATATATATATATCTTATCCGTGAGTGTATATTATACGTATACCTCAGCATCACTTACAATACGATAATGAATGTATATAATATATGTATAGAATTTATATGAACTGCACAATGACGAAATCTCGTTTATATGTCGTTTAAACAGTTTTTTTTTTCAGGAGTCGGACATCCGATGAATAGCTTAAAAAAATAAAATCACACACTACGGGTATTCTTTTTTTATTTTCACACACAATGACGTGTGTGCATATAATTGGAGTTACAATACGTCACGGAAGTGTTTCAAATATACCTGCAGCAGCAGCAGCAGCAGCAGAAGTAAGAAGTACCTACAACGGCGGTGCGCGTACGTACAACATAGGTTCAAAATAAATGTATATAATAAATGCAAAACTCGAGAAAGGGTCGTAATACTATACACATAATAATATGCTAACTATTATATTATATTATTCGCGTCGCTGTTCCGTGTAAAATAAGTGCACACACACACACACACACACACACACACCACACACACACGCCCGCGCTTGCGCGTCATATATGTATACAATTATATCGTCCACCCCCATACGCCCACGCCGAGCAACTAGTGTTTGTAAATCGCCCCCGCGGCGGCGGTGAGGTATACGGACGTTGCGGCGCGAGGCAGGAAACGATAATTTTATGCAGGATTTTAGCAGAAGCAGAGGCGGCGGCGGTGCGGCAGTGGCAGTTCGCGGTCAGGAGGTGAATACACAGCAACAAGTAGCTGTGCAAAACTGCAACCTATACGTTTATTTATATATGTATATACATAAAAGGGCTGCTATTGCATGCATACTAACGTCGTATAATATTATACGTATCGTCTGCAGGTTATAAGGAGCTGCGCGAATAAGAGAAAAAAAATTCCCACGACTTAACTATATCATTTTTTCGTCGCCGCCGCCGCCGCCGCTGCTGCTGCAGGACCGTTCGCACGTCCTAGGTCCTCTGCAGCTCACCCCCTTTCCGAGCTCGTCCCGAAGACGGGATTTATTATACATCATAGATCATCGCTGCCTATATATAATATATTAATATATTACGTTTGACCGATTGTAAGAACAAAACGGAAAAACTGCGGAGACCTAAAAAACCGGTCGTCGTCTGCAGCGTATATTTTATCATCGACGGTGGGAAATTACGCTTTGGGATCGGAAAGGTCTTCTCTCAACTGGACGATGCTGCGAAACGGGATTGTTGCCACCCGACGGGTAGGTACGCGCAGGTATATTATGTATTAAACGCCGCGTGCAAACGGAATTTAATCCGGACGAGTGGTGTGTGTGTGTGTGTAAAGTCGAAGGTCCAGTTATACGTATATATAGGTGGAACAGAATCCGCGGAGAATAATAATATAATGAAAATGAACCACCGCAGCACGTATTATATATATATTGTATAGCTCCCGAGAAACCAGTATTTATTTTATTATAATTTATGCAATCGATATATTATATTATATATGTACGAACGCGTTCTTCTTAAATAATATAATATATATTATGTGTGTGTGTGTGTGTGTGTCGTGGCTATTATTGTCGGACACAATGGGAAAAGGACGACGAAATCAGCATCCCGTTCGCGGTCGTACGCCCTTCATCCGCGGTGGCGGCGGCGGCGGCGACGACTGACCCGTGTGGGGGGGTTGCGTTCCCCCCACCGGTCGAAACCCGTCCGCGGCGCGGGGTCCACCGCGGGATCCGCGGTCCGCGGCGATCGTCGTCGCCGTCCGCTGCTCTCGTCCGTTCCGCGGCGCAAACCGGATCGGCGAATAATGCCGCGCGCGTTCAGCATCCTCGTCGCGTATTTTATATATTATACAGCCACCCTATTTTTTAATATTTTTTTTGCCCGCGTCGTCGGGCGATCATCAATGCGCGTGATGTGTAATAAACAGGATTCTGCTCCGATCCGATCTCGTCATCGGAGACCGCGGACTGGTATATACGCGATGCGTTATGTATATATATTATAATATTATCATACGCCGTTTTCACATCACAATATAATCGACGAGACGAGGTCATGTGAACGGTCGGTCCGGGGGGTTCTCACCGCCGTCATCCGCGGCCAGGCGATCGTCGAATGGACCACCACCTCCGCCACCGGCACGACTGTATATTATATTATTATTGTAGCGTCGACCTCGCTACCCCCGCCGACGACCCGTGCAGAGATTTCGCAACGTCATTATGTGTCATGCATTCGCAGAGACAGAGTGTTATACTATATATGTATATATATAAATATAATTAATATACTATACCTACATCAGGAGTGGCCAAACTTTTTTTGGTCACGATCTACTAAAAATATACTTCGCCTTTGAGGATCGACTTTCATAGAAATTTTTTTTTGATTATTAAATAACTATATAATTATTAAGAAACATATTTAGGGCGCATAGCCCTAAAAATAAATACTATAATACATGATCGACTTTGAAATTGTCCACATTCGACTGTTTGACACTTTGACCGCCCCTGCTATGTATGATTTTACGGTAGCTGTCTAGCCCAGAATCTTTTTAGCATTATTTCTCTGTTTTTTTTTTCGTCAAACGACCCGAATTTGATTTCCTTTTCATTCCGGACCAATAATCATCAACTCATACAATTTCATTAGTGTGGACCCAAAAACGACGAAAAAGTTTTTGTACTATGCGTTTAATGACGTCAACTATTCATTGAAATACTTATTTATAATTATAACTAATAATTGGTAAGACGGTTGAAAAACAATACCTATATTATACCAATATTTATATGCGTATTTGCCTATTATTAACAAATTAAAAACTCAATTTTTTCATTAAAATATAAATTCAGAAATAGACTTAAAACCTGCTTCGCGATGTACCTACTCTTGTCTCTTTTATTAAAAAAAAAAAAATCAAGATGATCATCATATCATAATGTGTAGTTTCAGAGAACATGCCCAACAACAGAGATTTCCAATTTCCAATTTCTATATATTGATGGATATATGGATAGAGTGAATTTAATTCATCGAATAGGTGTATATAGGTATGTTGTATAGGCATCACGCGTAAGTACATGTGACAGAAATAATATAATATATACATATAATACATATATACATATATGTATTATATTGATCATATATGTGTACCTATATAATATTATATACTTATATATATATATGTACAATACGATTCTTCCGCTGTATGGCGTTCTCTCGCAATATATCGATTCATGTACACACACGATAAGCAACAAAAATGTGTGGGGGTATTCTAAGCGTAAAATCAAGTTAACGTTAAACACGCGTGGTTGACGAAAAATAGTTAACAATAAAAACAGGTCTCTGTTTGACAGTTGCACTATATACGTCAAACAACCACCGTATATTACCTGTCTATATATGTGTATAGGTAAATATATGAATATCACTCCAAAGCGATTATAATAGAAAATAGCAATATATTATACACTGAATATAATATATATGTCATACAGTGAAATATTCAATTTATAAAACTGTCGGTTTATGATTAAAATATGACCTAATCGGTAAACTCAAAATACGTAATAGTCACGTTTTTCTATATCACATTATTATTGCTATACCGAAAGTAATAATTATATTACTCATTATTTTACATAATATGTTGATGATAGGTCGTATACATTGATATAAAATATAATACAGCCGAACTTGGTTAACTCGAAGTCGAACGGACCGGTACAAATATTCGAGCTATTCAAGAATTCGAGTAATCTAAAATTTCAAAATATGTATTTTATATTTAAAACAGTACAGTAATTACTTATGTGTTTACTATTTATACGTGCATCATTTAAAAAATGAGTTATTCATAAAAATATTCAAGTTGAACAAGATTTTTTGAATTGTTTAAATAGGAAATTCTAGAGACAGGGCAAAAAGTTTGAGGAATCGACGATTATTTCGAGTTATAATCATACGTTTGCTTTAGCATAATAATAATAATAATATCGAAAAGTATTTCTATTTAAAAATGTATACCGCGGGTTACATGCATAATAACGACTAAAGAGTAATTATCATAATTATACCTATATCAGCTACTGGAATTAATAATTTATTATATTGGCTGTTATAGTGTCGTAGTTGGATATCAAATTTTGGCAACCAAGAATTCGTCGAGTAAAATAAATGTATCTGGGTCTCGTGTATAATATAATTATTTGTCAAAACTTTACTGCGAGAGCGCATTCGTCGTTTTTCCATCCGAGCACGCTTTGTTTCCATTTGTAAAAGATTCCGATTTTTTAGACGTTCTTATATACATGCAGTACTTCATATATACATTACACGTTTACACTCGATTATATAGTTTTATAGTTCGTAATACTTTATACGAGAAGAAGTTTACACAGTGAAATTATAATATATTGATTTATCACAAAAGCATATTTGTTTAACAACTCGTAGACATTAGACAAAATATGTACACTGTAAGTCTAAACTAATAAATACATAATATATATAATACACGGGTATATATAGTTTGTGCGGTTTAAGCATGTTAGCCAGTGGTCCGTCGCATGACGTTGATACTCGATAATGTTATAATATATGTATACAACGTATAAGTAAATATAAAATAATTAGTGGATGTATAATATATTATAGAACTATTATATATATATATAAATTTGATATTTTGTCGGATTACGCGCTTGGTCTGGTCTTACTTTGCTATTACATATAGGGCGAGGGGTGAGGATACTGTGAAAAACTTAATTCTGCAATACTCGCTTTTTGAGAAAATAACCATAACTGTATTTTTTGAATATAACGTTTACGATAATTTTAAAAATAACAAGTTTTTATATTGTAAATTGTATAGTTTTATTTTATGCCGTTGTTATAACAAATTGATCGGAAAACTATAATTTCATTAAATCGTCTGTATTAGAAATGCTTTATAATATGAATACGTACATATACGTATTTTATGTGAGTGTGTTTTCTAGTATAATAATATACGATGAGTGATTATGAGGTGCCTAAATTTTGTATAATAAATAGCGATGCGGTTACCTGCTGTTTACACATTGTACCAACGGCTTATATTATTAAACTAATTATGTAATTATCACGGATAATCATAATCGGAATTTGGGTTAGAGTTAAAACACATAAATAAATAGGTATACAAATAACTGTGGAAAATTGTTAATGTGCGGTAACGTTCACTAAAACGAAAAATAGTGTTCATAAATATTGACATAATATCAAACGGATTTTACCAAACGACCTTTCCGTATTGTGTACGACGTATTATATATTTTGTTCTTTGTATACGTTCCACGAGTTATTATTGACCGCGAATATATATGTATAGCGTTAGCGAGTCTCTCTCGTCGCATTAGAAATAAATAATAATAACATCAACTTGTTGAATGCTGTTATAATAAAGTTCGTTTTTTCACATCGAAAAACGGATACACGCCGAGTATCTATTATTTATTCATTTTATTTTTTGTATATTTAATCTTTTAAAGTATTCATTTCGAATTTTCGAATACATTCGCATACCTATAGACGATTTATATTTCTAAAAACGTTTTCGTACGTAACTAAGTATATTGTATTGGCAACGCGAGGGAAACAATATAATATATCCACTGCTCGAGGTGTGAAACATATTAATAACTTTATGTATAGGTTTGAGATTAAAATTCGCCCATACTGTATAGGCGCGCGATGTATACCTTTCGCCCGGGGTCTATATAGCTGCGTAACATAAAGCCAGTATTGCGCGGGGTCCAATATATTTCGAGCTCAATAAAAGATCTAGAATTTTTGAAATTCAGAGCACGTTTTTACGTGTTCGGCATGAGAATGTAAAAAAAAAAACAACAACAAAATATATATAATAATAACAACAAATTTATTGCAATGGACGTATCTTTAGGGATTAAAACTGCAGTCTGTATACATATATATATTCGGGATTGCTAGAATAAAATAAGAAAATACACGGGTACAGCTCCTAATTACAAATTTAAGCTCAAACGGAAACTAATTTATTATTAAGATTCTAACTCTTTACGCGCAGCTATAGTCGCGTACGCCGCCGATGACTATTTGCGTGTTTCGTGTATAATATATACGCATAAACATAGCCGCCGCGACAGAAGGTATATGGGTATAATGTACTGAAGTTGAATTTTTAAAATCGGGTAGGTAGACGAGGCACGTTGAAATGACGTTCGTTTAAAAAAAAAAAAAAAAACGAAAAGATTATATTTTGGCCGAGAACGTAGTATCGTGAGTTAGGGCGTTGGGACGTTGCGGAACTGCGCGGCGACTCGTAAATGCGAATTCGGGTCACTTATATAGTTTGGTTATATTGTGATATTAAAATATATATGAAACGATGTACACGAAATATTATATATGTGTGTATAAAACGGGCGGCGATTCGACGAATTTACAGCTATAGGTAACTTCCGCCGTGGCGAAATTCGTTAGATCGAAAACGTTCCGAAATTATATTATACAGACAATATGTATTGTTAAATTGTTTCGAGTGTTTAATCGAAAAATAATATTGGTTTTAGTGCGCCGACGGGAGTTTCAAATAATACTAATTATTATGTATACCTACGCGTTTGCTATATCTGCAGGCCGTGACGCCGACGGAGAGCGGTGCGCGCGAGCCAGCGTATAATATCATCGCCGGCCGGGCTTATCGAACTGCAATTTAATAATTTTCTTGCAGCGGATCGGCGGGGGCGGCGCGCTCGATATTTTGAGAAAAGCGTCGTTTTGGCGTTTTTCCGTATACGCGTATATTATGATATTTACGCGAGTTCACTTTGAGAGTTCAAAGTCGTTTGGCAGTGTATATAGGTATAATAATAATTGCTGCATTCCCGTCGACAGCACAAAGAAAAATCAAACGTTACCTATACCGGTAGTACACCTATACTCTTTCGTAAACATAATATACCTACACAATAATATATGCTTTGTGCAACAGAATTGTTTTTCCCGCCGTACAGCAGTATTATTATTGTTGTTATTAAAACGTGTTGATGTGTTATCAAACGATTACGGAATTTAATTATAATGCGTATAACGTCGTTAAAACGTTTGTTTTCGAAAATATATACGTATATGTTATGGAATATTCGTTATAAACATAATATCATATACTTAATCGCGGCACGCTATACCTGGAGCATATAGTCTCCCTCGCCCCCGTTAGGTCTTTTTCGCAAATTATAAGGGTGAGTCGCCCACGGGGTGGCGTATTATTTATCATATATGTATATTTATCGATATATAATATAATAATAAATAACGAATAACACATTGCGCAACACATGTGTGTACAATATTATCACTGTATAACGACTACATGTACGTATAGGTATACGCGTTGTTGCGAAAAGGCCGCGCTCGGAGCGTGTGACGAGCCTTTCAATAATTCAACAATAATAATATATTCGTGTACGCGATCATACGACGATTTACCGTTACCGGGACGACGTGAGACCCCGCGAACGGGACGCGCGCAACCGGTTTCGGCGGCGCGTAACGATCGTAATATACCGATACATAATGTACGGCGGCAGGTAAGTCGCGGAGGTGGTGCCTCTCGTCGGCGGCGACCTCTCGGTGGTCCGGTTCTTGGAGCCATGTTGCGTTTGCGGGGGGGCGCGCGACTCGCTCGTTGGTTGGTCGGCCGGCCGTCTTTTTATCGTATTGTAATTTCGTTTTTTCCATTGTCGTCGTCGTCGTCGTCGGCTCCGGCGCCGGAGAGGGGGTGACGGTTGGGGGCGTCCGCGCGTCCGTGCCGGGACGCCCGAATCAAAATATATCGGCTCCTCTCGGCGGACACGTCTTCCGTTCAGTTTGATGCACAGTCGCCGGACACGACGCAGCATAGCTATATATTATATAATATTATATTATATCTATGCACGACGGCGATTATATAGAAAATTAAAACATTTTATACGTTGCGTTATTGTAAGCGACCGACAACATTATTACCTAACATATGACTTTTTTTTTATTATTGTTTTTCGTGTGTTCGTTTTGGAGGCCGTTTGATTTTTTTTGGCACGGCCGCCGCCGACCGTTGATAATAATAATTATTTAGTGTGATAATTATTGCGAATCGTTTGTCTGCTGCACGGGTCATCACGCCAATCGTGACCGACCGAGCAGCGCGAAATCGCGGTTTTCGGCACTCGTTTTTTATTTTGTTTTTTATTTATTTTTTTTGTTTTGTTTCGTTTAACGCGCTTTTTAAGACTTTTGTTTTTTTTTTATTAATTCAATTTACTCGTGCCAGCAGTCCGTCATTATAATATATAATTAATATATTATTATCGTCTTGGTTTTTAGCGGTTCACAGAGTTCTATACAGAGTTTCACTTCAATATTTTCATATCGTTTATTTATATTATATAGCATAATATAAGACAATAATTATCGTGTTTTAATCCGTTGAATTTGTTTGTATCATTTCTGACCGATGTTTGTGTTTCAGGTGTATAGAACGGAAAACTGCACGACTTGTTTTTTCAACTAACCAAGCTGTATTGTGTAGCTGCCGTTGGCTTTTCGTCGTATAATAAATCACACACGTTTTAATACATAACATAATAGTATTATATTATACATAATATAATATTATTATATAGTGCACCAATTCTACACGCTGTCGTACTATATTTGTGGAAATCACTCGCAGAGCAGATTTGATATACATTATTATTATTTTATTCGCTAATCTATTTATTTAATTTTATTTATTACTTTAAGCTATTTATCGTATTTGTAGTTGTTTTTTTTCTTTTTACATTCATTAATATTACATTTTATAGTTTTGTATTTATACATAATAGCGATTCGTCTGCGATACGGTTCACACGCCGTTATCCGTGGGTTTTATGTGTTTTTCAACGAAAACGTTTTGTTTCTGATTCAGCTGCTGTGTAATCAGCGGTCTCGGCGATGGCGGACCAACAACAGGAACAGTACGAACAGCAGCACAGGCGTTGGTACGCCGAGTGGATCCGCAAGCAGTACGACGGGCCGGGCTGCCGGGCCAAGATCGTCGGTCGGGCCAAGTACGAGCAGATAGTGCGCGCGGTCAGGGGCGAGTTGCGGCGGGCGGCGGACAACTCCAAGTTCCGGTTCTGGGTGCGGGCCAAGGGTTTCCGGATGGGAAGACCGACGTCGTCGGGCGCGGCGGCGCAAGTGGACGACTCGGCCGTTTTGTACGTGGTGGACACCAGGAACGGAGGTACGGCGGTCGCAGCGAGCAGCGGATCCAGGCAGCAGCAGCAGCAGCACTTCGTTTACAAGAAGGTGGCTGTGGTCGACGAGTTCTTCGACATAATATACAGGGTGCACTGCAGCGGTGGAGGTGTTTCGGCACGACACTCGGGACAGAAGCGTACACACCGGATGGTGAGTACCTATTTGATATACCTCTGTAAATTTATCTTTCGTTTTTAAAACACGCCGCGCCGTGTCAATTAATGATTAGTGCTTAGATTTTTTGTAATAGTATGGGGGGAGGGGATTACGTCTAATGACCGCGATAGCGGTAAACGAATAAATGTGATTTATTTAATTATATACCTATATGTAGTATTCTATTGCTGCGTAACTAATCGATTTAACTATTTTGTTAAAAACTAAAAATCACATAGAAAACATCAATTTTTATTTTAACAATAAATTATATGAGACATTTTACTAATGGATAAAATTAATCCATCGGGTGGATTTGATACCTCCTCCGTTAGAATGCTCCTACTGCCAATCACACGGGTGACGTATGGGGTATAGTTATACTGTACATCATAATATAAATATAATGATATTTATTGTCCCAAACAACAAAATTTAAAAAGGTCATTAAAACTATAATATATGTTATATGTATAATGTATGAAAAAGTAATTTTAGAAGGACCTCTCCAGTCTTCTTAGGTACCTACTATGTTTTATGAAGTTATTTATAATAATATAATATGTTAAAATATATAACCTACGAGTTTTAATAAGACGTACACTTATTTAAAAATATTACACTATACATAACTTAACACTAAACATTAATTGTTTTTAAATTTTTTTATGATTTCTTGATATGTAGGTACCTACATAATACGTTTTTTTTTTTTTTAGTTACTTAAAATAGTAAAATGTATCATCATTAATTGATCAAGTTCAACATATAATTGTCGGTAGGGCTTTTTGTAGACTGCAGTCGATATTAAAATTTAATATTATTTAGACTATATAAGATTATACGTTGGTAGGTAAGTGCAGGGCAAAAAGATTGGGGTCCTCTCTGAGATTGACTTTAATATTTCTTTCCGACAACCGCATGGATTACAATCTTTTTTGCCCTGTACATTGAATCTTTTACCTTTAATGTTAGCGAACTGAAACTTTTTCTCTCTGAATGGATTTCGACATTCAATAATAATTGTTCTGAATTCACGATGTAATAATATTGAATAGTACCATTATTTCTAAATTGACAAAAATGGACCTTTCTTTACTGTATATACCTACTATTCAAATTGAATATAATATAATAATTAACTTTTTAAAGAAAATTGTTCTTTAATTTTTCATTAAAAATATGTCAATGGGTATAATTATGTATACGTATAGGTAGGTACATAAATATTAGAAGTAGGTCGATGTTTTAAATAGGTATGGTCTTAAACGAATTTTTTTTCGTAGATATATGTCGAACTGAACCAGATTTTTTAATAATTCTTAAATGAAATATACTTATGATGAATATTGTATTACATTTTCAAACTATACAAATTGAATATTTTAAAAATTCCTTACTACAAACTATTTATAATTTGTAAATTGTCGTGATGTTGTCTGGTTTCGTAAAAGTTTAAACATCATAATATGCATATATACTAAAGAAAAAAAATGTCTGTACATACAAATATTTTTATTTTTTATATGTACATAAAAACTACCTAGGTGGCTCTAGGTGTGATTTTATATTAATTTTTTAAGAATTTTTATCGAACAAATATTTTTTTATCGACATTAAGAGAAAAATTAAAAATTGATCATAACTATTTATATCTCAAAAAGAGTCAAAATATTTTAAACAATGGAAATGATAATATAATTACTAGTGAAAACGTCAGATTAATCTCATATTATTCGTTTTTAAATTAAAATTTACTACAAAATAACAAAAATTATTTGAGGAAAATTGTAAGAAGTTATTTTACCATAATGAATATACAATATCGGAAACATTTAACTACAAACGCTCATAAAAAATTTAAATAATTTTCAGGTAGGTATACATCTTTTTAACACAGGTTGCAAAACATACAAAGAACTTTAAATTAAATGTTCATACCTTAAATATAAATATTAAATATGTCATGAATTTTTAACTAGGTACACAACAATTTGCTAATTTTTGAATTTTTGTGATTTGGACGGAAAAAAATCAAAATTCCAACTTCTAATACCTCTATGTTTTCTTGTGGATTTAGATTCAATTTTTTTGCCATTTAAAAAAAAAAACTAAAATATTAAACATTTTAATTTAAATAGCTTACAACAATTATATAGTATAGCTTAAACACTGCAGTCTAAAAATGTTGAAATTGTATCATGTATAAAAAACGATAATATTAACACTTAGTATAAATTTCATTTTTCATTTTTTAATTACAACATAATAAAGAAATAAATTTTATCGAATACTTGTTTAGCACAAAAATTACTATTTTTCTTTAATTTTTTTTCTCAATTAGTAATAAAAGTATTAGGGATTTTAACTATTGACCCTCCCCCTCTCCAAAGTACCAACTAAATCCAATTGTTTCCAGATACTACCCCTAAAGTTAAAAATCAAAACGCCGGACATAATCTAAAGTAATGTAAATAGAATAAACCTTCAACTCAGCACTTGAAAAATGATAAACAAGCATAAAATACGGGTAAATTTTACATCTATAAAATATGCAATAGACAAAAAAAAGTTTAAAAACATTTTTGTTAGTTACTAGGAACGTTTGATATGTTCGAATTTTTTTCCTGCGTGTATATTTCTTTGAAATTCGAACTACTCGTATTTTAAATTTTGATTTAACTATCGAATTTCTAACTTTTTTTATTTCGGTTTGGTTTAAGTTTGACCTCTTAACTCAAATCAAGCACTTTGGTCCAGTTTTAAGAGCTTCAAACAGTTTTACCTCTAATAATTAATGTGTATCTACAGCTCTATGTCATATGCGTTCAATGTTATATGTCTATGAATATCAATATAAATATAAAATATTATAACAAATATTAAAGTAGGTATGTAATAACTGGTATCATTAGTTTATAAGTTAAATTTTTACAATAATACATAATACATATATACATAAATAGATTTTTAAAAACAATAGTATTTTATTTTTAAGCTTTTTCTAAAATATAGCATATCAAATAATTTACTAAAAAAATATATTTATATTATATTAATAATATTATTAATTATATTAATTATATTAATAAATATATTTTTACTTTATTTATTAAAAAAAAAAAAATTTAACATACCTACAGTATCTGCTTGTATACGCGTCAATATAAATAAGATTACGTGTTGCTGCAGATTATTATTATTTTGTATTTAGCCAAAATCTCGTGTTTTTGTAGATCATGGAAACGTACGCTTTTTTACCAAGAGAAGCAGTGACCGCGTTCTTGATGGGATGTCCTCAGTGCAGCACCAATAACTCTACATCGGCGTCTACTGTCGACGCGTCTGTTGAAGGTTTACAACAGACTTCACACGCCGTTACCAACGTTGAATTTTTTCAATGCCCTAACGTAGAGCAATGGTCGTCTTCAAAGTTTGCGTGTTCCACTCCGGTGAAACAGAACGAGGAAAGTAACAGTGTCGTAAAACCAGATTCTGTCGATGGTACGAACTCGATTGTCGCCACCGAAGTAACCATGGGGGCTGACAAGGAAAACGTTACGGATAACGAATGTCAAATCGCCGTGGTTGCGACGACGAAGGGTGGTAATAAGCGTAAACGTACGGTGCCGCTGAAACGTAACGTTCGACAGCCGTGCCAAGTCTTAGAAGCCACCACCGCCGCTATCACTACAGCCGGAAACTCAAGCTCGGACAGTAGTACTTTGAAGAACAGTAGTAACAGCAGCTGTACGCTAATGTTATCGTCATCGTCATCGTCGTTGTCGTCCCGTGCAGAATCGGGTAGTGGTGTGAGTAGATCGAGTGGAGGTTGGTGGTCAAAATGGGGAGTGTGTAGTAACGGTAGCAGATTAAGCGTAAGTATAGGTGGTAGTGATTTTAGTGGTGTCAACAGTAACATGCAACCCTTAGACTTGTCTTCGTCACCACTATTAACAGTTTCACCCACGCAAACGACTATTCGATCGTCGTCGTCTCCGTCCGTTGTCACCGATGATTTTTTTTACAAGCGTAAACGCATACGGCGTAGACGTGTTCGGCCAAAACGTTTGAACCGGTCGTCATTAGGTCGTCGTGGAGATAATTGCGAAGAGGATGACACGTCGATGAGTGATTGCGATAGTAATTATGAGGTAGTTAGAAATAGTTATAGAGACAGTGATAATGTTGGTAGTTGTGTTAATGTAGAGGCCGATGGAAGTATTATAGACGAACAACATACTGCGATGATGGGAGAAAAAGTTGACAGTGGAGAGATAGACGAGGAGGAATATGAAGGTCCTAGACCGGCTAAAATACAAAAACGAATGCGCGAAGAGATGGGTGATCGTAAATATAATAACAATGATGACGATTTCTATGATAAAGCGACATCTGCGGTGACGTCGATAGTGAAAACAACGGTGGCAACTATAAACTGTTGTGATGGTGACAATAGTCAAGAAAATGTCGAGGACGCTTTGTCAAGCAGTATGGTGACGGAAACACAAGAAGAATTCACTGAAATCGACAGAACTGAAGGCGATGAATCGGACGAAAACCAAGTAAGACTATATTAAAATATATATATATATTATTATAATCAAATATTAGTCATACCGTATACGGTCGTTACCAGATAAATTAAGACGGCGGCGGCGGCGCAATAACGAAAAACCAAGGGCTCTCTGTATTTCAATGTTACTACCGAAAATATATTAATATATATATATTTATTTTTATACATAGATAGATTATTATAATTTTTACATAGATTTTACACATTGTAACTAGTGTGGGATACACCTATTGAAAAACGCCGCCGCCGCCGCCTCAATTTATCTGGCAAAGACTTTATACAATAATCAAACTAGTAATATATTTTATTGGTGAATATTATAAATCCGTCGCAATTTTAAAGCAAGCTTAGTTTGACACCAACACCGAATTGGGCCTGGCCAAAATCAGTACTATAATAGTGGTAGAGAGGGTGGTGCACGCTTGTACGTAATAGGACGAGCCGCAAATAGGAGGGGGAGAGAAAGGCAAAGAAAAGGAAAGGAAAAGGCTGAGGAAGATGGATGACGGACGATAGGTCGACCGAGTAAGGTTAAAGGAAATGCGACTACTACTACTACTACTACTACTACTACGCTGTTATTACGATGGGCGATCGTAGCAGCAGTAGCAGAGCCGGTTACGATCGTGTGTGTGCGTGTCGCCTACACTGCCGAGAGCCGATGGAGCTTTGAGGATATTACGACTGATGATGATCGGGGGAGAGGGTGAGAACGGCAGCAGCAGCACCAGAGCACATTAGTGTGTCGACGATAGTGGTGGCGGAAGGGTGTGTATAGTGACGGCGGTAGCGTTAGAGGGTAGTAGGGATTTGGGGATTTGGGCCGGAAGGAAGAAGAAAAAAAGGGAAAAAAGCACCAGAGACAGGGATGGTGGCGAGTATGAGACGACAAGGGTGGTGGCAAGCACCGACAGTGAAGGCGGGTAGTAGTGTGCGTAGTAGTATAGTGAGAGAGTACAGAAGTGGGTAGTGGTGGGACTTTGACGGCGACGTGACGCGGTGCACAGGCCGAGTACTACGGGGTACACCACCCTCGGCTAACAAGCGGGTGGTGGGTATTCGGTACTACTACCGCCACCACTACTACCCTCTGCCATACGCACCGCAGTCGTTTCACCAAAAACCTCCCCTCGCCGACCCACGTATTATATATATATACACGCGCGAGAGCGTTTCTCTTCACCGCCTTTTCCGCAGTCGGTCACGATCAGGATACTCTACCCTCACCGCTCATCACCACCCACACCACTATCACGCTATCCCCCTCCGCTTTTCCCATTCACTACATATACGAAATCGGCAGCGGACCCGACAAAGTCCTCCTCGCGTCGCTTTGGGGTTTTAGTCTCCTCACTTCACCACCACTCCACAGTCCTTTCCATCGACGCCACCGTGTTCCTCTTATTTCGTTTGTGCCCTTCCTCTCCGCTAGCCGCCGACAAAAGCCCCGTCGACTGTAACACCGCCCAGCCTGGTTTTGTGTGTGCTCCTCTTTTGCGCTCTGCTACCCATCCACCCACCTTACCGCCTGCCAGCCACACAGGCCTTATCCGCCGACCTATATATACATATATACACACACACACATATATACATACATACATACATATATATATATTGTGCGTGTGTAGTCTCTTCGCGTAGCCATCACACCTCCACCACCACTACCACTACCTCTCTACGGACCGCATACCCATCACTGTTCGGTGGCAGCCATCTACACAAACCCCTGAGGCAAAACCTCTCTACCTCGTTCACTCAAGGCTTACTCTCTACCACTTTCCTCTCATCATCACACATGCACGTATACTCACGCATCTTGGGGAAAGTATGGATGTGTGTGTGTATGTCTTTCTACTATCTACCCCGACCCCCGAATACTATGTGTAGTAATAGTCAGAGGCACACACGTTTGGTCCCATCAATCCTCTTTCTCTTCCTTCAACCACTCTTCCTCCACTCATTGGCCACCACTACCTCCCCCACTGTTTACTTTGACATGGGCACAAACCTTCTTTGCCCACACACCACCACCGTCATTGCAACGTGGCCTTTTCACCTCCCCCCGTTCTGCCAGCCTAGTCCTAACCTTGGTCGACGAGCTTCGAAAACTAATCCGGCTCCACCACTACCACCGAATACCGCCTCCGTAAACAACTTCCCCTCTCACGCAACGGTCACTCGGTTACTACCATAGTGCGTTTTCTTATTTCGGCCGTCTTTTCCGGATGTGTACACCTAACTTACGATCGCCGCTGCTAAAGCATCAATATGCTTTGTGTGTACTGACAGCAGCTGTAGCTGACCGGCTTATTTCGGTGTGTTTACTCGTATTGTTCAAATTGTAGCAACTGTTTTTAAGTTTAAACGACATTTCAACAAACGAAAATCCAATATCCTATTCCAAAATCATTAAACGCCAGATTATATTGCGATTTCATTAAAACAATAACTATGACTTTCGTTTTTACTATAAATTATTAATTTATACGTATCACGGACATGAATAAAAATTTTAATACTATAGTAAATAATAATACATAAAATAATTGTTTTTTGTAATAATTTATTGTAAAAAACTATACATAAAACTAATTTAATTGAAGTATACGTGTTGTCGAATATGACATAACACATTAATACGTATTATATCTTTTGGTTGGTTAGGTTTAATATAGAGGCATATTTTTTATGTAGAGAAACCACGTGATAAACCAGTATCAAAATATTTGTCTGTACATTACAGTCTTTTTACATACAAGTTTTATTCGCTAAATTAAAGTCGAGTAACCGAAAAACGTTCTACCTGAAATGTCGAATAGTACGTTTCTGTGCAAAATACTATAAAAGTGTAAATATATTAATCATGAGTTTATTTAGTGAAAAAAATAAATATCATGGTCTCGTGTGCTATTTTAATCACGTTTATACAAACGCAGTTGAGTGTATTTGCATGAATTTGAATTTTTATTGAAGTTTATTTTAGACGTATAAAAGTATATTTAACGAAATAATTGGCGAAATCTTTATAAGACCCTCTATTTTTCACACTCACTTACCACCGGCGCCCTCATTGACATAAACTGGAATACTAACGATCATGTGTGTACGTCGTCCCCTCGTTCGCTCGCACGCGTTGTCGTCGTATTTTGTAGGTATAGTGTTCACGAGTATGGTCGTGGCTCGTGCCCCCCATCCCTTTGGAAAATGCCCGTGTTTATTTATTATTGGTTTTTTTTCACCCACTGTTACTAAGGTGTGGTGTGATGTACACACTTTCACATACATAATATACTTCCCTACATCGCACCTGTCGTCCTCGCCCACTATCTCATACCTGAGTGTCGTACGCTTGAGTAACAAAAGATATATATGTCGTAGCCACTTCGTGAAATCGATCTTTTCATGAAAAGCTATCTATTTCGTGAAGTGGAAACGGATTTTTCACACCTTATGAAATACGAAAATATTTTACGAAACGGTTGCTAAAAAATTATTATTTCAATTTGACATTGCATAATTTTTTTCACAGTATGAGATAATTCAATTTGAGAAAAAAAAATATTTACAGCACTCAATTATTATTATTATTATTATTTAGTTATAAGTTGTATTCGGTCTATTGAATTTGCATGTTGAATATAATTAAATACAAAGTTTAACTTTGAATATTTTCGTATATGTATTTTGTCATATTTTGGGAAATGTGTATATTTGAAAACTTTTTATTGTATTTTGTACAACGTATAAGTACCTAAATTATTTTAAAAATGTCATTATTTTTTTATACATTTTATATTATTGGTCAATATTGTGTTTAGATTAAGTTCAAAGAAACATATTTTCCAAACTAAATTATCTTTACTTAATAAATATATTTATCGAAAAGTATTGTACGATTAGAAACTTAATGGTGTTCACTGTTCATATTCTGTGTTGTTCGAAAAGATAAAAATCTGAACATTATGTGTATTACGGCGAATGTTATTTTGTATCTTAGTTCAACACACGGCGTCGCGTAATTTATCGCCCATAACTATCAATTATAGTTTTTTTTTTTTATTATTATTATTTATTTAACGAAACGAAAACTTACAATCTGTAAATAACAAAAATACAATAAGTAATACAAATAATACATCTTAACAGGGCTTGACGGCTTGAGTGAAGGGTGACGCCACTTCAGATTAATTATAGTTATAATCCATATAATTTAATATACCTATATATTTTTTTAACTACGTCTAATACGTACTTTTTTCCCAATTTTTTTTTCGATTAAGCATTTATATATAATATATTTAATAAGTCTTGAATATTTATAAATATTACTCTGTACAACTTAACATATCAAAATTCGATTTAAATTTATACGTTGTATAAAACGTCTTGTATAGTATATTGAATAATATGACATTGATAAATAATAGGAATAATTTTGTGTGATAAAATTATTTTGCGAATTGGACGATCGTATTGTGAAAAATTTACACCATGTCAAATCGGAGTGTCCATTTCATGAAAAAGTGACCGTTTCGTGAAATATTTTCGTAGTTTACGAAGTGTGAAGAAAAGACGTTTCCATTTCATTAAAATCGACAAATTTACACGAGAAGATAGATTTCACGAAGTGGCTACGATATACCCTATGATGTACCCTATGATAGGTGAACGGCCGAAAGATACACGGCCGTATTTGTAACGGCACAACGATACGATAATTTAAAATTCACACATTTTCGGTTATACATTCACTTAACAATGGTATATGGTGCGGCGACCGCCGAGGCGTAGAGGGGTAGTAGTCGGGTAGACGATTAGAGGGATGATGCCAAACACGTGCGCTTCAATATACCCATATATGCACGTATCGAAAGATACGTTTTTCACTATTATACACGATCACACTACTGTGCAGGACTCCACACTTTTACCCACTACTACGCGCACACATAAACAGACGCTGCACTCCCTCCCGTTAGTAAACTGGCCTATTTTTATTATAAATGTGTAAGCGCCAAGTTTAAAGCGCATTTCTCTCTCTCATCTGTCTTTCGCTATACGTTTCTCATTCTCGACTCGTATATGCGCACGTTTTTTTTCTTTTTTTTTTTTTTTTATATACGTTTCCGGACACGTATTTTTTTTCGTTTGCTTCGACCTTACAGTACAACGGGTCCGATATAGTGCCCCGGAGCGGTGGTGTCGGTGACGGGGGGTTTAGTAGACGGAGGGTTTATAGAGGATATAGTAAAGCTACAGTGGCGGTGGTCGGGGTCGTTTACGCGCGCGGGGTACTGCTGCCATACTCTACAACAGATATATATATATATAATATATATCTATAGACATATATAGAGGTGCACATATATGGGACCCACCGTACACACACACACACACTCGTCGTCGAGTCTTTTGGTACGTATAGCGAGGGTGACGTGTGCGTGTGCGGGAGTGCGGGTAACGGGACCCTTACTTACTACACCACTCCGCGCACTAACCCTCTCGCCGCCGTCGATACCCTTGTCACACCCTCCGTCGCTGAACACACTCGCACCGTATATACCGCATGCCGCTCTAAAAACGGACGACCACCCCCGATCCCTACACACCCGCGTCTAAACTTGTCTGCCTGCCTCGTACTCGTTATCCTTACGCGCACACACACATACACACACACATATATACAAGTGCACACACATAAACTCACGCATTCCTTCTTCTTTTTACTACCCACCGCCGACCATCCCCTCGGTTATATGCCACTCACTCTTGTTCCCTTTACTACTGCGCGAATCGTACCTACCTACCCTTCTATTTCGTTATTCTTGTAATACTACGTATACACATATATATACGATTTCACTATAATATTTGTTGACGGGTTGTGCACACTCATGACACTATCATAGTACGCTATACAATTTATATAAATATATATATAATATTGTATATTCGAGAATCTGTCCGGCTATGTCTATACAGCTGCTACTACAGCACCCAACAACCACGTATCGGTTCTGAGTCGCGCTCGCTTTCTAAAGCGTCATTACGAGCTTTGTTGAATATAATTATAATAATAACCAGGTAGGTTTGGACCTACGTCGTAGAGAAATGTATTCCGGGCCGGAATAGGATCTTTGCTATTGATAAGGTGTGCGGAGGGAACTCTCAAAAGGTAATACGTCGTCATCGTTGTAGTGGTTGTCGTTGTCGTCGTTGTCGTCGTCCAGCCGGGCAGCCGGTCAGTTGGTGGTATGATGCAAGGGTGTAGTGGTGGTAGTTGAGGTGCCGGTGGCGGAAGGTAGATACCTACTATACCGCCGTCCTCCAAAACTGGGAACACTTCCCCTTCTCTTTCACTCTTTCTACACCCCCCTCACCCTGGTTCACGGCAGTAACAGCAGCAGCAGTAGTAGTAGTGTAGACCCTTGTTGCCGACAAAGTTCCCCTTACCTCGTCCATCGCTACCACCGTCGCAGCCGTAACAGCACCAGCTGTCAGTCCTTCTTCGTATAGTCGTTTCCTCTCCTTGCCACCGCCCCTGGGACACACAAAACCACCCCTCTCCTCTAGCCACGTTCCTCTATACTTCCACTACTACACTATATACCTACCCCATTCCGCATGCTCTATGCGTACTTCCATTACCGTCCTGCCCAATATTACTATACAACAGCTAAAGCTATACCCTGCGGCGGCAGCAGCCGACGTCATCAACGCTACTGCTTCTACTGTTCTCTGCCACCACCCCCGCCATCGTCGTTACCAATCTACTACCATTTCCGCCACCAACAGAGCAGTTTTATTTTTTCTCTATAGGCTCTTACAACCACCGCCTTAGAAAGCCGTTTGCTACCGTATATACACTGCAATCTTTCACACGACACTATACTTCGTCCGCCATTCCTAAAAATTATTTCACCCCTACGGCTACCACTTTTTCCTAGTCTTCTGAGTAACTATCTGCACTACGTTATACTGCACGCGTATAATGTGAATAGCTAATAAATCCTCGGACAAAACCGTGCGCAGCTTTAAGTACTTACTGCTCATCGCACATATAATATGATCATAATAATAATAATAATAATAATAATACACATGTGAATAATACGTTTTTAATATACAATATTATATATATATCAATATAATATGCATGCGCAAATACAGAAATCTCTACTCTTTTGTGTTTTTAAACATCTAAACAATCAACCAGCATTTAAATCTAACATAATTTCTTCCAGCGTATTCAGCCCTCGGTGTACTATTATAATATTTACGCTGGCTATTGGTTTTCTCTTTCGCCCGCGCTTGTATAGGCCCAAATTGATGCGATAGCTGCTAATAAAAAGCTCGTGTATTCTGTTATATCACAGACTGTTTATTAAATTGTTTAGCATACGAAAACTGTAACTCTCCACCCCGTTGTCATTGTTATATACGAAACTTTTTTTTTCTTAATACACACCATACCTCGAACATCATGGACACCAGCGCACCGCAATCATCGGTATCTCTTATTATTGTATACATTTCATTTTCACCGTCGTTTCCTTTTTCTCTTTTATCGTCATCTCATCCGTTCGCAGTGTTTCTTTTTATATATTCTAACATTTATATACGACGCACAACCAACATACTCTTCCGGGTTTAGCTGTATAGGTATATAGAAAACCTGGGTAAACGTCGTATTGGATGTATGAATATTTTTTTGCTATCACAAATTCACAACGACTATGCGCGAGAAAAAAAAATATATGTTGCCAAGCGTTTTTCGAATAACGTCATCACATACACACAAATATACACACACACAAACACACACACACGCGAGAATATATATACTTTTTCAGTATATCTATACCTATATATGTGTATATTTCGTGTCAGTGTATCGGCATTCTACCCGCCCATGCGGAATCCGAACAAAGTCCCCTTTTCGCCCACATTGCCGCCGCCATCAGTCCAGAATCGAACGACGTATCCACCTCACTCATTCGATTCCCGGAATGGAATCTATGATCTAGTGACAATTTCAGTTTTCCGATTACTATTGTTAGGAATTTCGATTTCGAAAAAAGTTTAAACGAAAATCGTATTTGAAATCGTTTGTTGTTGTTTTCTGGTGCACTGTATTACGGCTTGTTTGTTTCACCGTATATATTATTTGTGTTTCTAAAACATATCGGTGGTCGGTCAGTGACTCTATAATTTGTCATCATAGAAAATATTTCGGCACAGTAATAGATTAAACACCAATTGATCGGTGTTCGTGTTGTTATATTAGTGAAGTGTAGTCTGTTTCATAATTCATATCATGTATATATATATATGTCATGTCTGTATGTATAGGTCTAATAAACGTATATGTGTGTTTAGAGAAGTTTTATTTTTATTTGAAGGGTGTTTAATTGTCACCGGAGAGAATATCGTATTATGTTACCACCGCACCCACCACTAAAATATTTGCCCAGTATTATATATAGTTCTGTATTTACTAGTTATGTTATATAATATGGCATGTATATATATATAACATAAGTTTATCGTTTAATAAATAAAACATATAAAAAACAATATATATATTAAATATATAAACAAATAATTGTAGTGATAAATAATGAGTAATGATAGTATATATAGTGTATAAACAGTAGATACACTTTTGACAAAAACCACGTCATTGTCGTAGTGAACGTAACGCTTTTGGCGGTGGCGACGGCGAAGGCGACATAGGCGGTCAGTCCTCATCAGTCGTCAGTCGGCAGCCAGCCAGCCAGCCAACGACACGTACCGAGGTCTCAACACTCTCTCACTGTTTCTCTCTCACTTTATATTTTACATTTTCGCGTATTTAAAATATATTTGATCATCGAGTATTTATTTTGTTCGGAAAAAATTTATTTGACAGTATTATAAAAATACATTTTATGGCGTTTTTTGAAATGTAATAAAATAATGTTTTTCTAAAAAGTTAGATTTTCTTTTATAATTAGTATTATATACTTAGATATTACTTTTTACAGTTTAATTCAGATTCTTAGTAAATAGCGATTCTAGCAATATAATTGCATTATTAATTGACTTGATAATATGTTATTGTATTTATCGTTAGCTTATTAGAAAATTAATTCTGTTAGTAAAATATTGTTTATGTATAAAATAAAACATTTTTAATCGAACAAATAATATCCGAAAATGAACTAAATCGCGATCAAACTTATTGCTTAGACGTGCCGATAATTATTTAAATTTTACTAATCCGAAAGCAACTATGTCAGCCAAACGGAAGCAAGGACTGAAGGTAATAATTAAAATATTTATTGTTTACTAAAAAAAAAAAATTTTTTTTCTAGACGTATACGTATATATGTAGTATATATATATATAAATACGTAGTATACTCTCGGTAAATATAAAAATAAAAATAATGAGTGGTTTTTTTTATACATAAATATTTAAATATTGTTGTAACATTTCGTTCAAATGACTAGCATTTTAACGAAATATTATAAAAATGTAATCTAATTACTAATGTATAGTATATAAGTAAATTCGATAAAAGAAAAAAAGCGTTTGTTTTTAGGAGGTTGTGGTATACGCAAGAGTAAAACCGTAAATATTATTGTTTTAAATAGGTACCGATCGTGATAACGGGTCGCTTGTTGTTATTGTTATTACTATAACGTCGGCGGCGGTAGCGGTAAACTGGTAGAGTGAATATGTGTATACATTATTTAAATTTTATCTCAATGTTATCAAAACAGCGGCGCCCGCCGTAGTCGGCAACCGCCGTCGCCCGCCACACCCGCTCCGCCGTCACGACAACGTCGTGATAACATGTTTTTTTGGCGGCAAATTGTTTACACGCATTTATGCAAACTTTTAATTTTATTTAGTTTTTCGACAATCCAAGTTTCGGCTCTGTACCTCACTTAGCGTTCGTGATGTGTGTACACTTGACCATCGCAGTTGTCACTATTATAACGGACCTTCCCTACCCTGACCCCTACACCACTGTTACCGTCCCGTCCACTCAGATACCACTCCCACACACACCCTCTCTACCTCCTAATGCTCCCGCTTCCGCCGACACCGCCGCCGGGCCGTTCCCGACGCTGTCAAATCCTCACCCCCCATTGACCCTCTTCTACCCTGCCACCTACACCAAAATCACCACCCTCGCCTTTATCGTCGCCGTCGTCGTCCAAAATACACACTACACAACTATACCACAGCGGGCGGCGTGGAGACGGTAGTGGTGGCGGCAGAGGTACTCGTCCTGCTGTCCCGCTACCCACCACCGCTTTTGCCAACACCACCACACTTCTACCTCGATATACAGACACATACAAGCGCACGCGCGCACACAAATACCAACGCCACTACACTCTCCCCTCATCCTCCTACCCACATCATCGTCGCCACCGCCTGCCCATCACACGACCACTCACCCCATCTCACACTGTTGTTCCTTCTCTATACATACTACACTACTATGTTATATCCTTTGCCGGAGGACGAATACATACACACACATATTCACACTCACACATATATATATATATATATATATAATATATATACGCATAGGACACACGGGACCACTACCACAGAACCGGAGGCAATGGGACCAGGACGGGAACGACGAAAAGCCCTCTTTTACCCTCAAACTCTATACCCACAACCACCACTCTCCTCTACTCTACTCATCTACTCTCTCTTTCTTCACAAAAGTTAGTAGACCCTACTGCCGCCGCTGCCGTCACCACCACTCCACACGATCGTCACGAACCATTACTATTATATATATTTATATATAGCACTACGTACTACTTACACTATTGTGTATGTGTGTGAAAATGCGTGTGTATAAGTATTGTGCACAGCATAAAACCTTTTTACTTCCACCACCACGCCCTCCTCTTTCTGAGATAACAAATTTCACTAGGAGAATAGTAGTGCTTTTTCTAAAACTTATAGTATCACGTCCTTTTCTCTTAAGTTCCAAGTTAACTCGAAACAATTTCACTACAGTCTTCTGTATACCTCTAAGAATCGTTAATTTTTATTTCTGTTTTCTTTTAAACACTACAATAACAATACATCGACGAACATTAATTTTTCCCTGTAGATTCTATACGCAGTCAAAAATGATTTAAACGACTTAAAAAAGGATTAATAAAATAACCAACATTATTGCATGCAACTCGGTAGTGCGTATAATATTTTAGTAATATATCTACTAATTATGGAAATTGTTGATATAATATGCATAAGTTAACGAAAACTATTATTAATGATATTATGACCATTGAATGTTACTATGTTTTTAATAATCAGATGAATTAGTATTGTGACAGATTTCATTCATTCAGTATATCTATTGCCACTCACTATACTCAGTTCATAACATAAATAATTTTCGTACTTTTAACAACGTTAGCCGAAATATAATATCATTTACTAGGTACCTATATACATTATACATAAGTGTATACCGAAATTGAATTTCTTCGTCTTATATACCTAGTAGTAACATAACTAATAAACTAGAACGTTCGCAGTCGGTATATAGTTTGGTGTGGTGGCGGAGGTCGGGGTATGCGTTTGTGGTGACGTTGCGGACGTGTGCTTGCGGGGGTCGTAGGGGTGTGGGCGCTACAGCAGGACGTTAGCAGGACGGGTAGTAGTGGTGGCAGCGGCGATGGCCCAAGGGTTCACACAGGGATTGTCACACCCCACCACTCCTACCTCCCACACACCATCGCCGACAACAAATTCCGGCGGCACCGCCGTTCTCTCGTCACAACTCCTCTACACCTCCACCACTGCATATCCCCATTATCCCCCAGGAGAAAACTCATCAGTTCTCTGTGTATGCGTTTACCCATACACACACACACACACATACATACATATGCTTGCGTGTGCGTAAATGTGTGCGTGTGCGTATATGTGTGCGTGTGTGGGGGGTTTTGCGACCGCACCACCTATCCGGCACAGCCCCGAAGGCCCTTCAAGCATCCGTTTTATATATATATATATATATATATATGTGGGTGTATGTGTGTATACGTATATATATATATATTGTATACGTCCTATATAGCCGATGCTGTTGGGTACCCTATTCCCAACGTACCCCTCTGCACGCCGCACTATCTGTTATCCCAAACACCAATACCTTCACCCCCGACCCCTCCGTCCGCCAATGTCGACAAAGCTCAACCGGAAGTGGCAGCACTACCGCTGGTGCAGGGTGGTGGTGGTGTTACTAATCCCCCCCACATCACCCATCGCAGTGTCGTCGTTGTCCTCTGCTGTGCTATATCGCTGTTGCCGTCAGCGTCCCACATCGCCTCCCCCCTTTCATCAAAATTCTACTTTACCCTCTTGTGTTTCAAAGAAACCCTAGTAGTAGCAGTAATAGTAATAGAATCAATCCTGCTGTCCAAACTCATCTCGGACCCACTATACCTCCGGTCTGATCGCTGCCATATCGGACATTCTCCCAACAGCTAACACAGTCATTCTTATTTAATAGTTACTGTACAGTTACTTCGCACATCCGGTCCACAAATAAACAGAATCAATACACCCGCAGTACACGATCGGTAATATTCTCTTGATTGGCTGAGACTCGATGAATCTGCAATGAACCATGTTTTTATTATTTTCTGATCTTGCTACATAATTTTAACGCCGGTCGTAAAAAAATTAAATGTTTTTGTTTAGTGAAACATTGAAAAAAAAATCACCAAATTAATAAGTTTTTTTTATCTTTTTTTATGTTTTTAAGTAGGTATTTACTAATAAGTATAAAGAATTTGGATGTATTATGCGAATTATGATTTGGTTTTATAAGTCTATATAGTAGTCATAATAATTTGTAAGCGATGAATTCTAAAGTAATACAATACTGTTTCATTTCTATACTAAATTTAATAATATTACATTCGTATAATAGTAACATTGTATTATTATTTATTGTTGTAGGTATTTACAAAAAAAAAATTGATAAATTTTATTTGGATAAAATTAATTAATACAAACGATTTTTGTTTCAAAATTTAAATAATTTATAAATGTTGTAAAACATGAATAATTAGAAACATTTTAGAGACAAATAAAACAATACCAGAATTATAATACGTAGTTTAAATAAAATGATTATTATACCTATTAATTAATATTCAATTATCTATTTATAATGTACATTTAAATCGCACAGTTTAATAATATATCCAGATAGTCCTGATTTATTTTATTAAATTCGCACTACTATAAAACATAAAAGTATACCTACTAAATTACATTATAAGTTTACACCTATACCCTTAGGGATATTAATATATATTATGATAAATTATAATAGTCATTTAACATTAATCTCGAAATTTCGAAGTACTACTAAGCGTGGTCATAGTTTGGTAAATTAAATTATTTAGTTATATTCTTCTGTAGATATTATATTATTAAGTTATTTATCTAATTACACATTAGATCAGTATAGATATTAGATACCTACTATATTATATTATTATTTATTATCACGTACAATTACAAAATACCTATGTGGCTATTGCTATATCCTACATAGTATAAAAATTATTATTTTAAAAGTAGGTCTACTTCCATCCGGATGTCCACATTTTTAACTTTAAAATACTGAAAGTTACATTCATTATACTATAATAGTAATTTTTTCAAGAATTATTTCTTTGTAACTACCATTTATTACAATTATTACTATTATCAATAAACAACATAGAAGCTAATGAATAGAAGCGAAAATGAATATTCGGTAATTTTTTACTAAACGATTATATTGAAGTACCTATTTAAAATATTTTTTTTTTAAGTGAAAAGAAAACTGTTATTATTTTCTTATAATCTGTGCTTTTTAATTTAAATTTGATAAAACAAATTGCTTAATTTATACAATAACAATTTTTAAGTAAAAAGTTAAAATGATTACATACTTCATCAAAGTTTTAATAAGTAGGATTAATATAATACACAATAAAATTTAACACAAATAGGAGATTTACGTGTTCTCACTCCTCAAGTGACTTACTAAGGATAGGCGGAACACAAAAATAACAATTATAAGAGAAATCTCCGTACATACGGACCTCCTTAGAAAGCATTTTATGTATTTATTTATTTTTCATATTTAGTGTAAATACGACGAATTTTAATCATAAAAGTCAAGTTATCTTCAAATGGAAATATACAACACTTATCTATATTTTAACTAAATCAATAATTATTTTATGTACTTGTATAACAAACCTAATGGAATCGTTAATACCTATATCGTGTATACCTACGCTAAACAACTATTGAATATAAATACGCAGCTATTAATACATTAAAATTAGTTAATAACATATATTAATCAATACTAAACGCACTTGGATGCTTTTGGTTATATTCATTATTACGTGTAACGTATTTAAGCGTTTTGCCTCAAAATAAAAATTTTAGATGTGAAGTGAGAAAAATATTGGTATATATGGTTTTTATAATGATGTTTTTTGTAACGGTTTTTTTTTGTATAGAAGTAATGATCAAAAGTTTCTCGTGGAATCTTTTTATGGATCAAAAATCTAATTTCAATTTTTCAACAGTTTCCTCAAGCGTGAGGAAACCCTTTCGAAAATCGTCGTAGATTGCTGTAAATATATTGTCAGCATGCGTGGCTTTGACGAAACGTCAGCAACGAGATTTTATATTAGCTTCGCATAGAATCATTTATCGAATTCGATATGTGATGATACGGGTATAACTGTTGTATGTATTGCCTTTAAATTGAATAACATAACGATTACAATGGTGAGTGAAGCGAGAAAAGTGTCAAGCAACCGTCTTTTGTATCTTATCCGAATTTGTATAATTTATGCTTTCTAACGAATTACTCAAATCATATTTTACATCATTAAAATGTAAAAATACAATTACTGGATTTGAAAAGTATTATAATATCAAATAAACATATCGTATGTACAAAATAACAGCCTTTTAAAATCAATACACGTTATTACACTATTTAATACTATTATAACTTATTAGTTTTTATCTTTGATTGTATAGGTACTTATTTTGAGAACGAATGCAATTTACATAATATATAATAATATTATGCAAAATAAATTCAATGTTTATATTTTAATGTAAAGAAAAAAATATTTGTACCAAAGGTTCAGAATGACATTCAAAAAATATGAACAACACAAATATTATGTATTGTAAATTTATACGTAAATAGCTTATTGGTTTTTTTGCGTGAACATGTGACATATCCATTGTTAGACCTTGATCGAAGACAACCTGAATACCTTGCATTAGTGTGTAGAGATGTTAAATACCTACTCATACCACCTGAATTTTTTCCAAAATAAATCAATTATCAAGAAAACATAATACTATGTTACGTGTATGATGCCTATAACCATAACTGTGGTATTTTAGTATTAATATCGACGTCCGACACCCCCGCCACATTTGTGATTCATACAAAACACGAGATCATTTTATGACTAAATTATAGTCCCAATAAGCATATTATAAAAATTATAGATACTTAAGTACCTACCTTAGGTATTCCAAGTAACTTAATCCGAGTTATGCCTATATACTTATATTTATTGTTGAATACTATCGTAAGTGGAATCGCAGATTTACTTTTAACATAACTAAATTACAGACATCTGTAAAAACAAACACATAACAAATTCATTTCAAGTCTATAATATACTATGTATTATTTTCGTGAAAAATTGTATTTCTCTGTTCATTTATCTTTTCGTTTAACTTTTCGAGTGAAAACATAATACTTAATAAATTTGCATTTATTTATATTTTATATCATATAAAAATTTTATTTTTTAGATATGTATTAACTGTAGTGTATTGCAATTATTTTTTGATTTTTTTAAGATTGAATTTTATAATTACTAATACTGTTACACTTGCGAATTAAGAGCAATATTCATACTTAATATAATCACAAATATTATCATTCCAAAAAAAAATACTACCGAATTATAAATTATAATATTACCATAAAAAAAAAAAAAAAATGGATTAGTTTTATAAAAAAGTAAATTATTTAATATTTAATTCTAGTATGTAAATCACATTAGAATATCTGAAATTCTGAACCCCTAATCCTATCTATTTTATTTAAAAATTAATTGATCAAAAACTTGAATCTTTGTGTCCCTTTTGATCGGACTTGCTTCCAACATAATTGTAATTTAAACGATAAACGAATGAATTTGTTTATACTTTATTTTTATATACTTATTTAGTACTTCCGAGTAACCTAACTGTACCTACTGTATACTTCCAATTTCAGACTACACACCAGTTATCAAACTTAACCTAACCTGTAAGATCGATAAAAAAAAAACAGTTGGATATCCGTCTATTAGTATTAATCAATTATTTTTTAACTGTTAAATATTTTATGTTTCAAAAAATTTCGTAATTGGAATATATAAAAAAACATAAGTGCTAGGTAAATAATAATATATGTACGATTTGAATACATATATAGGTATATAAATTTGATTACAAATAAAAACACATTTATAGCAATATTTGTTAAGCAAATGTTTTTCTATAACTGTAGCACATAATATATAGATTAACATATTTTCAGTAAATTTACGGTTGATATAATTATAAGTTATATAATTTTATAATATTATAATACTAGTAGGCCGAATAAATAAAACTAATTGTGATTCTAAAAATGTACGAATTGTTAAAAATTTGATTTAATATAATAATAATATTACTTATTAACATGGGACCTTATACTTTTATAGTATAAGATCTATGCGTATTACGTAATAAATAAATTCCAATTAAGTACACATTTAAAATACCTACACAATAGGTTATTATTATTATAATATAAGATTCGTTCTATTGTATAAAGTTAAAATTACTACACCTTTAAGTTTGTTTTGAATTAAGTGTAAGATGTTAGTAATCAAATTTTAATTCGTTCAAATTCGCCATAATCAAATCACAATCGTCCTTTTATAATTTTAATTTATGAAATATAATAAAGTATCTTTATTTCGTAATATTTTATTTATTATATAATATGCATAATTTATTAAATTTAATGGTGATTTATTTTAACTATATTAATATAAAAATATTTATAAACTGATTTTATTGTTTTAATGAAATTGTTATTTATTTTCTAGGAAAAGAGTGCAGCATTGCATTCGCCCATAAACAAAAGGATTAATGGCACTGGCCATCATCCTTATAATATGCATCATACATCCAGGAGTATTATGAACGGTCTTGCAACGTCTTCAACACCATCCTCACTATCGGTACTAACAAAATATAATTATTTTATTTTAATAATTAAATAATTAAATTTGAAAATCTTTTCCTTATTAAATTATGATGGTATTTATTTTGAAAAAAAGCATTGGTTCGTAAAATTATATTTGAAAATTTAGAATGAAACTTAATATGCTTTAATAATTGAAATTACGAAATAAATTACCATATCAATCTATCTTGGACTTATAGTATATTTTATAATTTTATGTTATTTAATTTCCAGAAGTCGTTAGACACAATTACTACCAGCAGCAACAGTCACCATAATTTCCACCGGCATTGGTTAGACATGGCAAACGATTCTGTCAATAACAGTAGTATGATGGACGTGGATGGATCGGCTGATGACAACTCGATGGCAGCCGCTGCAGCCGCAGCTGCTGCTGCTCTGCTTTTTAGCCCTCCGTCGTCTGTTGGCAGTGGTATCTCACCCGGTGGGCCGTTATCGTCCTTACATCCCAACTCGCATCTTGCACATCATCACGCTTTGTCACCATTGGCTCCACTCGCATTGCCACCTCATTCGGCTGCGGGTATCGGGCTAACGCCTGCGCATCATCATCATCATCAGCACATCCAACAACAGCTACAACAGTATGCAGCGGCTGCTGTTGCCGCAGCCACCGCAGCAGCCGCGGCCGCAGCTGCAGCGTCTTCGGCTGGTGATTCGACATCACCACCGCCAAATTTGCCACTATCTTTGCCTCCAATGGCCCATCACTACAACCAAAACAACAATATCAGTGGTACAAACAAACGTCGAAGTACCAGTGGTACAGGATTGACAGTACAACAACAGCTGTATCGAAGAAGTGGGACTCCTACGTCCTCCACTACGTCGTCACCTTCACCAAGACAATTGAATTCCAGTAAGTTATTTACTTTTAAATAAGACGCTTGATAATTAGTATTAATATAATACCAATAATATACTAATTTATACATAATATACAAATACATTTTATTTTGTAATTTAGAAAATGACGCTGATACAACAACAAGCAGCACTGGTTTGCACGAGAACAGCAGCTTTTCGACATCTGGACTCCCAACTACTACGACAACTGTGCTCTGGCCACCTTTGGGACTTCTCACTGCAGCGCATCAGCAACATCATCATAGTATGTCATCACCTCCAAAATTTCAGCAACTATTTGGTTCGTCGGTTAACTCTCTGGCCACAGTTACAGCTGGATCACAAGTCCTACCATCGTTGCCACCACCGCCAATTTCATCACCATCATCTTCATATAGGTTACCATCCAAAGAAACAAATGGTATGGCAGTGACTACTACTAACGGTAATGTTACTGGCAACGATATTGGAATTGGAACTGGTGCTGAAAATGCAATGAACGCAGACGAAGATGACACGGCAATTGATGATGAGGAAGATGAAGAAGACGAAGAAGATGAAGAAGAAGAGGAGGAGGACCTTGATGATTTTGATATCGAAGAAGGTGAAGAAGATGGTGATGAAGAAGAAGGAGAAAGAAATGCAGATGGTGGTGATGGAAATGGTGCACAAACTCGACGATTGCGCAGGCAACAAGTCAGACGTTTACGACAACTACAGCGTGCTGGTAACAGTAATAACAATGCAAACGATGGCACTGATTCTGGAATTACTACAAGCTACCGCCAACACTGGCAACAGCCTTCAACTACCACAACTACTGCTAACTCTTTATCACAACAGCAACATCAACATTCTGTTGGATCATCTCAACATCATATTGATCCAGAGCGTTTAAAAGCATTCAACGTGAGTTTTTTGTTGTATTAAAAATAATTTTTTTATAAATTTTATTGATTTTTAATTAAATTATTTCCAAAATATAGATGTTTGTCCGACTGTTTGTGGATGAAAATTTAGATAGACAAGTGCCTATCAGCAGACAACCCAAAGATAAGGTACAGGCAATTATTGACTCGTGTGGAAGACAGTTTCCTGAACTTTCAGATAGATCACGTAAGCGTATCAGAACCTATTTGAAATCATGTCGTCGCAATAAGCGAAACACGCCACAATCTGGTGGTGTTGCTTCATCGTCACCTCCTCCGCCAACTAATCCATGGCCAACAAATGGTTCTTCTTCTGATCCAACTGTGCAGCCGGTATGAATTGACAATAAATACCATTTATTTTATTTTTGTCTATTATATTTTTATGATATTTGTCTTACAGCAAAGACCAACTCCAGCACATTTAACAAGTGCTCAAGCTGAAACTATATTAGCAGTAGCTTGTCAACGAGAGTCGGATAATGCCAGACGAATGCGTCTAGGTCTTGAACCAGTTGCACAGCCTTATCCATATTCGGTTACTCCAACATCGGCATCTAATGTATTTCAACAACCATCTGGTACTTTATTATTAAATCAAAATGGAAACGGCGGAGCTACATTGCAAATGTCATCGACGTCATCAGACGAAGACGCCGCTGTAGGCGACAGTAGTTTTGAAAAAGCAACTTCTAATGCTATTGAAACTGATAATGAACATCGCAATGGTAACAACGAAGCAGAAAATCGAGATGGTTGCGACCGTCGAGAAGTAACCGAATCTGTTGAAGGAGGTTCTGGTGGCGATTCTGCAAACATGACCAACACTGTTAATGACGAATTGAACTTGTCAAATGTGACTAGTGGAACTAACGTTACATCTTCATCTCCTAATAATAATGGTAAGGCAAAAAAGATAACACATTGTGGTTATATTATTATATAGTAAATTACTATTAACTTGAAATGCTAAAATATAATAGATTGTTCGAGGTAAAAAAAAAATACCTATTTAAACTTGTTTAATAATTAATTGTTTTTGAATAATTTTGTAGAAATTGCTGGACCGACCGACCTGAGTGTTAATAAATCTTCTTCTGCTACCACTCACAGTATGGGTACTAGTACTATGGCTGCTATTCCTCCAGCACCAACAGGAGGCGGATACATGAGCGGTTCTGGTTTTAGAGGTCTCTCTACATCTACATCAACTACGACAGTCAACCACCGTCGAGTCAGCAGTAACAACTCGTCTTCGGCTACTGGTATGCTTCAGCTGTTTCCAACCATGAACACGGCATCCAGTATCTCCAGTGGTACAACTCCCGCGCTTCCAATACAACCATCGATGCTTAACCAAACAACACCGCCAGTACAACCAAGCAGTAAACTTTTGAATAAAGCTGATGTTGTAACTGTTAGGCAACTTATTGCTGGTTACAGGGAATCAGCGGCTTTTCTATTGCGTTCGGCTGATGAACTAGAACACCTTTTGTTATTACGAGGATAATTTTTATTACAAAAAAAATGTAGAATAGTCAAAAAACGTGTTAAATTTTTTTTTTTTTTTTTTTTAATATCTCTGTTTTTGTGTAAAGTACAAACAATTTTTAACTAATTTGTGATTATTATTTTTTTTTTTTTGTGTTTGTGTGTGTGTGTGCAAAGCACAGTCAAAATTCTTTTGTTATGTTTAGTGTACGATTTGTTATTACTTCTTCATATTAATGAAGAGGAGGATGACATAGAGTGTACCAACGACATACGATAGGATTTTTGAATGTGCTATTTATATTATATTGTTATTGGAGTCAAAAATAAACGTAACATAAATATTATAGTATTATGACTATTATTATATATATATTAAATTATATATTATTATTATTATTATATTATTATTATTATTATTATTATTATTATCATTATTATTATTATTATTATTATATTATTATTATTATTATTATTATTATTATTATTATTATTATTATATCATTATCAAAATAAAAGTATTGGAAAATATAATGAATTTGATTTATTCAAAACTTTAATTACTGTTATTTGTTATTATATAACTTATAAGTTAAACCTGTAAATTGACTAACTAACATTGAGAAAAAATTAGTAAATATGTTATAAAAATTATCTTTATATAAAAAGTTTAGAGATTTTCTTAGGTATCCAGTAAGTAGTATAAAATCATAATTGTTTAATATTTTCATGAATCACAAAATAACATTATAATGCTACACAGTTTTAATGAAATCGATTAATTCATGTATAAGTTTGTCAAGTGTATTTTACTTGTTTTTCATAGTTTTAATCAAATACTTGAGTGGTATAGTCATTTCATCCTTTTAGTTTAATATTTAACATAGGTATCTATCAATTTGTACGTATTCATGCATTTTTTAATATTTACTACAATAACAATATTTTCCAAGTCAAGAATAGTTCAATAAATCTCTTTTAAAAATCCAAACCATTATTTATTTTTATCATAAATTTTATCTTGTTTGATTTCAAGTTGTTACAATATTTTGGAACACGTCCAATAGTAAAATTAGAAGTGTTTCAATGCTTTGATTTTTTATGTTTAACGTACCTTTATACACATTGGATTTATTAGAATATTTTACTGATATTTTTATTGACATTTAAAAACAGATTTTGGTTATTTATTAATAAAATAAAAATTTTAGTACATAATATATGTATACATTTTCTTTCAATTTAATATATTTGCAAATATAATAGACTAATACCATGATAATTCATCCTTTTATTAATTTTATCAAAATTATTTGTTTAAAAAAATGTCATATCTATTTTATTTAATATTTTACATTAAGATTGACACTAGTATTATAATGAAATATATTCTAAGAATATATCGTAAAACCATCTGGAATTTTCTTTTTTTACATTTAAACTCATTTATTTTTATATTTCAGTATAAATACAAAATCATTATAAGTTACCTATAAGTAAAACTTAGTAATAGCAAAACTGAATATATTAATATGTATAAAATGTTCCTCAAACTGTGGTATATTTTTTAGATAACTCGTATCTAAATAAAATTTATTTGATTCGTCATTTTGTAAATTTTTAAAGTAAAAGAAAAATAATATTTGTTCATTATAATATTCAACAATTGTAAAGATATTATAATTATCTTCAGATGATTTAATACTATAAATACAAATTTTTAATTGTTTAATACACTAAATTATGAAATAACAGTAATTCTTTACATTGGACATAAGCCATAATGATGCAAATATATCTAATTGAAATCGAATAGATACTATTTTTTTAAATAAGTTATTCTGTAAGTTAATCTTACTGTCTTAGTAGATACATTCATAAATCCATAATAAACTAGAAGTGCATATTTACACAAACAGTTTATTAACAAATGTAAAATGTGCAACCAAAATATCAATTAGGTAATTAATATTTAATTTAATTGACATTTCCATTAGTATTAAATAGGTAGATATTTGACATTTTGTATTGTAACTACACTATGTATTATTATTATTTATTATTACTTATATGTATTATATCTACTGGTTTTATTTACAATAGATATCTTATTATTTGAAAATATACATTGATTTACCTATTGCATTTTTTTAAGTTAATTTTAAAATTTTGAATAAATAATAAGAATTATCTTGAAAATATTTTTACTGATTGTGCTGTTGTTTTATCAAAGGTGTTATTGTATATTTAAACGTAATTAAAAAGACTCCTGGAAAAAATTATATGTATTTTAGTTTTTTTAAAGAAAAAAATTATAATATTCCTGTATTTTTTTTACCATTTATGGCATTTAGGTATATACTATGTAAATAATGTAACCTATCTATTGACTATTGGAAGTTCTACATTATTGTTCAATATTTTAATTTCACTTATCATAAATCAGTAATTGTTATTAAAACTCAAAAAAATATGTAAGTGAGTAACAGCTGTACATATTATTTAATATCCAATTGGAATTATCGATTTTGAGAACAGTAATTCTCTCGGTGTGTATGTTTGTAGGCAGTCGAAATTTAACATTGTGTTTTTATCTTACGGCTAGAGGACATTTTATTTAATTTAATACTATACGTTATTACCAACAAGATAGAACAAATGTTTTATCATGATATTGTGTTAAGATTTATATGTAATTTAATTACCTTATTATGTTCTTGTGCGACTATAATAATAAACAATTTTAATGTTTGCGACAAGCAAGTCCGTAGTAACTAAAGGGCCAAAGGGTAAGTAGCTCTACTAGATACAACATACAAGGTATTATCATATTGTATCTTGGATAGAATCAAAACACTATCCGAACAATTCGTATCAATGCAGATTCAGGATAACAGGTCATCGGCGAACTAGATCTTTATAATCAGGCAGCTATTTCAGAAAATCTGTGAATAGAATAAGGAACTGTATATAATCTTCGAATTTAACTTCCCAATAAAACTAGTAAACTTGATAAAGGCTAGTCTTGAAAACACTTTGATAAAAATTAAAATTGCGAATGCAGTATCAGAGACAGTTAGAGTATCTACGGGCTTAAGACAAGGAGACGCTCTTTCTCCTGTCCTCTTTAATCAAGTGCTTGAAAAAATTATCAGAGAGCTAAATACTATTGACGGAGTTGCGATGGGTAACACGACAATAGGTTTACTAGCATATGCCGATGACTTAGCCCTTTTGGGAAATAATTTAGATACTGTAAAACAGAATTGTAGAAAACTAATAAATGTAGCAGGCAAATGTGGTCTAAAGATCAATGACAAAAAAACGGAGTATGTCATAATTGGAAGAAGAAGTAGAGAATACCAACAAGGAGAGTTTATGAAAATAGATCACCATAAGTTTAAGAGAACGTTACATTTTAAATACCTAGGATCTATAATAACACAAGATAGTGACCTTAAGATGGAGATGGACACTAGGATTCTAATGAGAAATAGGTGCTATTTTGGTCTAGGGAGTATGTTTAGCTCAAAAATCTTGTCGACAAAATTAAAAATACAATTATACATGACCCTTATAAGACCAGTAGTGTTTATGGCTCTGAGACGTGGACACTGAGAAAGGTAGAAGAAACAAGACTTGCGGTGTTTGAACGAAAAATTCTAAGAAGAATCTATGGACCATGTATCGATTCTGACACTGGAGAATGGAGGATACGCCACAATGATGAACTGAAGAACTTATTTCAAAAACCAGATATTATATCCGAAATTAATAAGAGAAGATTAATGTGGGCTGGACATGCCTGGAGGAAAGAGGGCTCTTTCATTAAGGCAGTTATTAAAGAAAATGCGACTGGGAAAGTACCATTAGGAAGACCGCGTTTACGGTGGGAGGATCGTATCAAAAAGGAAGTTAAAGCAGTGGAACCAAATACACAGTGGAGAGAAGCTGCAGAAGATAGGAAAAGATGGCGACAAATTTGTTTGCTGGGATGGTCTTGAAGACCGTAACCCACAAGAAGAAGAAGAAGAAGATATAATCTTCGTACATTTATAAAAAGCGTACAGTATTATAGATAGAACTAGTATAACCAAAATAATGAAGCATTTCTATTTCCTGAGATAAATAGTACATCTAATTTAAGCTAATATAAAAAAGACAAAAGTTAAAAACAAAGTAGAAAACTCAAATTCAAAGAATTTTGAGGTAAGGTAGGCAAAGTTATGTCTTGTCACCAATCCTTTTTAATTTAATATTAGAGGGGATGATTCGAGAAATGAAGATTGGAAGAGATGAACGACAAATATTAGATGGATCTTGCTTTAGTCTGCTCACCTATGTTGACAATATAGTCCTGCTAGGAGAAGAAAAATAAAAGAGATATTAAATGAATTCGAAAAGTTGGTAAACCATGTCACAGAAATGAAACAGCTTCGCAATAAATCTTAACTAACAAGAAACAGAATTCCTACTGACCTCAATAAAAATAAATAACTGAGTTGTGTCGTATCAATGTATCATTAATATTAAATGGCAATGTTTATGGCATTGGTGTTATGAACCGAACGAATATATTAAAGTAATGTTGTGAGTTTAATAAAGGCAGAACGAATATTCATGACGATCAGAAGTGTGGAAGACCTTAAATTGTGACTGATAACTTGATTCGAAAAACCAAAGAAACTGTTCGTAAAGACAGCCGATTGACAGTGGATGAAATTCCTTCAATTTTTCCACAAATCTCCAAATCTATTTTAAACGAAACGGTGGAATTTCGAAAATTGAGTTCAATGATGGGTCCCAAAAGAATTGACAACAGAGCAACACAAATTGAATCAGGTAGTTAGCGTACGTGAGTTTTTTAAACAATTCAAAAGGCGATGATTTTTCTTAGCTTGATTGTTACAGGAGATGAAACCTAGGTGACTTACCATACTTCTCATCGCCCTGAAGACACATATGGGTGGAAAAAATTTTCAACTGACGAGAAAACGAAACAAGAGATCTTGAACTGGAAGAGGGAAATGGTGTGAGATTTCTTTGAAGAAGGTATCGAAAAACTTGTACCACACAGTACTACCTACATACATGTATACATATTTTAAATTATGAGAAAAATCTAGTACTCTTACTTTCTGGACACATCTCGTATATACATATCTTATATTTCAATCATATATATTCTATTATTATATATTATAATCTTATCCTACATATATATTACTTAACGATGTTGAGGGTCGTTTATAATATACAGCTGTATCAACAAGAAAATCAATTGACAAAATCACTGTTTTGGTCTAAGTTATCACTTCTTTGAAACGGTACACGGATATTTCAAAAACTCTGACGTCTTCTGCCTAAGAAACTTATCATATCAAAATAGGAGTTTAAATCTATGATACTGAGCGATGGTCATATTCTATAAAAGTATACTATCAAAAATATCATGAGAATATTCACTATAACCAATAAACAAACAAGGACTAAATTCAATGGAATATTGATAAATAAGAAGCATTCGAGGTAGGTATGTAAAATATAATTTAATTATGTAACCTTACTTATACGTCTACGTACGTTAAATTCCACTCTACAGACGCATCTGTTTATGCTATGAGAGAAGTACTAGAAAATTTCACCACAAATAACAATCAAAATCATTAAATTTGACCTGTCCATCACATATTCACATGTTTAAATCATGGTATATAAGTAAATAGTTTTCCAAAAAGATGTAGCAATGGGAACGTAAATAAATTATGGATCTCAGAGCAGGCGCGGCTCCAAGGGGGGAGGGGGCACTGGGGCCATGCCCCCTCAGGCTTTCAAAAATGTTTAATTTCTTAATATATAATATTTTATTTGATAAATTTGAATACTTTTCCTTGTGAACATTAAACCCCGATCATTAAACTAGATATCTAACAATTTTATATTGCCTGAAAAAAAAAGCATTATGATATTAATATATGTGGTGTATACTGTGTATCATATAGGTACGTATTACTCCCTCGTTGAACCCTAGACCGCGCGACGGTGACGGTGGCATAAACTAATTTTGAGAAAAGACCATTATTGTCTATTGGTCAATAGTTATAAGCCATAACATTGTAACACGTTTAATAGGTACCTATTATTTTGTTGACGGACGGTTTACGCATATAATATATAATACATATATACATATATCGACGAATCATGACAAAAAAATGGGTCCCCCAACAAAATCTCTGGAGCCGCCCCTGTCCCAGAGAGATGAATTGGAATGCTATATATAAAAAAATCGTATTACAGAATTTTGTACTATATATAACCGTTAGATGCCACAGCTTCTTCGCGCCTCACACTTTTAGATTCTTTATAAAACTAACTTATGTTAAGTTAAATAAACAATTATTTCAACTACAAATCAACTTAAATATTTATTTTAATCCACAAAATTTGAACTACAGACAGTATGATAAATTGCAACTCTGTCAGCACCAAGAGAGTGTGCAGGTATCTATTTACATTAAATACAGTCTTTGCAATAAAAAAATAAAATGTTATTGTTAATGGCGCATTGATTTATTGTGATACATTATCCAAATTTATACTCATTCTACATCTGGTATTGTACCTATACTGTGTTTTAAAATTTAATTGTTCCGACCTCGTTTAATATAATTAATTATTAAATCATTTTCGTACCCCTCGATTTTAATATGCAGATAATTTTAAATCTTTTTAAAAAAAGTGTTTCTACGAAAAATCTATTGATAAAAACCCTTTTTACCAATAAATATCATATTATATTAAAACATTTAAAATATGTTCTCATAAATAAAAATAAATTATTTAAATTAGTGTAAGTTTTAGATGTAGTAATAATTTATAATTTTTAGGTAACTATTCACATATTAATTCAATAGTTACCTTTTTTTTATTTGTATCCTTGGATATTAGTTAGTATTTGATATTTTATTATTTGAACATAACAATTTACAAACAACATTTTTTGTTTTATAATTATAATTGATATAGTAAAATAATATGATGTTTTTCTAGTTACAAACAGTTTTACTAAATTTACTCATATAATAACAATAAAGTTGTGATCAGATTTATTTTTATTTTAAATTAAAACGTGACAATTTCTATTGCATTACAAAAACGGTTGCAATCATAGTTTAGTGAGAGCCAATTTTCCGGTTATATGTGTTTATAATATCTTTAATATTATAACACACAACATGTGTTTTATTTCAAATTGATTGACGTGAAGATTTATACTTAGACCAGTAGACCACTTAAACTGCTCAAAGAGTTCTAGCCGATAAACAATGTAAAAATAAATATTGTAAAATCAATTACTATCCATCTTTCAGATTATAATGATATATGATCATAACAACTCTAAAAATACAATTTATTTATCTTAACATATTTCTTATTCGTAAAATCTAATAGGTATTTATTTTATATAGTCTATGTTAGATCATATCCTTATAATTTCAATAGAAAATTTTTATTTTATTTTACCTATATGATAATATTGCATTGTAATTCACTTTCGATTTAAAAAAAAAAAAATCTGAGTGAAAACATGTGGAATTTATCACATATTTATACCAATTCAATTTAAATATTGACTTATATAAATTAATTTATTGAACTAGAGTAATTAAACAATATTAATTCACTAGATTACTGAAAAGCAAAGTAATTATTAATTACTTAGGTCTTAGACAAAGAATTACATTAAATTATTAAAAAAAATTTTCTAGCAAAAAAGATTAGATGAAATTAAAACATTAATTTGTCAAATTAAAATTATTAAATTACCTAAATTATATTCCTAAAATAGCAACAACTAATTGTAATACTTATTTTCTTTTATTTCCCAATTTTAGATTCTGAACGGAGCAATACATGTATTAATTTTATAATGATATGTAGTTTTTATTTTGGGTGTTTGAGTACACCATAACTCGTTGAAATAATGTTTCAGTTTAAGACTTTAGGGGTGATTTTTGAATGGCAAAGTGAATTTCCTTGGTGCATTATAGTGGTTAAAAGTAAAAAGTTTCCAGTACTTTTCATAAAAATCGGGAAATTTTTACTCAAAACCAGTTTTCGACAAAATCGATTTTTTGTATAGTTGTAACTCAAAAACAAATCACTGTAAATACTTGACATTTTTATTAAATTTTTATACTAGAATTATCTATGCACAGTTTAATTTTCAAAATAATCTGGTTTTTGAGTTACCACTACATAAACAACTGGAATTTTTGATTTTTTTTAAGTATTTATTTTTGAAATGTCGATAAAACAACTATGGGTGCTCAAAAAATCTTGTAAACTTAATACAAGGTTTTTTTTAAGTTGTTCTTATTGTAATTAAAAGAAATCAAAAACCATGAGTCACAATTTTTTTATAAGCGTTTAAAATTTAAATTTTTATGAAATACCTACGTAGAAATCGAGAAAATTTACAAGTAATTTTGATGTTGAAAATTTATAAAATATTTGTTTTTATATCTAAGATTAAAAAATTCAACACTAAATTTTCTATAAGTTTTCCTTTAAATAGATATTAAGAAAACTCGAAGCGTCATTACAGGAAAATATGTTATATGAGCGACTGATGTTTTACGAAATTACGTAATAATAACGATTTGTCCTCCTCAAATAAAGAAGAGAGACAAATGTCAAGATATTTTATTATTTTTGAAAAAAGTGTTTAAAGAATAAATGACAAAATGTTAATTAGATAGTAATTGTATTATTATTTAATTTTTTTAATAACAATTTTCTTTTTGATTATACCATTTCTTAAAATAATTTTTATAATAATAATAATTTTTAATTTTTAAATTAGTTTTTTGATTATACAGTCATTACGAACTCTTAAAATAATTTTTAATAATAATATATTTTTCAATTTTAAAAATTGGTTTTTCTTTGTCTTTACACCCAATACTTTTAGAGTCTCTACTAGTTATTATAACACATATTATAAGTAATTAAACGAGAAACGTGTATATATAAATTATCGTAACGATATGTATTTAGTATATACCTATAGTTTATATATAAAGTATATAAAATAAATTGCCGCAATTTGTATAATGTACCTTATCGGTTTTGTCGCAGATTGTGTAATCTTAATTATTTTTTGCCACAGTTTACATATCGACTTTTAGAAAAAGGTAAATTTTGCTGCAGTTTACCATCTCCTGTAGAAAATATATATCCTAGGCTGACAAATCATCTCCTTTCAGAATCGTTTTTCGTAAAGAATGATGATATCTACCTATAATCATTGCATTCAAATTTAACACGCCCATTATAGTGAGTAGAGTTACCTACTCTGTAGTCGAGGTCCATTCGATACCTATACTATACAGCAAAGCGTTACCCATTTGACCACCTTTTTTTTTTGTATTTTAACATTATTTAAACTATTAAAATTAAGTACTTTCATAAAAATAAGGAAAAAAATATAGAAAACAATGTATCTAATATTATAAATATAAACTATTAATTATTATATTAAATGTATTATTCAAGGTAACGATGCTCGTAAAATACAATTAGTTTACTACATTTTAAGAACAGATTCAAAAGAAGGCTTCTGGGCGGTGTACATTGATGGCGAAGAACCAAAAAGCTAAAAGTTGTACATCCGTTACTTTTTAAATTGTTTTATAGTCTATCTGAGGTCCCATGTGTGATTTACTGCAGTGTCGATTTTTTCATTTTACCAAGTAGTAAAACCACTATTTTCTACTTTTATTCTAATTCAATTTTTATGCGCATTATCGCCATTATTATAATGTTTAATACGACTACATGTGTTAAGCAAGTACAAATACGATGTAAAAAATATTTGCTTGGACATAAAACATAAAACGCGCAAATACACTAAGTAATCGCATACGCGTCCGCGTAATTATTGTATTTATATTATTTTACATTAATTATACTCGTGTTTAGTGTGTAATATATCTTACTTATGCTGTATAATACGATGAGACATGTGTATGTATTTTTTTTTAAACGGCAATAAATTAACAGTATTTTTTATCGTTACCTACCTACGTACGCGCTTATAAGTCTTGTGTACTCGTAGTCAATATATGAGTACCTACGTTTACAATACGGGAGAAAAAAACCGTTCAATTACGTCAACGATATATTTTGTTATCGAGTATAATAGTGGGTGGTACCTCACATAATAGAGGAGTATATAGGTACTATACGTGATCGGCGGCACCTCATATTTTTAAACGCGTCATGACACGGCGTACGACAATATATACCTACAAGCGAGAATTGGAAAATTTACATTTATAGCCTTCCCGGTAAACCGCTCGGTCGTTTATGGCGTATTGGACTTTTGGCTTACGCAGACCGTCGTCGTCGCGATCGTCAACTCTGCGCACGGATAAATAATAACAATCGTAAAAAAAAAAAAAAAACGACGTGTAGGCGGCGTACACGGGCTGCAGGCGATGGCATACGCTGGCACAAAGGTAGTAAATAATCCTAATAACATTATCATAATAATATATATTTTGTTATCGCAGGACGCGCGAGTCGGCGGCATCGGTGCGAGGATCGCGTACGACGCGGCGGAATACACGTAAAATCTATATTTAGGGCTCTCGCCGCCGCCGGCGGTGGCGCTTGGTCGTCACGTCGGCGCTGTGCGTTCGGCTCACACACTGTCCGCCGCCCGATGCGCTTTTACACGATCGTCATCCCTTTCCGCGACTTTCGCTCCGGACGTCCCCGTGCCGTTAACACGCAGCATCCTGTTATCAACAGCTCTCTCTCAGTTTTCTCTCTCTCTCTCTCTATAGTTTTCTTTCTCTCTCTCTCTCTCTCTCTCTCTATATATATATATATAGTTTTCTCGCACACGGTCAAAGTGTACCGGTGGCGCTCCTAACATTATACGACAGAGTGCCGCGGTCATGCGTCACCCGTCCGCCGCCGCCGCACGAGTCCGATAAAATACCGACGTACGAACGGCGACCGTAAACACAACGATGCTGACCGCGCCGGGTGAACGAGACGCGGCGTCGTCGCGTTCGATTGACAATATCGTTGGTTGAGCGCGAACGGCAATCGCCACTGCAGACGCCGTCGTCGACGACGCCGCCGCCGCCGCAGCCGACCGATCCGACCCGCGACCATGGCGACCGAATACCGACAACGTCCAGGCATGGGCGACCATTTCGACGACGAGGTAAAAAACGCACGATATTAATTTATATACGCACGATAATATCGACGACGATGATATAATACGCCTGAGACACGACAGTCCCCCTAGGAATCTGGACATCGTTGATGATTATTAGTAATATAATATGCGTTATGAATTTATAATATATATATATATATACATGATAATAATAATATGCACTGTATAGCCGCGAGAGAAACGCGTGTTGAATAAGCGATGCTGACTGCAGTGTATGATGATGTGGCGAGAGAAACTATACCTAATACCTATGTATTGCACCAAAAACGTTATCCGCTGCAGCAGAATATGACGTGTATACGTGCGCCGATATGATTAAAAAAACGTTAAGCGACCTGTTTTTTCCTTCTTACAATCTTGTTGAAACCTTTTGAATAATTCGATGACTTACGCTAAATTACGTATTAACGCTTTTGAATTTCTATAAATATTCACATTCATTATATATATTATAGATACCTGCAATGTATATTGCTACGACAATATATACTATATAAAATATAGTACAATTTCTTCAAATTTTAATACTCTTATTCGTCCCTCGTTCTAAGTCATTAGTATATGTCATAACATAGATACTAGACAGATAGTTAATTCGACTTTTTAAAAAACTTCCAATATGCTTCAACGAATACTAAAATTATTTATTTGCAAAATCGGTTTGTTTTTCAAACGCGAATTCAAAATTCTCCGTCGTACACCATAATGCGCAGTAAACAAGTATTAGTAATATTAGTACACAAATTCACTTGACCCACAGACATATCATACATATTATGTGTTAGTATTATTCATAAATGATTTCGATCTGTATAACCTTCAGGTATGGTTTTCTACATATCCCAAGTATTAAGAGGGGTGAAAATATTTTACGAAGGTGCACATACAGCACATCTCACTTTTTTTCTGTTGATATAGGTAAGTTACCTACGTGAGAAATAATTTTAGGTGCTATTATACACTTTATACCAATATATCAAATTATTTTTAATATAACTGTCTTATGTTTTGATGGCCATGATGAGTGATGGTTATTTGAGTTAATGCGTATATTTACACAGTTGCACATGCCAGGGGCGACCGCCCGCCACTCGTAAAACTGTCATTGATAATAATAACAATAATAAAATTTGATATATATGTCGATGACGACATATGATATTTAGGTGACGACGGGGTGGAAAAAATAGTACAATAGAATATAGAGAGACGATTTTAATCGTATAAATGGTTTTTCTTTTGGTAGTCGGGAAATTATAGGTATAACTAGATAACTGCGATTATACCTTTATGTATACCTATACACTCGCGCGGTTGACGAATTATTATAGGTATATTATAATATGATTGGCTAGGTTAGGTTAGGTTAGGTTTATTATTTACATGACATGTAACTATGATACATTAGCATATTGGTAATATTATGTAAGTAGGTAATAGGTTCACCTATGTCGCTATGTAATAGACAGTAGACAACCCGAAAAATCGATAACTGAAAATATACTATTTTCACGTAAACCGCATTATACTCGCGCACATCTCTGCACAGGAGTACAGGACAATGATATCTATATATTTAAATGGCTTATGGCATTGTCAATACATACCTAAGTATATTATATTATATTTTATCCATCAGAGGTCAAAAGGAGAATTTCTCGTTAGGTGAAAACTATATTTATACGTCATATTTGTCAGGAAAATGTTTTCACTTATAATTTATTTTTCAGTTGGTTTTTTTATTTTTGCACTGGCAAACTTATAGGTACGTTGTTTCGATGTTTTAACATAATATAATTAAGTAGATGCAATACACAATATAAAACCTCGGAAAGAACTTATTATAGATGTATATATATTCAATATTGTATAGTACATATTATATTTTATATGTATATATATATATATTTTTTTTTTTTTTGATTAAAAAATATTGATTCGTGACTAATGAAATACGAAACCATATTTTTCAATAAACAGAGTAAAGCAATTATGGAATACAAAACGTCATTACATATTTTTATGATGAATAATGGAATCACTTTCAATAAAGTGATTTAATAAATTTTTATCAATCAATTAAGAGTACTTATTAAAGCAGTTAATATTTTTTAATAATGATTTTCAATCTATAATATTATTTTAGATAGCACATGTAGACTATTTCTGTTTTTGACAATCGTTGTTTTAAAATATGATTTTATTTTATTATTATTTTTTTTTTTAATAAGATTTTAAAATGCTGAATAAGTAATATTATATTAGAATTAAAACATGTATCACCCTGGCAAAAGTATTTTTCCTAACCTTTAAAATATAAATAATAGCTATACCTACAGAACAACCATTTATTTGCATTGAGTTACATAAGTAGAAACTAAAAACCACACTAAATATTTACTAAATTTTGCTTCTAAATAAAAATTATAATTAGAGCGCGCGCGGATTTTTATGTAATCGCATATTTTTGCCTTTCACATTTTTGGATTTTTGTCAATAATCTTTAAAAATTATAATTGCTTGAAGTATTGAAGATATTGTCGACATTTATTTTTTGCATATTTCTGCATATTTAATGTTTATTGCATAATTTTGCATATTTTTACATGTTAAACCGAACATTTGAAGAAAAAAATGTATAAAATAATATTTTTTCAAGTAGAAATATTAAAAATATTTTTTTTTAGCATTAAATCATAACTAAAATAAAGATAAGATGAATAATCGATTACGATAAACGTTTGTGTATAGTGTATACCTACTTATAATCTTAATTTATCTTGCTGTAAAAGTCAGTTATCGACATACCAATTAGTTACGTCGTTTGTCGTTTAGTCCATAAATTGTGAACATGCCAAAATAAGTAGTTCGATTTAAAACAAAATTTGAGTATGAATTTTCTCAGCAAACAATGACTTAATGTTTAAACTTTACTGGTTTTCACTACTGACAGAAAAATAGTATTTTTCAACCCTTATTATGGAAAATCTATTGTTTGTGATTTAAAAAAATAGGTAAATGGGTACCGCTCTGCTGTACATTAGGTGCCGTGTGGATCACTATTATATATTATAGGAGTGTTAAATTTGAATCCAATGATAGTTATCATTGTATAGTGTATACGAATAACGATTCTGAACGAAGATGATTTATCAGCTTAGGATATTATTTCCAGTGGTTGGTGAAAAAGGTGGTTTATGTTTTAATGACCTAAATAGGTACATCAAAATTTAAGTTCTTTTATAACTATTGTAAGCTCAACTTATGAAAAATCTTGTATTCAATTTTCAATTCTTAGCTACTTATGCAACATTTTTTATGAATTATACCTACAAAATAATTTGCAAATATTCATGATTTTGACGAATTTTTGTCAATATTTGAACTTAAAATATTAATAAAAAAAATTGTGCCAATGTATTTTTATTATTTTTAAATCACTATAAAAGTAACTTATGAGAAACTTTGTATAAAATTTTCAAGTATTTCTATTGAGCCAAAAAAATTTATCGAAACTTCAAAAAAATTTTCAGAAATTTGAAAATTTCAGTTGTCTATAAATAGTTCAAAAAAAGTCAAAATATTTTGAAAATTAAATCATGTAAAGAAAATGCCAATCTAAATAACTGATGAAATTTTCAAGTATCTACGACTTATACTTTTTGATAATAACAAATATTTAAAACCGTTTGAGGATAAATCTTTCGTTACGCTATTTCGTAAAAATTTAAAATTCAAACGCACTTAAAATTTTTCCTATAATGATGCTTCGAATTTTCTCTATGGATACTTGAAGGAAAACTTACGGAAAACTTAGTGTTTTATTTTTAATCCTTAGTTATTAACACAACAAATTTAATAATTTTTCAACTTCAAAATTACTTGCAAATTTTCGCGTTTTCGACAGATTTCGTAAAAATTTGAACTATAAATGCTTAAAAAAAAAAATTGTGACAAACGATTAGCTACAATAAGAACAACTCGTAAGAAACCTTGTATGAAATTTTCAACACTTTTTGGTCATCTAAAATTTTTTTATCGACACAAAAATCGAAAATTTCAGTGGTCTACAAATTACTCAAAAAAAATCAAAAGTTTTTGAAAATTTAACTGTGTATAGATAACACTACCATTAACATTTGGTAAAAAATTCAACTAATTACAGTGATTATTTTCTGAATTACAACCATATAAAAAATCGATTTAGTCGAAAACTGGTTTTACGTAAAAATTCCCGTTTTCCGTCATTTTTTTTTTTGTTTTTCTCGATTTTTTTGAAAACTGTTGGAAAATGTTTACTTTTGACCTCTATAATGCACCAAGGATATTCACTTCACTTTGCTATCGGAAACCACCCCCAAAGTTTGAAATTGAAGCATTGTTTTGACTAGTTATGCTGTACACAGACACAAAAACAAAAAAAAAAAAAAAAAAAACATCATTATAAAATCAATACATTCGTCACTTCGTTCAGAATCTAAAATACATTAAATTGTTCAGAAAATTTCCTAAATTTTGTTTTTCATTAAATATTTAAATAATTAATTTTTTGTTAATAAATTATTTATTTTTATTATTATTTAATTTGTAAATTTTAAATAAATAATTAAAAAATTCTTGTATATTTGTAGTATATTTTCATGATTTGTACTGCATACTATATGGCATATTTCCATATTTTTTAATGCATAAAATCCAAGCTCTAATTATAATAGTAGGCAATACAAAATCAATAATAAAATGTATTATTTAACAGAAGAAACAAAAAAATAATTTTAGCGAATTCTATTGATTTATGATACCGTATAAACTATCAAATATTATCTTAAACATACCAACCTAATCATAACACCTATTTACGAGGAATTATTTATCATTTAATAGAGTATTTTCATTTATATGTTATAAGACGTACCTATAAAACATTTTGAAATTTTGAATACTATATTTTCCACGTAACAATAAAACATTGATTGTGAAATTGTTAAAACACATATCACATTTCAATATTCATAATTTTTTCTTACGAAATAATCACAGAAAAAAATCTATAAAATAGTTAATAAACTAATAACTAATAAAAATACACAAATAAAATAACCGATAACTGTAGGTAATTGACTAATATAAGTACTTGATAAGTAATAAATGACTAATAAATTACGTACGTATAATTACGTAGGTAAATATTATGAAATATTTATATCATTCAAAACAAATCACAGGAATCTAATGTTATTATAAAAAAATACCTTCATCATTATCGCTTATATCAAAATGTAAATATCACGATAAAATAATTTATTTCGCCAATTTTTAGGATCTTGTGATGAGTTCGGCCCAACAGCGACGAAACTGGCGTGGGATACTCATTGCATTAATGGTGATCGTCGCGGTTTTAGCTATGATAGTAACGTCAGTAGTCTTATTGACTCCACCTCAACCAGAAGAACTGTTGGACTCATACTCGGACTTGGAAAATGGTGACAGAACTGGCTCGGACTACTATTACAACCAACGAGCGAACGATGAACTTTGGTGGCGTCACCGAGGTATGAGGACACTACGTTTATCGGATATACTGTCAGATTCTGCTAACATAAAAGTATTCAACGGCACGTGGATTTCTGGTACTGAGATATTTTACGTGACCGGTTCTGGTGACTTGGCCATTATGGAAATTATGGCAGACGGTATTACACAGACTACTCGCCGCATAATGTCTAAAAAAATGTTACAGGTGCCTATTTTAATAACATAAACATGAATGTTTTATGAAAAGTGGACTATTTTTCTTTTAGAAATTAAAAGGTCTTCTGGTGTCATTCGAGCTATCACCTGATCGCAACCATGTGCTCATAGGTCATCAGGCAAAAAAAGTAATAATTATACCTTTAAAACAATAATAAACACTTAAAACTTCTAATTACCTATTAATTTTCATACAGTTGTTCAGATATTCAAAAAGAGCACGTTATACGGTGTACACTGTGTCAACCAGGTTAGTACCTATTATTTGAATAGTTATTAAGCACTTTCCCGTGTTAAGTATTTATTGCATTTATTATTATCTATTTATGGTTAAGTCTAAAAGTTTTTATATTTAAATTCCAAAATTATTGTCTAATAAAATCTAGGTATAATGATTATTTAATAGTTTAACAGCACATTTTAACCATAGTGAACTATAACATATTTTTATATTAAATGTTTGGGCATTTTCAGAAACAAAATGTATAGAAATGTAGGTACTTATATCTTATATTGGTACAAAAAACCATAACAATTTAAATTATGGTTATTTTAATGTTTTATATTATTAATGTCAATGTTAAAATTAAATTTCTAGCAAAAAAATCCTAGATTTAATTTGCTTACAATATTTTTAAAATAATAAAATGGTTTTCACAAATACTAGAAAATAAGTATTTCATTTTATTTTTATTTTTAATTTAAAGAAAAATGTTTGTTATACGTTTAAACTCTTTTTTAACCATACTTTTTAATAATTTGGAAGCAAAAGTATATTAGATTTTAATTCGTGAAGGAAAATATGATAATCATTATATTTATTTTTCTAGACAAATGACTCCTGTAACGTTAGAAGTTCATGGAAATTACGGAAACGAAACGACTTTTACTGATCTACAGCCGTATTTGTTACACGCTCAGTGGCATAAGATTTCGACAACGACCGAGAAAAGTGTAGAGTCAATGGCATTGATCGTCGTGTATCGATACGATGTGTTCTATATTCCATGGTCAATGAAAATATCAACAACTACCCCAAGTACCAACATTGGAAAAACTAATGTCACAGTAAATTCTCAAACGTCAAACGTCACCAATTCCTCGTTAACGCCTCTTTCCACTCCATCTCTAAACGATAAATACGACGATGGTGATGACAACAACACGTCTTCTAACAATATGACATGGAAGCCATGGCCTCACGGTCCAGTGCGCAGAATCACCACATCTGGGGCTGGTACATCGGTTGCCGCTGGGGTTGTTAGCAACGGTGTAGCTGATTATCTGTATGAAAGTAAGACATTATATTTTAAATATTTTTGAATATAAACATTAAATATATACATTATTATTGGTAAAGTGGAGATATTGAAGAGATCCCCAGCCATATGGGCATCATCCGGCCGGTACTTGATGTATGCAACATTTGATGATCGTCGGGTGGGAGAATATAAGTATTCGGTTTACACGAAAAGCGGACAACAACGTGATGACGTCGATGAAGGCGATGCCGAAAAACATTCTAAACAGCGAAAACTGAAACGACGCAGGAGGCGTTCAAGGCGAAATTCAAAATCTGCAGAAACACCAGACATGACGGAAGATGACGGAACATCTGATTATTATTTGTACCCACGTATAAGAACTCTAAAATATCCAAAAGTAAGTTATATTTTATGAAAAATATTAGAAAGAAATTATAGTTAATAATTTAAAATAATAATAAATTTTACTGTAACTAGGCAAACACGCCAAATCCCGTCGTCACTTTGTCGGTGATCGTAAATCTTGATCAACTAGAAAATCCGCAAATACAACCAAAAATACGTATCTTGACACCACCACCGATTTTTCAATACACAAAGTGAGTGATACAAACCTAAATAGTTGATAATTTAATAAATAGCCGTAATAAATTAAATTTCGTACATAGCAGCGATTACTATTTCACGGCAGTTCAATGGGTGAACGACGGAGGTGTCGGTGGTGGAAGTGGAAATTTAGAAATTGACGATGACAAATCGGGTGCTTCAGCAGCCGAGGTATGCGTCGTATGGCTGAATCGTGCACAAAACACAAGCGTGACGACGCTCTGTAAATCACCCATGTGGATATGTCAAGAGGTACGTGAATTAATACATAGCCACGTATATTATTTATACATATATTATTTTGCATACTACCTAGTACTTGTAGAGTATTTTTAAATGAAAAAATTTTCGTGCATGATAGACTCAAGTAATTAATGCGGTGGGAGCTGTTGGCGGCGGCAGTGGAATAAGAGGAGGACAAGGAAGTGAACCATTCAACAGTGATCACGCTCGTCGTCGATACAGGCGCAATGGCAACGGATCACAGAAATCATCACATGAAGTAAGCCACGATTTAGAAAAAAATAACAGTATCAACGCATCGTCCTCGAATCAAGAAGACAACCGACGTCGCCGTCAATCGCATCAGCACGGTCAACACAAGCATGGCGGTGAACATCAACATAACGGTCACCATAGCCGTCGACGACGAGATGGATACGTTAACACAGGTAGCTACGAAGTTCCGAGAGGACGATATGGTGGCTGGGTGGATGCCACTGTCGGTGGGGCCGGTGGTGGAGTTCCATCAACCGGAGGTGGTGTCAGCGATGGTGACTATCGTGTGGTTTCGTCCACTACTTGGTGGTCAGGAGGACCCAACATAAATGACGGAGGAGAAAACTTCGTAGGCGATGACGGATACGCGGGTATTGCTGGTTTTGGTAACACTGGGACTGGGGCTATGTATTCCATGGCCACTTTGGTTCGTAAGGGATGGGAAACTGGTGACAAAGAACTAACACCCCGAGCGCCGGTGTTCGCAGCGGATGGTCAGGGGTACGTTAGTGTGGCACCGGTACGTGATGATGAGCACAACGACAGCGATGATCAAGACAGTGAAGGAGGGGTGCGTCTCCGACGACCGACCGTAAAACACACCCAGTCGTCTCGCGAGCGAAACTCTAAAAGTCGATTACAGTCGTCAATTGGAAAGTATTATGCGCAGGTGGTGGCTGTAAACATAACGAAGAAGCTATTAGCACCTCTAACGTTTGGTGAATTTGACGACGACAACGACAGCGACAAAGAGGAAAAGAAGAAAAGCAAAGTCAACACTAAAAGTTGGACGGTAGTCAGAATTTTGGCTTGGGACCAACGGACTGATATGATGTAAGTCATTTATTATATTTTTTAATTAATTATTAATAGATGCATTTCTAAACCTAACGGTCAGTTCTAAAACTAAGTTAAGGGGATTGGTGACCGGGATTTCCTGTCTTTGTCTAACACACGTACAACTTAAGAATTCAGACGTGTTTTTTGTCCAACGTACCTCTTGATACAGTAAAGCGATAAGAATTCTAAAAACAGATTTAAATTTTTCGTCAAGTCTACATGAGAACGGTCAGTCCACATTTTTAATATTATCCACCAAAATCCTAAAATCATTATATTACAAATGAGTAATTAAAAAATTGTCATATTTCAATTGTTTAAAAAGTTATATTTTAATATCAAAAATGTCAAAAAAAATTTTTATCGCTTTACTGTATCAAGAGGTACGTTGGACAAAAAACACATCTGAATTCTTATGTTAAGGGTGTGTTAGATAAAGATAGACAATCACCGTCACCAATCCCCTTAATTTTAAGCGAAGAAGTGAAAATTATATTTATTTCATATGAAATTTAGTCAAATCTATTCATGTGTATTGTGTAATGTATACAGTGTACCAACATATTCAGTATTCTGGATTTTGTTAGATCTTTTAATGATATTTGCTTAAAGCTATATAGAATAAGAGGCCTACTACAAAAAATTAATACCATAACTTATTTGAAGTAAACTATCGAGAAACATTACTAATATAAACAATACTAAAAATTGTCGCGGTCATTATCACAACGACCGCGGCGTCTTTATCGACATCCATGTGAGCGCGACCGACAACCTGTATGACCGCCTGTGGCGACAGTTTTTTCTTGTCCGTCTTCGATGTAGCACGACCCATATTGTTATTGTTATTTATTGTATTATAATCAAGTTACAAGTGAATATCAACACAAGTGTTTGCTATTTCAAATCACTCGACACCTACACTATTGAAGAAAAATTAATAATATAACTTTTAGCCATATTATACTCTTATATTTTTTTTTCCTCATCGCATTTTGTAGATACTTTCTTGGCATACCATCTGGTCGTGGCACACCACACCATCGTCATTTGTACGCAGTAAAGTTTACATCTGCTTCTTCATCTACAATAAACACTGATGCCGGTTATCGAATGGGACACTATCATCAACAACAGTTCCGTAAAACTTACCGTCATAGCAATCGAAGTAGGCCAATATGTCTAAGCTGCGATATAGGTTTAACCGACAATGTAAGACGACGCGAGCGTCGTGAATTTGCTGGAAAACAGAACCGAATGGACGAGGCACGAGACGATCGGTTGAGGCAGCAACAACGAGAACGATGGGAAAATCGAAAGGAAGAAGAAGAAGATAATGAAGAGGAGGCTGCCACTGCAGAAGGTAATAAATTCTCCCAAATCATCAAGATAACGTAATATTTATAGTTTATAATTTCCGTGCAGAAGCAGAACGTCGTCAGCAACGAAATCGTCGACAACAGCAACGAGAAATTCAAAATCGTGGTTTGCTGAGGCACTGCACATACTTCGATGCCCAATTTTCCCGGGATGGTAGCCATTATGCTTTAATATGTCTGGGCCCATCAGTTCCATACGTGACATTGCACAGAATCATATCAGATGAAATTAACAATGCTGATGATGGTAGTGGCAGTGGTGATGAACCAGATAATATTCCACTGACTACACAGAAAACTCCTCAAGAATCTTCCTACTCCTTTGAATTAATTGCTCTTTTAGAAAATAACACTCGTCTTCAGGTAATACTTTAAAGGTACATTTTCCCTGCAGCTTCCAGGCGCAGAGCTAGTCCAGACTAGTAGTGCGTCCGGACGCACTACGATGTTTTCCAACGCGCTACGTTAAATAACGGCCACATATAAAATGCATGTATCTAGAGTAACAATGCATCTGGCACTGCAGGAAAAACGTACCTCGAGACTATTTTCTAAGACAATATGATAATATTATAAAATTTTATACGAATTTTACAGGATAAATACACGAATCGAGTATTGCTACCGGGTACCAGAACTTTCCAGTTAAGACTTTCCGGTGGTCGTAAATTGACCACTTCAGGAGGCTTACATTTTAACGACCCACTTGCTGCTGCTGATTATTATAGCAATGGTGGAGATCATCAACAACAATTTTCGACTAATAATAAACGTCCGGATTCAGATCCCTTGACTGTAGCGCAAGTTAGATTGTATCTACCATTAGGAGTTTATGATCCTGAGGCTGACCCTCGCCCAGAATTTATGTCAAATCATATTAGAAAAACTGGTAAATCTGATAATGTTGATGTTAATAATATTGAAGTAACTACTAAAACCAGTGACAGCTCTTCGTCTAAGCACAGTCGTCGACGACGACGACGCTCATCATCGTCTTCATCTTCCACACATGATAACAATGATAATAGTGGAGATGGGTCAAAACGACAACGACGACCACGCAAAAAACAACGTCAACATCGTTTTAAAAAGTTATATCCTATGCTTGTGGTAGTAAACTCCGACCCGGGGTCACAGGCTATCACTGATCGATTTGCTGACAGATTAGGCTATACGACAGGATTACTATGCTCAGGTTCATTAGGTAGAACACTATCGAGCTCTAATGGGAGAACTTCAGCTAGCTCAAGATACGGTGGGAATGAATGGGATCGTCAACGACAGAGAGGACGTCGGGGTCGCCGTTCTCCAACAACTAGATATTATTCATCCGGACATTCGGATGACTACAATGACGACTCGTATGACTACGATCAAAATAATGACGACAATACTAATAATAATGAGTATGTGGTGGCCGTAATAGATACAGGACGAGGGACGTGGGCTCGAGGTTATGAGTCATTATTGGCCTTAAATTATGGGGATGTCAATGACGGATATGGAGATGATAGCGGTGAAGGCGATGTTGGAACAGGCGGACTTCTTGGTAGTGCTGACCTTCGAGATCAATTGGAAGCAGTCGAGTACTTGCTTTCAAGCTCTACCGCTACTAGCGATAGTTTTAAGGACAGTGGTCAGGGGTATTACAGCGAAGATCGCCCAAGAGGTAGTGGCAGCCGTGACCGTTCTAGATGGTTCTCACCGACTTCGCAGTCAAATAGAAGATATTATAGCGATGATGATGACTATTATAATGGCGGTGAAGAATATGATGATAGCAATGATAATAATGACAACGAAGATTACTATTATTATTACTACAGCAATGACGGAGATAATGGTGACTATGGTGATGATAATCGAGGAGATAATTTTTACAGAGATGACGGTGGTAAAAGAAGTCGTAAAGATCGACGAAGTGCCAGTGACACTAAAGCAAACAGTGAGGCACTGCGGTTGCCATATGTGGATGCAAGTAGAGTAGCATTATTGGGCGGCGGACCAACATCGCCTTCAACTCCATCATCAATTTATGGTGGATATGCGGCTACTCGGATGGCTTTATGGCAAACCATTTATGGTGGTGCACCCATTGAGAAAAAAAGTGATGAATCTGGTGATAGAGGAAATAGAAAAGAACCTGTGGCTATTCGCTCTTCGTTCAAGTGTGCTGTAACTATGGCGCCTGTATGTTCATGGCGCTTATATGGTGAGTATTTTATTTAATTTATTTTCTTTGGTTAGTGTGTAATATTAACGATCTTTGTTGTATGTTATAGTTTCAGCATTTGCTGAACGTTACTATGGCTATTATGGTGAAAATGATAGAGATAATTGGATGTCATATGACCGTTCAGATTTAATACCATTAACACCTTCATTTAATGATTCGTCATTGTCACCGTCTTCATCTGGAAAAGGAATAAACTTATTAGTGATGCATGGTACTGCAGACACTACAATACACCCACAGAACTCAATGATGCTAGTTCGAGGAGTTATGCAACAACAACAGCAACAATTTATATCTAATGGATTTGGCAGTGGTATTGGACGCCGAAATAATAATTCAACGACATCCGGAGGACGAGCCACTGGGGGATTTCCAACACGCATTGGAGCCATACGAATATCACAACTAGTGATGCCAGATGCAGACTTGAGTAATTCTAGAATGGCTATAGACGTAGAAAAGGGTTCGCCGATTGACCATCACCATCAACTACTCCACTCAATTTTCGGTCATGTCACACAATATCTGGCCACAGAGTGTTTTACCAGTATAGGCGACGGAAACCGAGGACGGGGCTTTAGAACTCGTAATCGGCGTTTACGAAAACGGAGAAGAAGGAGATGGAGAGCTGGTAATCGAGACCCAGAAAAATTAGAGGACCAACAACAACAGAAGTGGGGAGATGAACACCAAGAACACCAGCGCAACGATAAAAGTAATTCTGGTACTAGCAATGAAAACAGTGGTGGTGGTGGTGGTGTGGTGGTGGTGGTGGTGGTGGTGGTGGTGGTGGTGATCGTAGTTCCGGTGGTAGATACCGTCGACACAATATTGATAGCAATCAGAAAATCCCAGAAAGCAGTTTGAAGAACGACATGGTAGTAGTAAAAACCCAGGTTAGCGACGCTAATGGCGATAATATTAAAAAAAATATCAGTCGGCTCAACGGCTACTTAGGAAATGTAACCATTCTTAATAACACTAAAAACAAGAATAATATTGCCAGTAAGAGAAAAAAAATAGATGACGACGATGAAACAGAAGAATACGACGTAGAAGATGATGAAAATGAGGAAAGCGATGACGAATACTACGACGAAGATGATAATGATGAAGAAGACGACGATGATGACGACGATGAGTAAGTTATGCTGTAACGCCGAAGTAGTAAAATTACCGTGATGATTTCATTAGTGAATTTATAGTCAGTCGAATAATAAAAATATAATAATAGATATAATGAGTAATTAAAAAAGAATATAATCTTAATAGTTAAATTAGATTCTTTAAGAGTATTTCAATTTTAAATTTATATTTTGTTGATAAATCGATTTTATGTAAGTCAACAACAATCAATCAAAAGTGAACAAATGTAAAGACTTATTATAGACAGACTATTAATGTATCAAAATGGTATTAACTATAATTAATAGGTATTATAATTTTTTGGTATTAAATTAATTATATATATAAAAAAAAATATGAGTTTAGTTAACAATGGTATTAATAATTTATGCTTAATACTATGTATAATCTATATTTAAAAAACGTGGTCTATCATCACTTAGAATTCTAATCACCATATATTTTAGGTACCTATTATAAGTATTTATTCGTACACTTACGTATTTTTTAATGTTTAATTTTTTTTAAAAAATTAGGTAAGGTATAGTAATATGTACAATGAAGTTAGGTTAAGCCATATATAGAGTTTACGATATAAATTGGCAGATTTTAGGTTAGATTGATAATTATTTAAATATAATTATTTTCAACATTTCCATGAGAGAGAAGTTTTACATAGTTATTTTTTATTTCTTCCAGATTCAAAAAAAAATTTTAATCTTATTTTTAATATACTTCAACGTTATTAATTTGTTACCCCCCCTCGTTTTTATAAGTGAACATATGTGTATAATTTAGTTAAGAACATATAATGTTTCACTATTATAATAATCAACGGTTTTACAAACTTCTTTTTTACCTTCTAAAAGCCACATGCTACTTTTTGAGAACTGGCCCTAATTCATGTGCCTAAGTCTTCAACACTTTGGTTAACTAGTTAGGTGAATGGTTCTTGGTTAACTAGACAAGTCTAGTTTTGATTGATAATTACTGGCCGGCTTGTTCCAGTTTCGACGCCACCATGTGCAAAAATGCACCATGCCTACTTGCGCGTGCACCAGAACATTAGTTCAGACCCACTGAGCCAAAGGTAATCCCATAAAGTTTCACTATTGATTTTCATAATTAAAGAACTATCATATTTTTAAGACAATATACTACCAATTTCAATATTTATCAAACAGTGTTATTATTTAGTATTTTTATATTCATTAGTTGATATTTAGATTTATGTTTATTGTTGTATAACTCTATAGGTATGATATTTTCTGATCTCTATTCTTATATTAAGTGTGCCTCTTAGGTATCCTTAACTCTCGTCAAATCATTATTTAGTTACATGACGGTGAGTGGAGACCAGCTTGTTGATTTCATAATGGCACTATGTTTTTTAATTATTATATTTTTAGATTAATAAAGTAACATTACTGTTATTACTAAACATCAAGGACCATCGATTTATTAAAAAATATTCTCTTTAAGTCATAAAAATAAATAGCATTGTATATTATATATCTTTTGAAAAAAAAATTATCAAAAAATTAATTTTCCATTTCCAGGGAAAGACTTAAGTAGTAGTAGTATTGGAGTTCCTTTACGAACTATAATATTTTACCATAATTTACAATCACCATTTTTGATATTTTAATAACGTCGTTTATTATACTTATACATAAATTACATGTCAAACAACTTGAATTCTATTGTGGAGAATTAAAATATACAATTTTAGTTTTTTCTATCTTCATTGGTATTTTTAACACCACGTATATTTTAAATTCAAAATCATATCTATTATAATTGTTGTTACTATTACAATATTTTATTATAAGTCCTAAGTGTTAGTTGTTAATTGTTATTAATTAAAATTATTATTATAACATTTTTACCTATATAATACCTATGTATCATAAGTATGGCGATATAAAAATGTAGCATATTAACGAAATAACCAATTAATTTACATACCTATACCTACTTCATACATTCGGGAGAATAATAATTATTAAATATCACTTTTTACATAATTGGAAATGTATAAAACACTATCGTACATTATCCATTATCGGTTATCCATAACTAACCATTTTTATAATATTATTGATATAAATTATTATATAAATGTATTCTGTTAAATAAATCATTCTAATAGTTTTTGAAACATTGATAGATATTGACATAACCAAAGTTGGGTTTGGTAGTTTGGTTGTATTTTTCAAAACACGTAGGTAATACGACATATTCTGATTACTAATATAATTATTATTAATTATTAAAAACTCATTTCTATTATTTTTGTGGTTTGGCCACTTTCCACGTAATGCATAATTTATATCTATTTATAATATATTAGACATTAATTATACTCAAAAGAATTATATTTTATGCGTAACATTAAAACATTTTAGTATCGTCTATTACTTATCTCCTTTTTATTTGATTTATTTATAGAATTAAAATACCTACTTTTTATTAAAAAAAAATTATTGATACTTATATTACTTCATAAACACTTATATACCTACCTACTTACCTATATTATAATATTATTGTTTGAAAAATAGTGTTTAGTGGACCTGTATTTATGTTTGTCATTTTATTTCTTAAATTTTTATCATTGTTATTGTGATAACTTTATTTTTATTCTTTATCATATTATATATTATATATATATTATATTTAGACGGACTAATTAATATTAAGTGTATATTTTTCTGTTTCAATATGACTCTATATTGGTATATTATTACAGACATATAGAATACACGACTATAATATTATACCGTACAATTATTTTATTATTGTCACTGTTATTGTATAGAAGAAATCTAAAAAATATATTATACCGAACTTGAATAATAAAGATTATAATTATTGGTTTTAGTTATTGTCTATTGACTATCCAAAACCGGCCAATATATAATCTCGTACTTACATATAATTACATAAATATATATCATGTATATTATGTGTATACGATTTTATTTTTTCCCGTTAAAATGACACCTTTATTATAACTTATATGATTCAAACTTTGTGGATTTTAAATTTAGTGTTATGATGTTTAAAACTTTTAAGTGAAGAGTATTTCATAATTTATACTCAAATAATAAAACACTTATTATTATTTAGAAATTAATTGAAGATATTGATTTATGATATTTATGATTAAAGTGATAATAGAAAGTCGAACATTTACCGTCCTGTCTGTGACGACCAGTTTATTGTTCATATGAAGACCGTTAAGAGGACGTCGCACCCGTATGTGTTGTCTCCGTCTTACACACGTACGACATGGTAAATTTTCGTTCATCAGTTTCAATAGTGTGCTTTTAGTTTTGATATTCGAATGCACGGGCCTATTATCAAACTTTTAGGTAAAAATATTATCAGTGTTCTTCTGTTGTTTGTTTAAGATATTTCAATTTTTAAGTAAGTTATAATTATGAAAAATATTAAATATTTGAAAATGATCATAATTCTCTTGAAAATTAAAATATTGCAAAAAACCAACGAGCGAACAAAGATAATGTTCTTACCTAAAAGTTTGATAACATATCAATTCACTTTAATATCGAAACTAAAAGTACACTATTGAAAGTGAACGAAAATTTACTATGTCGTACTTGCGTAAAACGGAGTCAACTAGTGAGTGCGATGTCCTCTGAACCAAGCGACGTTGTTAAAAAACCGTGTTAAGAAGACGTGATACTCGCATGTGTTGTCTCTGTCTTATACACGCGTAACATGGTTAAAAGTGTTTTACGCGGGACAACATTACTCCCTCGATATTTATATAAAATTACCAAAATTTTAAATCGCATCGAGAAGAACTTTACCTGTGATGTAGCGTTTTTATTTTTATGATAGTAGTAACCAATAGTTTTTAATAATTAAATGAAAAAGTTATATACAGGTTTGAGAACTTTAGGTTTTTTTCATTTAACTATTAAAAATTATTAGTTATTACTATCAAAAAACTAAAAACTCTACATCTCAGGTAAATTTCTTTTTAATGCAATTTAAGATTTTGGTAACTTTGATATCAATATCGAGGGAATAATGTTGTCCCGAGCAAAACATTTTTTAACTACGTATGTTACGCGTGTATAAGACAGAGACAACACATGCGGGTACCACGTTCTCTTAAAATCTAAATAAAATCTGAATAATCAAATTGTAAATCTTAATCGAATAAAATAACGAGTTAATAGCTGTATAAAATATAAATATTAAATACGTGTTGAGCACGATATTATATTGATGGTTTTAATATCTAAATATAAAATAGGTGCAGGTTTAAAATTTATCCAATTAGTAAATATTTTATTTTATATCGTTTTTCAAAAAGTCCATAAAAGTGTACCTAAGCTAATTTTTTTTTAATTGTAAATTATGCAAAATTCTTTATTAATAGGTTCTTACATTATGACACGAATGTTACTATAACATGTCAATCACAGAGTAAGAATATATGATGTTAATACTGTTAATAAAATTTTAAGGTTTGGTAGCACTACTAACACTCGACAATATTAGTCTATACTAGACAACTAGACAACTTACAGAACCGGAAACAGGCTTAAAACTTTAACACGATATAACTGTACTCTATAATTTAAAAATATCCATATGACAATCGGACGGTTCTCCAGATCACTGCATCAAAGATTTCGAATTTTCATATTTTTAAGCTTAGTGAGTATTATTTATTTTATCGAACAACATGCATTATTTGACCAATATTTGCTTGGTATCCTCGTATTAAATCACTTCACTCACTTATTAAGATACAAATATTTATGACTCAAAAACTAAACTAATCCGTATTTTAATTTTTATGTACCGAAGTAGGTACCTACTCCAAAAAAATATTCAGTTTCCGGAAATGAAATGAAATGAAAAATGTATGTTGTCATTTAAAAAATAAAAAAATAAAATTAAACGATAAAAAAAATTAAAAATATAGTATAATTTTGTATGTTGTTTTATTTCGACAAAAATTTTGTAACAAAAAAAATTTTTTATAATTAATTTTGAAAAAATGAATGTTCGATAAAAGAATCACCCTACTTATATGTATATAAATATTAAACTATAGGTATACCTATAAGAAAACTTTGAAATATTATAGGTATCTGTTTTTATTTAAACCGAATTCATATACATAAACTTACAAATAATTGTTTTAAATCTGATTGTCTTAATAGTTATCCGACAGCGTCACTAGCATTTAGTAATTTATCTTTTAGAGTTTCAACTCAAAACGTATAATTTTATTCGGTTTAGAAAGCATGGGGGAAAGACAAACTTTTATGTTTTTATATATCAAATAAAAATTGTGATCGATTTATTTTTTTGGTTCGATTAAACTAATAATTAAAAAAATAATTTTTATAGTATAATTTATTACTTGGTTGACGTACGTCGAAATACAATACCGTCATAGGTACTATCTACTTGACACTTCATTACTTCAACTGTTCATTACCTTTGTGAAATGCAAAGGTAAACAATCCCCATTAAATAGGTCATTTTCTGATCTTATTTTTCATATTCAGCTCGTTTAATTTCCCTCGAAATCATAAATCATGTAATTATAATTTAATGATAAATAATATAATTTTTATTATCACGTTTATGATAATTATTAAAGATATTATAATTGCTATTTAACATACATTATCTTTTTCAACTTGAACATGGCCATTTTTTATTTTTATAGATAGGTAGGCACATAAAATACAACTTAATATTCTAAAACTATTATTAACTATATAGATATAGGACATACGTACATAATATCTTGATATAATAGCAATCATTAGGTATGTGCGCCAAGAACCAGATAAAAATAGATTTTTCTCTTTTTAAGGATATTTTCAATTTTGAAATAATTATTGCTAGCGATTAACGATTCCGAGCGAGGAAAATATTTCTATATAGATATTATAACATATTGCTATATTATTTTACTATTAATAATGCTGTAGGCATAAACAGAAATTTGATGAAATTTCTGGGGGGCTAAGTAATATATGGAGTATGCACCTATTGGCTATTATCTAGGGAGGACAGGGAGGTATATTTTTTATTAAATATTAATGAGAGTTACAAAAAAAAATTTAATTTATAAGGAATAATCTAATCTGTAGTTCAGTAATAACTATTAGTCAAGTAAAATAATCCATATCTAACCTTAACCATAAGAATAAAAAAATAGGTATTGTCAAAAATAATAGTCACTGTAAATTTTTTATGTACCTACTTATAGATATCACCATTCTAAAAGTTTAAAACAAACATACATATAATTTGTTTACAATATGAACCTAATATTTGTCTTAAAACAAAAATATATTTTTACCATAAATACAATTTTGCTTTTATACATAGCCACATAGGTACCTACCTACATTCTTCAGCTTATTCAAAGGTTAGGTTAAGGAAACATGTTTAGGAAACATTACATGAAAGTATGAAACCCCAATATTGAAAAAAGACTCAAAAAGCTCAATATTATTTAATTAGTATCTTAACATTTTTTGAAATCTATAATTAAATTATTTCAAATTTGCTATTATATAAGTAAATGTGTTAGATTATTATTTCTCTCTATAATTATGAAGAATGTGGTATACACAATATAGAAATGACTAATGAGTATTGTTAACAGTGAAAGTGTGACAGAAGAATAAAATCTACCTATTGCACATTATGTGATGTTGGTACAAAAAATAAACATGTTGTGTACTTACTTGTCAATAGAGTTCCTTGTTTAGAGCTCTATAATTGGGTTACATGTATAAATTTTGAGGAGGCAATATAAAAGAACTGACTGAGAATATATTTTTCACATTGCACCTAGGTATTGGCAAATTTCCATGAACTAATCGCTCTTTTTGACTAAATATTTTCATTGCTCTGATTATTTTATCCCTTAGGTTAGATTAATAAATGTTTTCAAAATTTCTAAGCTTTAAATTTTAAACAATACCGTAATTATATTTTTAAACATACAATTGAATACCTATTTTATTCTCCCTTTGTATCAATCTGTTATGGCAACTTCTTTTTATATAGTTATTAAATTACTTCTTAACTAATAAGTAGAGAGCAGATCTTTAGGTTTTTACATATAAAATATATGTATGTGTAATATATATGCAATTTTACCATTATGAAAAATGTAGACGGCTTATCCACCACATAGTTTGAAGAAAAAAATGTATTTCACTTATAACATATTTTGGACATAAGAGAATATTTAGTCTATTTTTCATATTTTGGAATTTATTCTATTACTGTTCATAAAAAATCGTATACATTGTTGATTTCTCGAGTTGTAATATTTTTCTTTTTTATAAGAAAAAAAAAATTAAAAATCATTCAATTATCTACTTGTTTGTAATCAAATTGGTGATTCTGGTTATACCATTACTCTCGGTCACGGCTATAGATACTATAATAGTATAATAGTATCTATAACCGGGCTCTCTCAGTTCATGTTATACTATATAAATCTATGGTAATTGTATCATAGATATAATTTATCTGTTACCAAAGAAATGGTATCTACATAACATTTATTGTTTTTATTGAACTATTTTAGAAAAAAAATCATATTATTTACATCATCACAAGTTTAAGGAATATTTAGAGAATATAATATTAGGTTCTTTTTAGAACATATTAGCATCCTTCTTTTAAGAACCTAAAAATCTGCTCTTTACTAATAAGATTCATTTTGAGAAATGCTTAAAAAAAATCCAATAAAAAAAAAATGAACACCGTCATTGTTACAAATTTATATATGTGAAATATTTACAATGTATCAAAAGATAAATTTAATAAAAAATATTTTTATGGAATGACATTTTAAAAATTTTCAACTCAATATATTGTACTCCACATTTTAGGAATTAAAAGTATTTTTAATAGCAATGCTGTTTTTACAAATTTGAACACACTAACATTTTTAAGTTACCAATAGTTTCATCTCATATAATCCGGATTTATTTGATTTGGTATAATTGACTGAGTCAATTTTAGGCATAAGGCTAAATATACAAAACTTAATATTTTAGAATATTCTACATTAAGTAGGTAATTAAAGTTGTACATTAATAATACTAATTAGTCATTAAATTATCAAAAAAAAAAAAAAAATTATGAATGTTAATGTTTATTAATGTTTTAAGTTATTTTTTTTTAATGAAAAAATATTGGAAACCACTAATTATATATATTTCAATAATAAATATGTTAAGTAAATAGACTATATTGAATACTTATAACTTGGTTTCATTCATTTCATTTCAAATTTCAAAGGAAGTATAATAAATCAATGAAACTTAAAAATTAAGCATGTTCTGATTTATCATTAAAACATTTAAAAAAAATTTTTTTTGAGCACATGCGCAAATAACAAAATTATTTCTAAAATGTGTATTACAATTATCATTATGAAAAAAACCAAAATTCATATTGAATATTATTCCTCAAAAATATTGTACATCGCTTCTATCTTTGGACATACTGTAAGTATATTATTACATATATTTTTTTTATTATTATTTTAATTACAAAATTATAACATTGTATATTACAGTTTTATACATAGATTTTTCAAAAGGCACGTGACATCAAAAATATTTATCCAGATCATTGTATTTTTAATAAATATCGGTTACACATATATTGGAGGTAAATTATTATCTTAATTTTAAAAATAAATTCGTAAAAAAGTTTGTAAGTAGCTATTTGCTGTTTTTTAAACTTTAATTTTTGATGTGAACCCAATACCATTTGGAGGTTGCTGCTGGTGAGTACTACAGTAATTATTAGGCACAGTTGTGTCATAAGTGACACTGGTAGTAGTTGCTATAGGCACTGTGGCAGTTATGGAATCTGAGCTGGAGCTTGTTGATTGTTGGTTATAAATTTCTGATAGACCACCCCAGCGTAGTCGATATTGCCGTGTGGTCCATGTAACAACTGATGGGCGCCATAAGAGTGCTGTTAAAAACAGGTATGGTCCCATGAATTCTCTATACAACCAAGCAACTAAATACTCGAATTTTGTAAACGGCAAAGGACCATTCTGAAATTTAAAATACAACCAAATAGTTAAAAAATTACAGCTAATAAACATATTAAGATACAATTCAAATTTTTAGTAGAATTTAGTCTCAACTATTTAATAATATAAAATCTCACTATTTTAAGTATATACTTTGTACTTATCTTACTATTTCCAGATAAATTATAAATTAAAATAGAAATATACTTAAGATAAATTAAATTTTTATTATCACCTCCAATATTTCATTTCTAGTTAATTTCATTACCAAGTAAATATTTTTAGTAATTTTTAAAAAATAACTTCAGTTAAATTATATTTAAATAGTGTATTAGATATTCCTATCCCACTATTTTAGACAATGAATTAACAATAAAAATGTACTCTATTAATTTAATTTAGGTAACTTATAATATTTTATTCTTTTTAATTTCATTTTTTTTTTTTTTTTGTTTTTGTGATACATCTACTTCAACAATAAATCATTTATAAGTCATGGAACATTCAAAAATTAAAATTCATAACAAAAAGCTTAGAAATTATAGATATAAATATTTTTAATTGACATAGAGAATATTTGTGGATGGCATAATCAAATTTAAATTAAGTTTATGTTAGAGCTAACTAAAAAGCCATTAAGATGGCACAAATAGTATACTTAGACATACAACCTATTTTGTTTTTTGTTTTTTTTTTTTTTTTTTTTGAGAGAGAGAGAGAGAGAGAGAGAAAGAGAGAGAGAGAGAGAGAGAGAGAGAGCGAGAAAGAGAGAAGAAACCATTTTTACGGTTATTATTTACACATTATAAATGATTTTCAATCATGATTACCTTTAAATAAATTTTATACCAACCAAAATAATCATATTTTTTAAAAATTAAATTTAACAAGTCATTTTGAAAAACCTTTAGTTTTTAAAACATTTCAGGCATACAATATACATTATGCAAATTTGGATTCAATATTAAAATCTTAGTTCTAAGTCTAACATACCTGCATTACATTTAAGAGAATCCAATCTAACAAAAACCAAACAAGCACATGTATCATGTAGAATGCATAAGGATCAATTGAACCCCCAGAAAGTGTGTTTGCTGCCCATGCAGCACAGGCTCCTAAAATTAAACATTCAGATAATGGTTCCAATACAATTGTGTGTGGTACCATAGCTATCCTAAGTTTGACCCATCTGAAAAAAATAATGGAGGTATACTTATTTATTCACAGTAAACCTAATGTTAAAAAATACTCATAATAATTAAAGCATTTATTAAATAAAATAAAAATAATCAGTATTTATAGATTACCTTCTAAGACGGTCTTGAAATTTACTTAATTCACTGCCTCCATTATTTTGTAATGCAGGTCGGCTGCTTATAGTAGTACGCCAACCTCGGGCAACAACAAATTTGGCCATAAAATAATCTTCAGCAAGATAACTTGCAAATGCTTGCAAACCACCACATTCATCCATTGCTTGCTTACGCAATAGTGTTGACATACCTGTATGGCATATAGCACCTACAAGATCAGCCATTAAATACACACGTGCATGAGCAGTTCCAAAAAATACCTTAAACACAAAAAAAATTATATAACAATACATTAGTCATATAATATAAAAAGACTACTCAAGAGGATACTCTATATAAATATATATATGTAATATCTCCATCTTACAAAAGTACAACATAGTAAATTTTCCAAGAATTTAAAGAACCAAATTTAGAACCAATTTTGTATGTTTAGCTTAAATATTGGAATGAAATGAGTTATTATCAAACTTAAAAATAAGAGCAATCTGTGTTCTCTTGTTGGTTAGCACGGTTATTACACGAGTAGCATTAGTGTTTCATTCTTCGATAATTTAGTATTAATTATTCAATTTAACCAACCAAACTTAGGCATTTCAAAATCGCGTTTGGGTTGACAATACGATATAATAATCAATAACATTAAAATGTAATGTTTGACATTAATATAGGTCAGGAGCGGCGCCAAATACGGAGAGGGTGGACTATTGTAATTTTTATTTAACTCAATAGTTTAAATCAAAATTCAAACGTAAATGGTTTTAAAAACATGTAAACGGAATGTTGGGGTTTTGTTTTCTTAGATCATACGCACACAACTGCAACCATGTAGGAACATGGAAGATTTTCTTAACAGGATTAATTTTAAAAAAAATAGTTCCTCCTGAATTATTTAAAGTCAAGTTCAACATCAACAAACAGGTGTCTAAATATTTTATTTTAATATACAAAGTGTTTTGTATTTTCAGGTACAATACTACTTATTAATGTTAATACATATTACATATACATACATTATACTTAAATTTTAAATTTGTCGATAACATCGATAAATCATTTTTAAAAGATAGGAAGATTGAGCTATTGGAGTACGATAAAACATGTTTTTCTTTATTTAACTAACATAACCTAACCCTTCTTGAAATTCCTTTTCACGCACTTAGAGGAGGAATAAAATGTGTTGCCCTCCGTTTGGGCATCCCACAACCATATGCATAATAAATGGAATATGTGTTTCTACTTCTCTTAAGAGTAATATAACTCTACATCAACAATTAATTTGGCCGTAATAAAAAACCGAAGAGAGTAAAATAACATGAAAAAAATAAATTTACGATTTTTATTTAAGGTATTACGGCAACATCCACACCAATTAACTTCTTATATACGGACGGTCGCCGACGCCGCGGTCGACCAGCCAGGCGGTCAGCGCGGCGAGCTTATTACCTATCATGGAAGAAAAACGCAAAGACAAATTTTTCAAAAATTATTTACCTTCTATACTATACAAGTTTAAGATTGATGACAATATAATGGCGACGTCTTAAAATATATATACGTATATATACGTTGAATACGCGTCTCCTACACCTTGTCATGGGTAGTCTAGGATTAACATTGTAAGAGAAAAACATAGTCAACACTCAGACATAACATAATAGGAACAAGTTTCAGACCTGTTTTCTAACAACGTTGTCTTCAACTTCTCTTTTTACATTGAGTCCATCGAAAAATTATTTCACCTACATCGATGAGCTTTTTTCTATACCAGTCTATAATATAAATCCATCTGCGAGTTGTTTTATAGTTGGGTACTAAAATACTATAATCATATTATAAGTATTACAATAGTATATGATTCATGTTACTACAGAATAATATAGAAGCTACATTCGATCAGCTGATCCGGCCATTGTATCCCTGCGGTATGAAATATTGGACTTTAAAAGTTGAAACCATATCCATAATCTAATAAAATATTAGTAGCATATATTCTTGTTCGTTACGATATTATAAAAATGGAAATAATTCATTGATCACCTGTAGTCTGTACTAGAGATGAGCAAATTGCAATAGTTGCATTATCTTAGTAAAATGAATAAGTTCGCTTAAATTCTTTAATAATATGTTTATTTTACATTTGTTTATTGTTGAATTAAATAACTTATAATAATATTATATAGTTCTGTGAAAATATTGATATAATATATATGTAAGTGATATAGTATGTCACACCCCTTTAGAGACCGTGTTGAAAGGCCAAGGTCACCCGATTTGGCGAATACACCTGTCAGTGTAACCTAACCCCGATGTTTGATTAGTGAAATAAATACTTGATAAAAATGTATAACGAATATAACGTATAGATAACGATGTTTTCGATTATTTCGATTTTTTAATCAACTCATTTTTAAAAGCAGTAGGTAATTCCGAGATAAAACAATTTTTTTTATTCTGCCATGAGTTAACTGATAAAAAAAAATTAAGATAGAAATAGGTGTAGTCGGTAAAAAAGAATTTAATACTACTACTACCTATATCATCAAAACTACCTTATCTATTATTACAATAATTACGTAGATCTTCTAAGAACAGCACTGCACGGTCTCATACTAATATTAACAAGTAATATATATTGTCATAATACACACCTACCTCAGAAAAAGTGTATAATTTAATGCAATTTAACTCATAAGTCACAAATAAATCTGAATGTTAAACTATTTACATATAAAGAGAAGGTTCTCAAGATTGGAAATGATTCCACTGTATTTTATTTTACCACCAAGTATGTATTATGGTTTGTTAAATTTCTAACTTAAGTAAAAATACATAATTTTTATTGTAGAATTTGAAGACTGGAAAAAATCACCTACACCTACAAGAAAATATTATTGTCAGTTTTAAAGGCATTCATCAGAACTTAAAATTAATATATCTGCAGAGTATGACAAGTGTTTAATCATAAATATGAATATATCAAGTGAGTATTAATTATAATTATATTGATAATATTATAACTGTAAAAAAAATCCATTCAGCATTTCAAAATATTTTAATCAACATAAAATAAAAAAAAATTCATAATGATAATGATAAAGACAATTTTATCAAAATTAAAACAGTAATAAAATCATTTCATTGAAATTAATAAAAAAACAACCCCTAAATAACAAAATATTACTTATAGAGAAATATCCTTCATATAACGATATGTAATACAATATCATAACCAGTATCAATGATTGTACAGTAGACTCGAACGTTCGGAAGAATACAGATCGAGAACACTCCAGATTACCGAAGGGTTTTCAAGATTAACCTACTCAAATGGTTAAGATTTTTATTTTTAATTCTACCACATTTATATTTATTTCACTTTAAATTACAAAAATATTAAATAACTCTAACATTATGAATTACAAAAAAATATTTATAATAATAGAACTTAAAGATATCAACAGATATCAAAAATAAAAATAAAATACTTTTCTATGGGTTTCGGAATAAGTGCAAACAACTTCAAATACAAATTGAATCAACTTCATTTATTTTATTATTTAGTAAATTAAATAAATTTAGTTATAATTTTATTATTAAGAGCTTTAATCATTTCTTATTTAAACTTCTTAATGAATTGATTAATTTATGTAAATAAATGTAAAAGTAAAAATATAATATAGTAAAAAAGTATTAATATAATATATTATATGTTCTCACAAAAATAGGGAACTATGATTATGGGGTCTAGGTGCAAAACAATTTTAGACACCTTAATAAATCTTTATACATCAGTGATCTAAACTTTGAGTCATTAATCAACTCATAGAATAATATAAGAGTGAGATAGGAATTAAAATACCTTCCAGCACCTACTGAAATTTTAGGTTGTTTTCAATAATAAATACTATATTCATATTTTGTCAAATAATATTTTTTTTATAATTAAATATTAACCGTCCAACCCCTCGCCATTCAAAAATTGTTTGCATCAAACTTAGTTGAAAGCAGTGACTGAGTACTCATTTTAGCTTTTTAGGTAGTAAAAACTAAAAATCCTTTTACTTTTAAATTATGTGATTATATATTAAAATAACAATTATATTTGCCAAAACCCATTGACATATTGGTCAAACACTAAGATAAGAATATCCATATTTTATCATTGGATTTTTATGATATGTTTTCAATTATTAAGCAAATTAAGAGTAAATAAATTATTCAAATTTAAAAACATTTATAATATGCTTCAAATTAAAACATTCTAAACAAACAACAAGAGAACATAGATAAAAAACTTACTTTTATGTTTGATAAATTGGTTAAATTCATAAGAAAGAAATAACATATGACATCCTCTTTAAGGTTAATTTTATTTCAATTTATAAAGTCTATTAAATTTTTTATTCCAAATTAATAATATTCTTTATTTTTATGTTTTGTATAATATAATAAAAATATGTTTGATTAGTTCTTATTTAGTCATTTTGAATTAAAATTACAATTTAATGCATCTAAATTATTCAAAAATGTTCCACTAATCTATAAATGATATTAAGCAATAAAAATAGCAGGTTTAATTTAAAAAAAATATATAGTGTTTTTTGCATTGCATGAGCTGAGTACACAAGTTAAAATAATAAATAGGTAAGCAACAAGGGTGTGGCAACATGGCATCCTCTTAATGGCTAATTATAATAAAAGCTATTTTGATGAACCAACTTAGACACTTAAAATGGTAATTTCATTATTTTAATATTTTTTTATTCTTTATTAAGTAATATATAAAATGCAAATACATAATATTATTTGTTTATTATAGCTTAGTATAGAGTATAACAAATAAATGCAATATAGGATATTATATTTATATATATACTTATTTTCTCAACAAAAGAAACATATTTTTGGAATATTTTATTTTACAATACACGAAGTCATTGCAATACAATCATTTTTATTTTTAGAATTTTTTTGTAAAACAACATATTTTTAATTTCATTTTCCAAATTAGAGAATTTTAATATAATATAGATAATAATTAAATTTTTAGATGAGTATTTTAATTTTATATGTAAGAATAATAGACAAATATTTCTTAGAAATGCCTATAATAAGGTACCACTCCGCTAATTCACTCATCTAAACATTAAATACTGGTAACTTATAATTAATACGTGGCTATTTGTCAATTAGTTCAAAGTTCACTTAATATATATTACAAATCTAAAAAAAATTTTTACTTTGATATATGCAATTAAAAATGTATGGTCATTTAAAAAATTTTAATATTTAAGAACAATAAAAAAAAAATGTTTTATAATTATTACTTCGATTAAAAAATTAATAATTTTTGAGAAAATAAATTATTTTTTTTTTTTTAGTTGCTTTACATACCCACTTACCAGTTATATAAGTTGAGTTTATTATGTTCTACAATACAGTTAATAACTTTAGAATTATTTATTTGATAAACTATGGAATAATTATTCAAAGTAAATATGATCCTATTTTTCAAATTACATAATATCAGAACATTTTTTTTTTTTTATTATAATAAAATATTAAAATAATGTAAATTATATTAGTAACGAAAAATAAAATGTAAATAAGCAGTCATTCAATGAACAAATCAATTAAATATGCGAGTATTAAAACAAAAAAAGTATTAATAATTGTTTAAGTTTGTGATTATTATAGTAACAATCATATATTTAAACATATTTCATAAACTAATCTCATAAGAATAAATTATAATATAAATTATAAAAAATATTTGTAGTTAGGTATGCCTATCTTTTTTATAATTTGTACAAGCAAACCTTGGAAACTTGTATTACGTTATCAAACCTTCAGTACTAACATTAAAAATTATAACTATTTTAAACTATAAAATAATCTCCACATTTTTACAATGTTGACTTTTTTGTTAAATTTCTATAACTTTAATCTCTCATAAAAAATTATTGTGAGTTTACATACACATTTTTCAACTTCAATTATAACTTATAAAAATTCTTAAATTAAATGTTTAAATATTTTGACTGAATACACATTTAATCAACATTTATAGGAAAAAAAATTCTTTTTTTTATCCAATAAAAATGTAAAAAGTATTGGCATTTTTTAACTTTTGACCCACTTAGCTACCAACTATAGTCACTTTCCATTCAAAAAAATAAATACATTGAAGGTTGTACTTTTTACTATTCCAAAAATTGATAACAAACAATAATAAATAAATAAATAAAAATATGTTCTTTTAAAAACACTGAGGTATAATTTTAGTAAAATGCTACTAATCTCTTATAAAAAATCTATGAGGAACGTTATAAGTTAGATTCAAACATAATATGAACAATATGTATAAAAATTCCTAATTTCGGCATAATTCCAGGAAATGGAACATAAAAATCTTGTAAATTTTCACAACATTATTCATGTGTGTAATTTTTTTTAAATATTTTGAGTAGTTATTCTAAGTAACCTCTCATATGCTAGACATAACTTCCTACATAATATTAAAATCTTGGATATATCACGGTCATAAATAATTCATTTCATAGAAAATTACAAACATTTTTAAATATAAATTAATGCATTGAAGTGTAATATCTTCTTATTTTTTTACTCCAATTTAAATTTTATTCGTATTCTAATTGTTAAAGCTCTTATTATCAAGGTGGTCAAATTTTACAAAAATTAGAATTTTTATTAAAAAAACCACCAAAACAAATTTTTGATTTCACTATTGCAGTTTAAATACACTATTATTTCATTACACCACAGTTATAATTTTAATAATTTTAAAATAATATTTTTTTTTTTTTTGGATGATATTATTATTTAACTATATTAGGAGTATGTTAAGTATATTTTTTGGAATGTTGTATTATATTAATACTTCTGCTTTATTTACTACTTTATATAAAATAAATCTGAAGAGTTTGTATGCTTGAACTCACTTATCTCATTAACTACTAAATAATTTTCAATAAAGGTACATCAATTAATTTCTCAAGACTTTGTAGATTTTTTAGCATATTTGTTTAGTCTCTTAATAGTCTATCTTATAAGTAAATATCTTATAGTATGATGACTCAGACATAAATGTTTCACTTAATTAGTATAATGTTGATTTTTTTAAAAAAAAAAAAAAAAAACTGAATCCATTATTTGAACAATGGCATTATTACTTCACATATTAGATTAGGTTAGGTGCATTAAGATACTTAATAAACAAATTATAATTATCAAAAACTACTTAATTAAGTAAAGGGTAATTATGTTTGGAAACATTTTATTACTTTAACTAACTACAAGTAAAATAAATTAAAACTAATTACTTTTGAAAAACAGTTTATCTAAACTGCTAATATAAATTCACTAAAGTACTATTAAAAATAAAATTCTTAAATGTAAATGTAATGTAATTTATAATAAACATATAATGTATATTTTGAAATTAACTTTTAACCTAATGAACTCTTTATCATAAGGTCAAAAATAATTAAATATAGAAATATTATATCAATTGTAATGAAAATATGATTTGTAAATTTTGTAAATTATCTAGAGTATTAAATTAAAATAATTTATACTTCATTTTTCTCAGTAAATGTACCGTACACATATATAGGTAATTAGTTCCATGTGTAAAATTAACTTTTTAATAAAAATTCTACAAATGATAAATGTATTTAAAAAAACTTACTTTTTCTAAAGTAGAAACAAAACGTCGTTGTTTACGAGTTTGATATTGGTATTCTACTTTTCCATCTAATTTTAAAAATGATGAAGGATCTGTCGTATTATTTGACAAAGGTGAAGTCATAGGCTCAGTTCTATTATCAATTCGATCACACGTAAATGGTACTTGATGTACAATTGCAACATCATCAGCCATATTATCAACCATATCACTAAGTGTATCTTTTTTCACTGCAAATAAAAGAAGGTTGATCAAATAAATTAATTTAAATTTTTTTAATTTTATTTCAACTAGGAAATAAGGATTAATCAGTCACTAGTATATTATATACATAAACATTACTTAAGAAAAACACTACTCGTTTATTAGGTAGGTTAAATAGCTAATAAATAATCAACAGTCATGATTGATGATTTAGGAAACAAATAAAATAGCTGATAATAATTTTATGTTTATATTGCACAAACAAAAAAATATATTTATTATTTGTATACTTTTTATTGAACTATCTGATATAAGTATCAAAGAGTACTTGGCTGCTTGGTATGCTGCATGTACATTATTGATTTTCGGATTAACACCTACTTGAGAACCACCTATATAACATAATTAAAAAAATATATAAACTTAAATTTTTAATTTTCAAACGTTATAATGTACTGAACAATATCAAGAGAAGAATATTACATAAACTTAAAATAAAAGTAACAGTTGAACTTTTAAGAAATTATTTAGTTGCCAATATAATTAAATACCTAAAAAAAGTCGAGCATCTACTGATGGATACATTTCCAACAGCCGATTAGCTACCATCGCAGCAGGATCATTCTGATCGACCACGCATATTAGTACTTCATACTGTAAATGATTATTATCATGTACTATTATACAAAACAACTTATATCACCTCGTAATAAAAGACAATACTACCGTCGGATATTCCATCTGAAAGTATGAGCTTAAGTTGACAAATAAATTGGGATCAACGCCCAATAATGGTTTCAATATACTAACACCCGGATATTGCTTTTTGGTATTTCTCGGCAAACCATGTTCTAAAGATACTAGAGACGGTATCGACTGAACAGATGATTCTGGTTTGGGCTTTCTGTAGAGTTTATACTTCCTGCCAACGGAAATACGGTATGAGATTAAAGGCGGTATTTTTTAACCGTAGGTACGCACGATGACATAATGTAACCGTTAAACGACAATCGTTCATTTAAATACTTATAACTTGTAATAATTACCCGTAGCATATTGCACTTATGTGCACCAGCCAATAACCGCACCAGAATATGAGCAGCCCGCAAGCCAATAGTATGTCATAATCGGCAAACATTGGCTGTGGTATTAGTTGCATCGTTTGTTCTACCGCTTCTCCTTGCTATTGTATCCATCTACGAGTTATGTCTCCTCTTCTGGCACTGGAACACCTGTATACAGACACAACTCGGAGTTCACATAACAATTCGAGAGACGCGGCGTCGGTGTCCGGATCGTCGGCGGCGGCGGCGGCGGCGACGGCGACGGCGGTTATTGGGCGTACGTGATAATAATATTCGTAATCTTATAACGCTGATCGGTAACGGCGGTCGCGAAAAACGAGAAAAAAAAAACAACGACCGCGGGAATCCAACGCACACGCTTTGGCGGTTAAACGGCGGTGTCCGGTCGCGACGATCGTCCGTCAGGTAGTCGCTGCTGGTCGGGTGCGAATGACAATCGAGATCGGCTCACGGCGTGACGGAAACGGATCGAACCAGCCGAAAACACATTTCGTACGGTAACGGTGATTGCGTAACATCTTTTTATTATCAGCTCGGTAGTTTTTTATCGTGAAGGCGAAACGTGTGCGGCGGTGTCATTGAGATACGATGAAATAATAATGTGTAACATGACGCCTCGTCTACCGCGTAAAAACACTGATATTACGTACGCGCTTACAATGTATTGCACGGACAACTACAGTACATAGTAGTGCTGCTACGACAGACTTGAGTGAGCAATAATTATTACCATAATAATAATAATAATATGATCGAACGATATTGTTGCATAATCACGAAGTCTGATAAGCACATTATCCATTAATTATCATTATTATTATTATTATTACTATTACTGTTGCCGTTGTTGTTGTTGTTGTTGTTGTTGTTATTAATGTAAATCGTAGGGAGAAGTGTGATAGTGGTTAGGTGTGCCGAGTCCGGAACTACTGTATAAACAGATTACAGGTACCCGTCGCCGACTGCAGACTCGTAAACACCGTTTTCCGGTCGGTCGCTATCGAATACGCCGCCCCGAACCTCCGACGATTGTGCGTCATCACAATAATAATAATATTGTTGTTATTTATAAATTATTATATTTTGTTTGTGTGTTATTATTATCACGTCAGCGGACCAAAGGCGATCGAAGAACGATTTCGTCTCCGGAGATCGTCATAATCGTAACGTATAATATCGTAGGTATCGTGTTACGTTCGGGTATACTTTGTCGTTTAATATTACCCAAACGGTAAAATATCGTCGACGATCGTACGCGAATAAAACGTGCGATTCGCGTATATCCGAGGAAAAATATGCACTAGACTTATGTACGTCGTGTGTAGTACTGCTGCTGCTGCTGTGTGTGTTTTGAATATAATGCAATAAAAAAAACTTTCAGGCTACGTCGACGTTAGCCGACGTGTGCTGTGAATCGATTTAATTAGGGAACTTGGGCGCGCGCGCGAATAGGTGTGTGTGTGTGTGTTTGTATACGTACTGTGTTTAATGTATATATATATATATTATAATAGGTGTGTGCAGTACACTGCTATTATTATACACGCGATGCACGTGAGTTGGGACGAAAATTAATCAAAAATCGACATTGGCGTACAACGGCACGAGAACGTATAATATATTATTATTATTACAGTGCGAGCTCGGCCAATTTAACAAAAAGCACAAAGTCCTTTATACTTAACATGCGGTACCTAATTTGCTATTTATGTGAACCGCATGTCCGCGCGGTATAGTGTAACGACGACATTCACGAGATCATTATAATAATAATATATTGTGTGAGTACTGGACAATTTTATTTAAAAGATACTTCAATAGAGAAATTCACCAAAAAAAAAAAAAAAAATGTATACTCTACAGTCTATCGGTAGCGCGTATTCATTGATAAGGGTTGGAAAAGGGGGCATTAACCTCTCCATTGACTAGGTACTCGATATAATTTTTGTAATTTTTCTAACTTTTCACTTTTAAAAACACGAAACTCAATGAACATAATGTATAATACAATATTGAGCATACTCAGTCACCAAAGACTAAATCACATATTAAAAAATCACTGTTTTTGATGTTTATCTAACCTTGTTTTAGAATAGGCGTATACTATAATATTAATTATTATCATTATCGGATTATTAAAAAAAATTCGTTGAATATTAGTAATTGTTGCCTGGTTGAAATGTCATGGTTATCAACTTAAAACACCGCACGTTAGTCCACTATTATATTCCAGCTATTCCGCTCATCTTAAAATGTATATGTAGCTAATTATCTACTCGTTCGAAATTTGATTTATATGTTAATGTTTTATAAGTAGGTATATCGAAATGTGTTCTGTTAAAAAATATTCAATTTAAAATGTTTGTAATTAAAAAAAAAATATGTAATTTTAGTATTTTTGGAAATAATAAGTGTTGTACTTAAAAAAAATCATCATTTTTATATATTTTTTATTGTAATTAAATTATTTTCTAAAAAGATACCTAGAACAATACATTAATAAGATTATTGGATCTAATAGTATATTATTATATTATGATTATTATGTACCTACTTATAACTTTAATAAAAAATTAAAATTAATGATATAATTTATCATATTACATACCATAGATTAAATATAAGTACTAGTATATTTTATCTATACACATACTAATGTATGTATGTCTAACAAAAAATATTTACTACCATTTATTCTTTATAATCTTTATATTATTATATTATATTATATATTATTACTACCTGTAATAATTTAAAATAAAAAAAAAAATTGTTACTTTATCTAATTTTCATTTACTATATTTAGCCAGGAGGAAAGAAGAGGGGTTATTAAACAATTTTTAGTTCCCCACTACAATCTATGACCAGCGAAAAAGGACCACTAGCCGTATTATAGAATGAAAAAACAGTGGGATAAAAAAAAAGTTCTCTATTGACGTATGTTTAAAGAAAATAAATTAGATACCTATGTGCCTCGTAGCCACGAAGGTATAATAAATATAATAGATCGATCGTTGTTGTAGATTAAATATACAATACCTATGTAATAAAAACGTAAAACAAGGTAATAACACCATGCAATGATGTCAGATTATAGTACCATATTAAGTTCATATTCTTTAAAAAAAATTTGGAAACGTCATGTGCCAACTATAAATTTTAATTAACCTCGAACATTCAAATTTCAAATATCATATTATACATTATTTTTTTCGTTTTGTTTGTTATTCAAATTTTTCGAAATTAGAGAATATCACTCAGTTGTCTCCATTTTACAAAAGTCCAACAAACTAAATTTTTGTTTAACAAAACTAATTATATGTTATTATATACTTTGTTATCTTTAATCATTATAATAAATAATAGGAATTTAAAGTACCTAAATTGATGTATTATCGAACTAATAAAAGTAAAAACATTATTAGTGTTTGAATAGTTGTACCTATGTTGATGTTGATTATTTATAATATTTTTATTTTTAAGCGAGTTATGAGCATCATTAAATTGCATATTTTAAATACTATCGTTAACTAATAAACGTTAAACATTGTGCAAATGTGAAATTGTCATATTATAATGTTCTTACCTTCAAGTTTAATTATAGGTCTATTCGCTCTAATATTAAAGCTAATATTACAAATTGGTTTCTATAAAACTAAATTTACTGTAATGTTTTACGTTTATATTCATACAACAGAAAACAGCGATTTCATGAATTATTTTAGTTACTTATATGACTACATTGACTATAATAGTATAATACCGCACTTAAATTCCAAATAATGCACCGCGTAAAATTCTTAAAGCTTTAGGCATAGTGGTATTTTAGTTTTATTATAATCAATATCTAATAACGTAGGAATGTAGATTATACATTGTAGTTTGTACCGCAATTTTTATTTATTATACTAATTTATAGTTATTTTTATGGTACTTATGAGTTATGATATTAAATAATGCAATACGTAAAATGTATGAAGAGTAAAACTAGTAAGTACGTGATAATACTTTATATATAAATATTAATAATTTTATACTTATTACTTATTAGTTAGGTATTTCTTTATTTTCTTAAGCAATAAACAAAACTGTAAATTATAAATTTATACCGTAACCTTTATTCTTAAGTTATGTTGTATCTGTGTACCTATAGGTATATTAAATTTTATAAAGTATAAATATATATTAATCTCTCACACGTTTTAATTTACTTGTAATTTCAATAAACTGAACAATTTCAAAATGTTAGAAATGTATTAATTTCATTTTATTACAACTTATTTATCATATTTATAAATTAAAAAACTGTTTAATAAGTTAAGCTGCTGTTTAGTAGATTTAAAGTATTCCTAGTCATCATTCATAGGTCAGTAGCCAGTTGGTCACTGATGGATTATGTTAAATTTAAAATTTAAACCCAATATTGAACCATATTGCATACAAAAGAACGATTTTTCACATGCCACAGAGACGAATATCTTTTTCAACCCAGGCACATCTTTAAGAATTATTTCTAAGTTGATGTAATATAACTATAAAATAACAAAGTACTACTTATGGAAAGTAAAACTAATCGTGCATTTTTAAAGTCATATCTTATTATAAATATTATTATTATTAACTTATAAGTCAATATTAGCGTATGCACAGAAGAAATATACAAGTAGATTTGTGGCAGAAGCGATCAATGGTGAAAACGATAACCTCAGGACTTCATTAAGCATCCTAAAATTTTTCGGACGTAACAATTTTTTCAGAAATGCCTTTCTTGATCATTTTAAATTATAAAGTGATCACCCGGTTTCAAGATTAATTTTAATCCCCCCACCGCACACACAAAAATAAATTTGTTTTAAAATAAGTATATTATGCTCAGAATCTCAACTTATTTAATTTTTTGACTATAAAATTATCACTAAACTAAAATTTCTCAATATTCATATACTTTTTATTAGAACTATATATTTCGAAATTGTATAAACGATAATTTGCCATTCTCTGTTCATGTAAAATATTTTATAATCAAATTATGTTGTAAAATTTGTAATATAATATGTTCAACAAAATATTTTAAGGTAGAACAAAAAAAAACTCACCAGATTGAACAATCAAATGTATTTTCTTCTATATTATGGATTTTTAGTATATTTATGATTTTTGACTGAACCCGCTTACAAGATAAACTGTAGTACACTGAATACACTGTATTTGAATAGTGCACCGAATAGTGTTACGACTTACTACTGCCTTGCAACAGTATTGCGCACTTTTAACGCAGCTGGTGTTACTATTGTAATCAGTCGGATATGTTATTATTTGTTAAGTATCTATTGCTAATATTTTACAAAAAAATAATAGATAAATCATAATCATAAGATCAAAAAATATTTTACCAAGTATAAAATAAATGGTATTAATTATTAGTCACACACAGCCTCATGGGTTTTTAATTGTACAATACATGTAAAAATCATAGATTGTCATATTTTTGTATTTTCTTTTTTTTTTAATTATAATAGCCGTGTGAATGGGAGCCCATTGGGGGGAAAAATAGGGCACTTCCCCCCCTAGACAAAAAATATTAAAAACCTGTAGCTCAATATTACCATGATATTATTATTATCTTTATATTGATCCCCCCTAAAATGTTACCTATGGGCGTCCATGGCCGTGTGAAGTCTGTTTACTTGTATGTATTTGTATAATGTATATTATATCGTGTATATATATGATATATAGATACATATATTATTTGCTATTTAGTATATACCTGACTAGATTCATTTATATTTATAATATGTTTAATAATTAAGGTACCAATGAGAGAACTTTTATGTTAAATATGTGTGATTAATATTATATAGAATATAAGTAACAAAATATAAATTGCAGAATCAATACATACCAGAAGCGATTGTTTATTGCATGGCATTGTTGCAATATCTATTAATAGGTACACAGAGAACAATACGAAATAATAAAATAATAAAAACGTGGTACGTAATAAATAATACATATTAATTAAATTGTTAAAAAACTATTAATAACTATAAATATATTATTAAAAAATAAATAATGATATCACTATAATATATAGTAACAACTATAGAATAAATTATATTTATTAGGATGCATATTAATAATATTATGGCTATATAATATTCAACAGTATAGCAGTATGTACGTATGTCTATTACAATTTACAATGTATAAATTTTACTTCAAGAACACTTGGTTGAGCATGAATATTACGAATAAACGCGTTGTTTTTATTACACATTACTTATATGTATATTGTTAAATTATTGTAGGTATATACATGAAACATAAACCTATTACTACGAAATTATATTTACAGTATTCATAGTTCACACTCAGTGTTGGGAAATACCATATAGTTTAATATTTAATATTTTTTTTATTGCATATTTCATATGAAGCCCAGCGCGACGTTTTGTCATTGTCCTATACATAGTATATAAAGGGGTCGGGGTGGCACTATGGATTTATACATTCAATTTTCACCGATTTTCAATTAGACTGTTAAGTGTGTCATTAAAAACCAAGTACCAATCTAATATAACTGTACGTTAAATAAATTTGTTTTTTATCGATTTTATTTTATTCTACTTATAATAATAATTTAACAACTTAATATGTAGGTATTATTGAATAATATATTGTTAAGTAAGGCCAAACAAGTTCACTCACTAATGGCAAATTAATTTTCACACCAATCATTAGAGTACTGCGAGCATTAAATAGTATTTATTAAAATATTTAAGAATATAAGTGTGTGACAAATGATAATTTGGATTTGTGAAACATATTTGATTATTTGAACTTAGAAATGATATGCGTAAAAAGGACAACATTATTGGCACACTTAGAACCTATTGAATAATACCCGTCTTAATCAATCATATTCGTATACAAGATGCAGATGCATTTGCATTTGGTAATTATATTTAGTCTTCCGTGTTCTTGTTATAAGTTAGTTTTGTGTTCTCGTTGATAAATGAAAATAGTGTTCTAATTAAATTACTTAAGGTATTGATCACCAATTGGCAAATCCATATAATATTATTAATTTAATGTTTCCTTGCCTAATCTAACCGGTTACACCTGCTTAATTTATGTGTTATAATCTATAGACTATAATATATTAATTATCAATAACCTGTTTTGATCGTTTATTGTCTATAGTAATTTTTATTATTTGCATATAATATTCAACTTTGTAAACACTTAACAACTGAATAGTGAACATTATGCATTATAATAAATTACTGTATTAGATTACTTAACAATGGAATAAAACTATCATAATAATAAGCTTCATTAATACTCTTTAATAATCGAATAATGCAATCCTTAATTATATTAATTTGATCTACATGTTTTGATTATTTCGAGTCAAAACACAAACAATTAAAAGATATACTCATACTCGACTTACTGCCCGCCAATTTCTTTAATGTGGCCCAAAAATAACTCATCTAATTGATACGAAAATATAAATTTAAAAAAAAAAGATCAAAAAACTCATTTACTTAATTTAATTTTTTTTTCAATCTCTCCTTTTCCCGTTTATTTCGACTTGTGACCTGCGTAGTATTTAGAAATATCTTATATGGTCCATAGAAAAAAAGGTCGAGTATAGCAAAGATCTGTTGACTACCAAAATTATTCACTGTATATACATTAACATTAAAGCATCACTTGATTTGTAAAATATAGTTTTATCGTAAAATAATACATTAATACAATATATTTAAAGTTAGGAGTGTTAGGACATTACACATCGATTTCAGAAACTACGTAAGTACAGAAACGTTAAATTCGTACGTCCACATTTAAATATTTTAGACGACTATACAGTAACAGCTCAATTTTATTTATGAATTGATTTAAATATACCATTATTTGCAATTTATTATAAAAACCTACATATGATAGTGATAGTCCAAATATTTCATCTCGTCTTTCGATATTAGAAGATTGTATAATGTATTTGTGTTTATAAATACCTACCTATCTACTTGAAAACTAATAACATTCTATTTTCATAGTTTAATATAATATTCATAATCATGTATTATTTTAATGAATATTTACAAACACATGCAATATAATTTACAACTTACTAATCAATTATTATGTTACTCGGTTTTGAATCTCCTTTGAGTACAACCGACTATACATTGTGTTCTATATTTATAATTGCATATGTTTTATACTTAATAAATAGTTTTTAAAATAATATATTTTACATATTATGTGTAATATCTATATCTATATGTAAATTATATTATATTAAATATAAAAACAAAATTGTTATACTTTATTGGTTGTATTATTTATATTTATATTGTAAGCTTACCTAAATAACTTCATTCACCAGTCAATGATATAATTTTGACAAAATTATTCAATCATCCAATCATGCAGGTAAATTTATATATAAAAAAAAAACTTTTTAAAGTCAAATATAAATCTTTCACCAGCCATTGACGTTACTCACCAAGATTGGTGGCCAATGATGATATAAATCTCAAATAAAACATTAATTGTTTTATTACGTAATATAATGTAAAACAAACAAAAGATAGATTAATTGAAATTAATAAAATGGGTGCACACTATAAATTATTGGTGCAATTAAGATTACCATGATATTTCAAACCGAACACCATTTCCGCTGTATTGCAGCACATTTTTAAGTGTTACAACACAAGTTTTACAGTTTGTACAGTTTGATATTAAGCAATATAAAGTATAACATAGTATGTACAGACAATTAAGTCCCTTTGACCAAGGAAAAGTCTTACAAAGAGTTTTGCTATCAACAAAACATAAAGAAGCGGGAAATTTATGCTAGGAGAGGTACCTATTAGATTATAATTGTACCTATAATACTAGAATATGAAAATTGAATACCTATAATATAATATTTAGATTTTAGATAAATAAACTATTACTATGAAATACCGGTAATATGGCATAATAGTAAAGCTCGATTGCCTATTTAAAACGCCGTTTTAAAATTTTTAGGTTTAATTATATCCATAATTATCCATTCATTATAGGCTATAATGAATGACAGACGACAGTGCCGGCGCTAGGCTTTTCGCTGCCCTTTGCCAATTACCTATAATATGCCGCCCTTATATAATTTATATTTGTTTTTATTTATAAACAATGTCGCCCCTAAAATTCCAAAAAAATTTGCCACCCTGTGCTATTGCACAGGTCGCACATTCCTTCCGCCGGCACTGATGAATGAATGAATAATATAATATATTATTTGAACTTTTAAAAATATTATTTAGCTAGATATGTTGGTACCTATTGTGATTATGATAATAATATAAAAATTGAAGGTTGTTAAATTTAGCATCTTAAGTGTATATTATTGTTTTTGCTTAATGGTTTGAAAAGCAATTAGAAATGGCTCATAGGTTAGTTGATACAATGTAATTATTTGTAAAATCTCAATTAAATTAAATTAGATGTACCATTTAAGTGTTATGAATATAATATACATTTTATAATTATTACATTTGACGCCATCTATTCCAAGCTTAATAGATTTCATTTAATGGGCTGTGATTTATAACAGGCAACAGCCATATAATGATAAAAAGTGTCATTTCAATAATAATATATTTTGATTAAGTTGCATACCTCAAAATTCAATTAACAACAAATGTTTTAGATTAATTGAAATCTTATTTAGATGATAATGATAATTTTATCTAGTATATTAGCTATACTATTACATATTATAAATATATTTTAAATTTCAAATAACATTAGATTTCAATTAGCTAGTATACTGAGTTCTGCATACATACATTGGAGGAAATATGAAATTAGCTATTCAAACTTTCAGTAGCTTTGTCACAAATTGTCTTCAATTTTTATAAAACATTTGAGTATTGGCGGTATTGTGCTTAAATATTTTGAAGATAGTAAAACACTATTTAATATTCATAAAAATGAATGTTAAGATTTTTGACTTTTTTTAAATTATAAGAATCAATTTACAAGAATATATAAACGACCAATACATCCATTTAATATATAGAATTTAAAACAAATATCTAATCATATAGTATACATATACATTATACATGCAGAATCATACAAGGATAAAAATTATGGTAGGTACTCCAGAAAAAGAATTTTTATTATTCGATTGCTACAGTCATTAAATCAGTTTTTCAATGTGCAAGATTATATTTGTTTTAGTTATATATTTATAATATATGTTAATATATGAATTTAGTCAGAATGTTCTTGGACTACTCTTTGGTCGTATCAGAGGAACCTTTGAATGTAATAATTAATAAATGTTTACAATTTAAATATATTATTAATTATATTATTTTACTACCTAAGTCTTTTATAATTTCTATCTAAAACCGTACTTTCTTTAGTCAAATAATAAACCAATGGATATTTTAATGAAATGGAATTATAAATATATAAAAAAAAGAAGAGATGATTAAAAATATTTAATTTCTTGTGAATAATTGTAATGATAGTTTTTGAATGTGATAATTAAAAATATATGTAGGTACTCACCCAATATAATACTCACACAATTACTTTAAAAATACTACTCAAGCTACCTATCAACTGTGTACATTGAATTTAAGGTTGGTATAACATCAAATTTTTTAAGGAAATCAATCTTACAATAAACCAACAAACAATTCATGAACACTTATATAGCTTTATATAAATTAAAGATTATAGGAATATGATTATAGATTATATGAATTTTAAAACACACAAATACAATCAAAAAATCAATTGTCAAAGTAGTGAACGAATAATATTTATATATATATATTATCAATAAGTTAGATGACCATATCAGGAACACTATAATTAGTAAAAAAAGTGATAAAAAAAAAAAACTATGTTAATTACAAATAAATTATTTTAATGAAAAATCAAAAAGATAACATATTACTATTAAATGTCCAAAATGTATTAACTTTAAATTCATCAGCATTAACCCAATGTACCAAATGTGACATTCTTAAATTTAAAAATGTAAATGAGTTGAAATATCTTGGTGTGATTTATGTTAAATAGTCTTATTTTTATAATATGTAAATTATTCTTTACGTTAAAATAAAAGTTATGTATGAATATATTTATTATTTAATAAGTCATACTGTCATATAAAAAATTATTTATCTATAGTTGGTATAATCAGTTCATTCCTAAAGTATTTTAGTACAAGGAAGCGCTTTATATAATCTTTTATCAATATTTATAATTACTATAAATATTGTATTATTAAATCTGTTTATGCAAACATTGAAAACTTGCACCAATTTGATTTAGGTATAATGAACTATTAGCAAATTATTTTCATATTATTTTTAATTCATCTACCCATCAAATGAACTTTATGTACATAAAAATATTTAGCTACCTTTCTAGATTCACAAATAAGGTAAGTATAAGATACAAACATAAAATAAGTACCCACACGTTTATTCAATTGCAATTAAGTATTTAGTTAAAAAAAAAAAATTACAAAAAGATTTTTAACTATACCAAACATTGAATATTTACATAGGTTATAGATACACAATTTTTATGATATGAAATCTTTTAAAAGTTATCAGTATGTATTTTAATTGTTTTATTCTGAAATAATAATTTATGTTTATATAAAAAAATATTTATACAAAACATAAAAAAAATCATAATTAAGCAGTACATTATTTTTATTATGTAGTTTTCTATAATAATAATAATATAATAGTAGGTACCTATATAGTACCTAGTACAAATAATATGATAAGCAATTTGAACAAATCAAATAAAAAAAATCATAGTTAGTTATAATAATTAAAAAATACATCATACTGAAATTTCGGTCATCTCCCAATATGCCATTTTATTGCAAGATACTTAACTATAACTAAATATAAGTATAATATGCGTATGCGATCTACTGATGTTTTAGGTTCTACTTCTACTATTTACTAAGTAGGATACGTCATCATAGAAAGGATAATGAATAAGACCACCTATGTCCTATAGTAATGATACTTAAAGAACACTTGTAAATCGTGGGTATTTGGATTAGGTATCTATAAAATATTTTAGAAATTAGTTTAACGAATGCAAGATTTTTTATTGTCGAAAAAATCGAAAAATTATACGATGATAAATCAGATAACTAAAAATGAAAAATGAATTAACGTATAGGTACCTTACTATTTATTTAATAATTTGTATTTATGTGTTTAAGAAACTAGGTATCTCAAAGTATAATAAGGAATCAGCCAAATCATTTAATTGTGAAATAATTGTAGAACAATCAGTACTTGTGAAGGTGCTCCCAGAAGCAGTTGTGTGGCATACTACAATGTTGCTTCTTAAAACTGGATCTCTGGCATATCTGGAGTTGACCCATTGAGGAGGTATAAACTCTTCCATGGCTTCAGTACCCACGATTCGTTGCACATATTTCAATGTCTATAGACAAAAATCAAGACGGTAAAGAAAAATTTAAATAAAATAAAATATAGGTACCTAGTAGACAATTATAGACACACACCAAGTAACACAATAATTATTATTATATTTATTTTAAAACGATATTTGTCATTTTATCAGTCGACGACGATACGACACCAAGTCGCTCGTTCATAGACCATAATATAAGTATAATATAATAATTTATATAATAAGTTTCTACGTACCTCTCTTAGTACATTTAAATAGGTAACGACGGCATCTACATCTACATCAGGCCCGCGACTTGGATCCATTTCGAATGATGTAAATGTAATTTTGGTACTAAAACTAAACTATTCCAATTATTATAGGCAAATGTAACTATAATAGATGTTCGAATAGATAATACGACCTACGTGAGTGCGCAGGGACTCGATGTTGGGTTATGTGCGACGTCTTGTCGAATGCGGTGAAAAAGTTCGTCCGCTGGTCCAGATTATTGCAGCATCATCTAGCACCACGACTTTGTGCTCGACGAATACAATTCGTATATTTATCGTATATGTGTGTGCGCATGTGCGTGCGTGTATGCGAGGGTGAATGCCTTCTCAACTTTCTCAAGGGTGGATCCAGCATGATACAGCCTTACCACCAAACATTTTTTGATAGTATATTTGTTCAACGGGAGTGGCGCATGCCTCCAGTGTCCTTCCCCTGGACCCGCCAGTGTGCGTCTGTTTGGAGATCAATAGCGGTTCTGGCGTTTTATATTATTATACTTATTATACCTATATACCTTTCTCTAGATATTATAATATACAAGTATAGTGTGACCAACCGTCCAGTTTTCAACCGGACAGTTCAGATTTTCTGGTTCCTGTCCAGTGTACAGTTATATACCTATATATTTCAACTGGACGCCACTATAATCATTATAAATGTCCAGATTTTTCCTATGTCCCTCGATGTATTTATGCGATAGCGATAAGTAGGTATTAACTTTTAGACGATAATATATAGGCGTACAAGTATAATATATATGTACCTATGCTACACATATATAATATATCAATAAATAATCGTGTGTTGATAAAAATTATAAAAGATCCGAAATATAAAAAAATAAAAATTTAAGAGTTACCTATATATTATATTTAGTTATTATTGTCATGATTTATTCGTATATCAAACCGATGGAAACATTAAAAATTATACCAATATGGCTTATGACGACCAAAAAAATGTTTTCAGTGGATGTCCGGTTTTTGAAATTATAAAAGTTGGCGACCTCTATTTAGAAGCGCCAACCCTTCAAAGACACTGTTCAACGCGGACAACATTTACATCTAGTTTACAATATTATCCTTAAAAACGCGCTGCAGGAAAACGTTGCTAAGGACAGATGTGCCTACACCCCTGTACCACCACAACCCCACAGCATCTGGCTCCACGACACTTTGCTCGAAGGATTCAGTATGTGCGTCGTGCGTGTGTGCATGTGCGTGCGTGAATGCCTTCAACGTGTGTTTGGGGATCAATAGGGGTTGGTCGGCACAAAGGCATATGCGTATCGAATTTATAATCAGAGTTTTTTTTTTTTTTTATACAGACACGAAAAAATATTTATTTTACATAGGTAGGTATATTATATTATGTGGGCAGTTGTTCAAAATTTATAACGATTTAACACAAATAGGTACCTAATAAAAATCTGTATACTGATCAATTCACTTTTTTTTCTAACACCACGACTTGCAGGCACAGTCATTGATTATTTAGCCTATGTAGTTATATAATATGATTCGATTCTGCTTTTTATTATTGATAAACTCGAAATGATTTTTAGCATAAACAAATTCAAACAACATTTAGTAACATAATCGATTAGGCTTATTTTGACAATTCTGGAACTATGGATTTAATGGAAATCTTTTACGTACCTATAGGTACAATGTGTGAAAAGAATAAAAGATACTTAAGCATTTTAATTCCAAACATCGAGCAGTTTAATGAATTTTATATAACTCGCGTTATCTTAAACATTAAGATATGACATAACTGTTTTCATTCAAAGTTAAAATGTTGGTGACCTCCATTTTTCGCACCATTGCCACTGGTTTATTTCATATCTATCCTACTATTCACATGAATACATAATATGAAAATTGGCTGTAAAACATTCGCGTATCGTCAGTTTACCTGTGCCAAAATATCGTACGTCGTTTGCACATCAACGGCTGATTATCGTTTGAGCATTTTTATTATAGACTCATATGTTTAAAATAGAAATCTACTTCAGATAAGTTTTTCTGTCAATTATATTTATTTTAATACCTACTTGTAATTGCTTATAAAACATGTTTTGACAATTATTATATATTTTTGAGGTTTGGCATAGACTTAAATAATGTATAAAAAATAAAAAACATAAATTTACATCACGATAAAAATTTGGCGCCATGAAATATTGTTTTAATAAGCACATACTTTGTTTATTAGAAAATACTCTACAAGAAATATCTGAGTTATACTACATAAATAACGTATTTATATCAAAAATATACTTTGTGTATTCAGTTTCCAACTTTGAGAGCTTGTTCATTTTTATATTAAATATTCAACAATTGAAAATATATTTGTTTTATCTATAAATTTCTTCGGGGTTTAATTTTTAATTTCACTTAATAATTAATATCTCGTTAGTGATTTTAATTGTTAAAGACTGCTCATATTTGACTTAAATCAAGAAATATAAATTAAATTAAATAATAGACTATTCAGTATGGTAATATTATAATCCCTAGAACAATCATTGTTTACAGTAAATAACCATGAAATATTGGTGTTGGACGTTGGTACCTAATAGTTTACAAAATTTGACATCTATTATTGCCTATTGGTAACAAGAATTAAAACTACAATTTTCCTTGAACAATTTTTAAAAATAAAACTTATTTTTTATATTTTAAATTTGTGTTAGGTACCTTAAACATTCAGTTCATTCAATGTTTAATTTAAAGTGTAAATCTAGTTCTAAAAAATATTAATACTTATATTTGTTTAGTTTATTATTTCATAAAATTTTGTGTTCTTTGCTTTAACCTTGAATATATAAATCTCAATTTATATTTTTAATTTTACTGAATATTTTTATCAACATTAGATACTAATAGTATAGTTTTCAATGAATTTCTCTATGTCTGAGTCTTATTTTATAAGAAAAATTTAATTTTAAATTATTCTTGATTTAGAGATACCAGTTAATAATCAAGCCGACACAGTGCAAGAAATTAATTTGAATGATATTGATTTTGGGAGTTTCGTGTCTATAGCTCAAAACAATAAAAATGAAATTCTTATTTCTTCATAGTTCAAAGAATTTTAAACATTGTTGTAATATACTATTTAAGAATATTAGTTATTTACCTTATAGATAACATAATTATAATTTTAATCAGATACTTCAATTAAATATTTCAGCTAATATATTATTATTTTATCATTCATAAACTTAATTATGTAGGTATTTACAAAATAAAAAGTGCTGTACCCATGCTTAATACTACTAAAATAATAATTGTATGTTAAATAATAAACAAATTCTTGTTAAATTTTTAAACATGAAATATTAATAGCAGCCAGTGCGGTTCAATTTTAAACATTATAAATCGTCTATACCAGCATGTACTTAAATATTTTCTTTTTTAATTATTACTATTATTATTATTTTAGAAGTTGTAAAACAGATCTTAAGACATTACTTTAAACAACAGATGTAAAGAACAAGATTACCTTCATATGATCATCATGGTTATAAACATAAAAAAAACAAGACATAAAACAAACTTGATCTATTGCAGTAGAGATCATTAACTAGTAATGATGTGATTAAAGATATACGTATCAAATGAATTAACAATGACAAATTTCAATATTATACTTTTAAGTTTTCAATTATAAATTTAGTCATTGTAAGAATAATATTATTATTAAATAATATACAACTATATAGCATTAGTAAAATACTAATAAACTTTTAACACAACTCATACAATCATACTCATATTGTTACAACTATAACTTTTGATAATAAGCATAATTATTAGAAAAAACAGTTTAGAACTTATATATTATCTAGTAAATCATTTAGACTTTTTCAAATATTCAATTTGAATTGATTTAAGAGTATTTTAACACGTACAAACAGTTTTAAATTTAAAAATGCTTAATTTATATAAAAATATAAAAAATATTTATAAAAATAATGTTTAATTAAATAACCTAAGATTCACTAGGAAATATTTTCACTATAATATTTAATAATAGGTCAATCCGGTCTAATATTAATCATAATAGAGTTGAATAGCTTATTCAGAACAGACCATATAATAAATATGTGGTGTATACAAGAAAGAGACAATCCTTGCCAATACATCTTTTTAAAATATTTTTTTTAATTTAATTAAAGTTCTTAACTACTAAAATATTAGCAATAAGGTAATAAAAAATACATTTGAGTTTTTTTTTATAACTTATATATTTCAATTAATATTTTTTTTATTTTTTTTTTGTAAATATATAATATATACATATTATGTGTTTGTCAATTGTCAACATTCAAGTCCATTCACTTGTTTAACCTAATAGTGAACTATTACAATTTTGATTTACTTATTTTTTAAAAAACTATTATTAATTAAATTTAGCATTACATCTGTATCTAAATTGTCTGACAGTTACAGTCACATCAATACATCAGTTAAATTTTTGTCAATAAATAGGTTATTTTAAGAAGACAATATAAAAAAATATAATATCCATTAAAAGTGGATGTACATTACATAGAACTGAGGCACCCCTAAACTTAATGAGCCTAGTACCTTTAAAGTACAGATTAAACATTTTTAAAAAGTTAAAATTCACTTTCACAGGATACTAAAATATATAACATGGTTAAGATCTATATTAGAAAAAATATTTTAATTGAAACTCAATAAAATTAATATAAATATTGTGGCACAATCCTCCAAAATATATTTATATTAACTTATTAATACATAATACTATTTAAATGACAAAAATATGTTTTTCATACATCAATGAATATGTGACAATGTGATATAATAGTGAAATTGTATAATTCTAAAAATAAAAAGTACTAAAATAAGTATCGATAAATTATAATTTAATTATTAAGTTTATATTTATTTTTAAAAATGTAATTGTTTCAAGATACAAATTCACGATCAATTTGAGTCAATGTTCTTTAACTAATACAGTACTAAAGTACATTAATTAAATCAAGGTTATGACCAGAGGCGCAATTTGGAGTCTTGAGGGTGTTTATCACTCCCAGATTCTTTTATTGAAACTGCGCCACTGGTTATGACAAGTAAACAGTCTTATGGTAACATATACATACATACGTCATACATATTCATATTTATATACCTTTATATATGTGTGTGTGTGTGTGTATGTATATTATGTATAATAAAAGTATGACAACACACGATTTGTTTATGAAAACAAATAACAAATACAAATTGTATAATGTTGTAAAAAAATAAAATATTTAACTGTCAAAAGTACAAAGGTAACCTTTTAGAAATAATTTGGATATAATACAAAATTTAACAATGGCAATAATAAAATGGATAAAGGCACTAAATATTTAACAAAGGCTGTTGATACTATGATATGACAACGGTTACTTCATTAGTTAACTATTATATATTTTTAAAAATATCGTATACCTAAAATATACATTATATTAATGAAATTACTAGGATGAAATTGCTCTGCAATTTGATTGGGTTCTTGAAACAAAACTTTTAGCTTGTGACCATGTATTGCATACCAAATGAAACAGCTATAAACATTTTAATTATAATTATTAAACATTTTTGTATTGATATTAGAACTATATAATATTATACAATTTTTTAAAATCTTACTTTTTCTATCCATTCATCATCAGCTAATAATCGATTTAAAACAGTGGTTTTATCATGAGTTAAACCGTTACAGCTATTTTCATTTTCAGCAGTAACACGTTTGCAGCATTCTTTGTAAATGTAATATTTAAGGTGTTCAAGACTATGTAAAATAGTTAACTTGTCTGCGCACTGAGCGCTAGAACAGCAATGAAATCGCTTTACTGGCACATTCTAAGCAATTTACAAAATTAATTAAAAGTTAAAATGAGTAAAATAAATTTAGTAATATATTGTTTTAATGTTTACCTTAGAAAATGTTATACTAGAATTATTTGAATCAATATTTTTTAACGTCTGAGAACTGTACTCCATACCAGATAGACATATTTCGACAAACTCTTTCTGTTGTTTCTTCATATATTCTTGATAACCACATACTAAGCAACGCAAATTGATGTTATTCCTTGATTTTTTATCTATTGCATTAATTTCCATATTAGGAAATTTTGCAATAATTGTCCATACATTCTCTACTTTGGACAAATCTGTTACTGAATCTTTAAACATTGTAGAATCTATAGTTTGCTTCCAAGTTTGTGTAACTGTTTCAATAGCACTGAGATTGCTTAAAAAATACTCATCTATAAAAACAAAAACATTAATTCAAATTATTATTCAAAATAATAAGTTAAAAATAGGGCTTGGAAGTTGATGACCTTAAAAACAATAAAAAATGACCTAAAAAATTACAAATATTAGTTTTAAATTAATAAAATACATTTTTTTTTAAATATTTTACTCTATTTTAATATAAAATTCTGTATAAATTTATCAAAGCTTCGAATTACTCAAAATATGACATATAAAAATGACAAAAATGTCTTTTAAATAGGGAAATAAAAAAATAACAAATATTTGTTTCTGGTAATTTCCAAGTTTTAAGTTATCGGCATAATAGTTAACAAGAAACGATAAGAAGTGAACTAGTTTAAAATCAGTAAAAACTAAAAATGACTAAAAATGTCAAAAAATGACTTAAAAAATAGTAAACACCAAAATATACAAAATAAAAATTAGTTATTCAGGTTCACATGCTAATGTTTCAAAACAGATTTGTGGCCAGGAGAGGATCATTTAAAAAGTTCCAAAAAAAAAAGCAAAATGCATCAACTTCCGAGTCCTAGTTATAAATTATATCATAATATTATATTATGTTTATATTAAGTGTATTAAGATTACCATTCTCGCGGTAAATTTCTGACAAAAAATTTGGATCTAGCGCTTGTGATGCTAATGACTGGATATACACATCAAAATTGGTACGTAGCATCACACTCTGCTCATCAACAAAAGAGTTTTTAGACAAATTAGAATTTATCGCATCAACTTTTAGTTTAGAGATGTGATTATAAGCTGAACTAGCAGTCTTGACTATAGAATTATTTTGATCAGGTTTGTTGTGATTGTCTGATAATATTTGTACCAAAACTTCAACACCTGATGACTTATTTGGAATGACATTATCACAATTATCTGTTGTAATAATTTGAACATCAACTTGACGGTACATATTATAATGTGATGGACTCCAACCAGTGTACTAAAAAATAAATCAAATGTATTAATGTCATCAACTATTGATTTTACTTTCTTACTTACAGTTGATACACTCTTGTACATATTATTTTCATTGCATCGTGTAAATTTTTGTAACAATGATTTTCCATCAACTCTCCATAAATGTTGCGGATATATAGGATCATTATCCATAAATTGACGTTTTAGAGCAACAAATGTACCAGACTACACAAAATTCATTACAAAATAAATAAAAAAATAAAACCATTAAAATTGAATGCAATATTATACCTTAAATATAGTTGAGTCGTCTAGATGATCATTATTATTATTATTGATTGAAGATGAGGTTGATGGTGAATGACCAATATTTGAATTTTGCTCTTTTGAGTACTTTTTATGACGACTATTGATTGAATTGGAAGTTTTAGATATGTCATTGTCATCATTGTTTGGTATCCAAGCTGGATCAACATCAGAATCAGTATCTGATAAACCATCGTTATCATCTACATCTAATTCACCATTTAAACTGCTAAGCAATTGTTGAGATTTTTCTTTAGCCAATCGGTGAGACAGTTGTCTTGTAGGTTGTTGTATATGATATGTTTCTAAAATTAAAAAAGAATTAGACAAATAAAAATAATAATAACTTATGATTTTTGCATACTTTGTTTTTTAATTGGTACGGCAGAATTTGTTCGTTTCTTTTTCATGGTGCCATTGTTTTTTTTTTTGTTAAAAACATCAACTTTATTTTTTATCACTGATGTTGCTGTTGCACTACTAGATGCCTTAGAAGAAGATATCCACCATTGATCATGTTCATCATCTGACAACCAACTGTTTTCACCATTACTAACATCACTTCTATCGTCACTTACACCGGCTATTGATGATGAAGTTTTGGGCAATGGAAAGTATCGCGGATCGTCATCTGTTGTTGTTGTTGTAACATTATTTATCTTCTTAATATCTTCACTAGAACCATTACGAGATGTCTGTTCAGTTGTTGGTAAAATCTTTGGTTTTGTTAAAGGCACATAAGGCTTAGATATGGGTTTTGGTGAAGACGTTGCTAGTGGTCTTAACAATTTTTTTGATTTATCATTACTTTCAACTACCGGTTTTTCGGTCGTACTGCTTGTACCACCATATAAAAATTTGATATAACTATCAATAAATGAAGGTTTTTGAGCAATGATATTTAATGGTTTAACCTTAGTAGTAGAAGTAGTAGTAGTAGTAGTGTTAGTAGTGGTTGTAGTAGTAGTGGAGTCATCACAAAGGTGACTCAATTCCTCTTCAATGTTTGGGACGATAACTTGTGGTAAAGATGACGTTCTGTTGTCATCATTTACAACATAACTGCCACCCTGCAAATTATTAGTGAAGTCTTGAAAAATGTTATTATGTTGTCTTTGATTATTAGTTTGTGTACGATTGTACAATAATGATGGGCTAGTCGTGGTTACAGAAGTGACTGTAGGTGAAACCATAGTAGTTGTAGGATTATAATATGTTGGATTTACTGATGACACGGTATAATTATTATGATGGGCTGGTTGTGAAATATGTTGTTGTTGATGATGAATGCTAGTCGGTGGTGGTTGAACATTAAACGTTTGAACTGTATTGTTATATTGTTGATGCAATGATGGCTGATGAAATACCCCAGAAGAGATGTTTCCCGTAAAACATGATGAAGTCGAAACAATGGGTGGTTTTTGATGGTCCAAATTCCAACGATGGTTGCGTTGGTGCTGCTGTACATCTAAGTACGTATTTCCATTGGCAGAAACAACAGTTAACGACGTAGGCGTAGGTAACATTTTGGTGTTGCCAGTGACAATATGTTGCTGTAAATGTGGTTGATTATGATGCTGATGAAGATGTGCAGGGGGTGGCTGACGTCTATTAAAATATTGATCACTGTACGCCGACGATGGGTCAATTACAGCAGATTTAGGCAACTGCTGGAGATGCTGGTGCTGATTCTCCATCAAACATTTACTACTGTTACCTAATAAATTTGTCGGTGAAATTGTTTTAGTATTGTCAGGAGCCATTAACCTGGGTTGTTGGTCAATCATTTTTTTAACACCATAACAATCAACATCAGTCTGCATGGATTGTAAATTCTTAACGATATGCATAGGATCACCACGTTGCACTGGACTACCCATCAGTAAGATATTGTCCAATTGCTGTTGAGGCGTTTGGCTAGCAGAGACTGTACTATCGAAATGGTAATATTGCCTGTCATGATTATCAGAAGTCTTTGATTGTAATGGCAAAGGTTGCGTTTGGTAATAATTATTATTTGCTGTTATGTCGTTCATCACGCCGTTGGTCGTCGGCACTGCTGTACGAGTAATAACAGACAAATAACCCACTTGTTGAGATGCGGTTCTCGGTTGGTAACGGTGTTCATACGGTTGTGGAACGTACGTACTGGACACCACCGGCAGACTTTTATCCGAGATGCTGTTGACGATTTTGATTCTATGCTGTGACTGAGGCTGTGGTTGTGCCTGTGGCTGAATGCTGTCGTATTGTTTAATCTTGTTGTTGAGATGAGTGGGCTCGATATAAAAACGCTGAGGATTGATGACCGGCGCAGATAATATCTGTGCGCCGCTAGTGTTGCTGGTGTCCATAATAGCTTTAGGAGACTGCGGGCACGGCGGTTTTCTGTGCTGGTGACGATTGTGATGATGAGCATTGTGCGGTACCACACGTTCATGCGGCAATATACCGAAGGGACTCAGCGCCATACCGACGGAGGTGACGTTCGAAGCGGGCATGACAATGGAAGGAGGTGCCGCGGCTGCGGTGACCAGTTGATGTGGTCCGCCGTGCTGGTGAAACTGTGGCATTACTCCTGCGGAAGTCGTGACCGCCGTCGTGGACAGCATCAACTGAGGCGACGCGGGCAACATGGAACCGGTCTGAGCGGGGTGTATCAACGAGGTCGGCACCAGACCCGTCGGCGGCGTCGGGGCCACCAACAGGGGAGGATATTGGTGATGCTGTACGACGTTGCTGCCGTCGGCGCAGTGTTGCAACGGCATCCTGAGACTGTTGCCGTTGTGACACAGCCCTGTGGTTTTCGTGTTGCTCGCGACGGTCGCCACCGAAGGCCTGGCTTGGGGCAGCATGAGTCCGACGACGGCCGAGGAAGTGGCGGCGCCGGCAATGGTGGACGCCGTCGTGTTCGTGTTGCTGCCCATGATAGTGGAACGGCCAATGGATTCCATTTGAACGCGCGATAAGACACGAGAGACGGCCCTACAGCATTTTTATTATCGGACGTGAAACGCGCGCGAATGTTGCGGCGGCGGCGACGACGACGACGACGACGACGCGCGAGCGAGCGACTACGACGCCGAACGAACCGGACGACAACGACGGCCAAATTCGGATGAAAACGAACGCGGACAACTGCGGCACATCGTAGGAAATCAACGTCCAGACCTATCGTAACGCGGCGGGTCAGAGTCGTTTACCCGGTGAAATATCGCTCGGGTACATGTGCACGTGAATGTAATATTATTATTGTGACGCGATATTGTGTCGTATACACCTATAGGACATTATGTAATAATTATTATTATCGCATGTGCTGCGTATTTAACGTTCGTCCGCCGTGTTTTTTTTTTTGTTTTAATAACGCGGTGGCGATTAAAAAATCGAGTAATAACACGCGCACGGTCGCGTACACGCACACATACGTACAAAAGACACTAATCACACTAATCGCGGTACAACGGTGGTATACACAAAACGCGCGGCGGCAGCATCACGGAACACGACGCGGTGTGCGCACACAAAAAAATGTTATAATATCGAATACATTTTATTATTATTATTATTATTATTATTATTACTATTATCTAAATAACAATATCACGACCGATAATGAAAACGAGTCTTCACCGCTGCTGCTGCGACGGAGTGTGTTGTGTTGTGTACTTGTGTTGTGTGTGTGCGGTGGCACACGGTTTGTCATAACAATCGAGTGGCGGTGGCGGCGGCGGCGGACGGTGGAACGGAGGCGGACGGTGATAGCGTGGAGGTGACGAGAGGCCGAGACCACGCCGCCACCGCCGCCGCCGCCGCGCCGATATTTCCGCGGCCCGGGTGGAGGTAGAAAAATCGAATACAAAAGCGGTTCGCGCGTAACGAACGTAATATTTTATCGATTTGTCGTTTCGGCGCGCAATAACGTCCCCCCAAAACTACGACGTTATTACGAGTGTGAATTACCTGTATATACGGGTAAATGAGACGATGTGTAAAAAAACCGTTTGTTTATATTTTGTTTGTTTATTCTTTCATTCCAATAATACATATAATATATGATGTTATATAGACGAAAATACAATAATATAAATGATATTATAATGATTTAAAATTATATATTATAATATATAATTCGCAGAGAGTAAAATAGTTTTTTTGTTTTTTTTTTTTACAAATATATAGGTATATAGTATATTTAAAATAAATAATAAAATAATAAAAAAAAAAAAATTCACACATAGTATATAATATATATTAAATGATATATATAATATTTAAAATTATAATGTTGGTGGTATTCGATGCGCGTGTACAATGCTAAACAAACGTCATACGAATCTTCGTAATAACTGCAGCGGTTTCCCCGTTCCCAGGTCAGTTGGCCGAGGACCACATTGCCAATCGGGAACCGCTCCTGGACAACGGTAACGGAATGGATTTCTTCGGGGTGCCGTTTGCGAGCGGCGGCGGCGGCGAGGAAACGGCCGTCAAGCCGCTGCCGGCGGACTGCCGCCTTACCGGTATTTTCGACACGATCGGCGAGTTGCTGAAGCTGCTGTTGGTGGGCGACGGCGAAGTCGACGACGTGGACGACGCTGACGACGAACAGCACGACGTCGCGGCGGCGGACGACTGCAGCGGCGAGGACAGCGACAGCCGCAGGGTGGGCAGCTTTGTGACGGGCGATTTGGGTTCGGCCGCGGAGGGCGGCGCGTCATCGACGTCGACGCAAATGTTTTTAATGTTGTTTTTATTCTTGTTGTTGTTGTTGTTGTTGTTGTTTAGTAACACTCCGTTGCATTCGGTCTTTGCGACGTTTCCGCCGCTCGTGTCTTTACCGACCACCATTCCTGTTCCGTTCATCGTCGACGTGTCATCGACACACGGCGGGAATTTCGACTTGTCGGCGGCCAACGCGTTGTTGTTGCAATTATTGTCCTCGTCGTCCTCTTCTTCGTCCGACGAAAACGACGGCAACGACGCGTCTTCGATACTGGTCGTGGCGCCGACCACCACGTCTCGGCCGTCGTCCGCCACGAGCGCGGCCACGGCAGCGGCGGCGGCCGCCTCCTTGTGGCCGATTACTGCAGCAGTCTTCTCTGTCGCGACTGCATCGCCGCCGCCGATTACTGCAGCAGTCGTCGTTTCGGCTGCAGCTGCACCTGCACCGCTGCCGATCACTGCACCACCGCTGCCGATCACTGCACCACCGTCGCCGGCGCCGATTTCGACCGACGGTCGTTTCCCGAACGTCGACATTGGTGGCGGCGCCATGGCGGTCGTGGTGCACCAGTAATAGTCGTCGTCCACTCGGATTTCGCTGATCGGCGGCGCGGCGGTGGACGGCTTGGGCGGCGCGGCCGTGGACGGCTTAGTCGGCTCGGCACAGACAGCGACCGGAACCGACGTCGGTTCCGGTGCGGCTGCGGTACAGGCGACGGCTGCAGTGGCCCGCGTCACCGGAACAGTCGGAGGCGCTACCGGCGCGCTGTACTTGCGCGGCGGCGGCGGTGGCGGCGGGTTAGCGTGTTTCGGTTCGTCGCCGTTTTTCTGCACCGCGGGTTTTGCTACCGTCACCTGCAATGGTCTGCTGCCGCCGTCGTCGTCGTCGACGTCGACCGTTTTCAAAGGCGGGACGGTCGCGTTTTTGTCGTCCGGCACCGCTTTGTCTTTTTCCGCTTTGACACCTTCGTCCTTGTCCGCCACCGCGTCTTTAACCGATTCCGCGGCTGCCTGCAGCACTGTTTTATCCTTCTCCGATGCAGCTGCCGCCACTGCCGTCACGTCTCTGTCGACGGTCACCGTCAACGCGGCGGTCGCGTCCTTGTCCGACTGCGTGCGGACGCTTTCCGACGGATTTACCGTGCAACACTGCACGCCACTGTCCGGTGACGACTGCGCTTCGGCGTCGGCGGCCGATGCACCGTACTCAAGAGTGCGGTAGCGCAACGATCCGCCGTGATTCCTGGCTGGCCGTTCGACTTCCGCGGTTTCGCTGACCGTCGTCACCGTACACGGAGAGCTCTGAACCGGCGGCGCCGCCTTTCCCGCGAGGACCGCGTCCACGCGGCCGCTTTCCACGTCGCCGTCCACGACGTCCTTTTCCGCGTCCACGCCACGGTTACCACTTTCGCCCCCTTTGAACACCGTTTGTCTCTGGTTCCACAGACGTTGAGCTTGTCCGCAGACGGTCGACAGTAAGCTCGATTTCCCACATTTCGCCGCACTGTCGTCCGCGCATTTTTCCGGTTTTCCCGGGGCCGCTTCCCCCTCGGTTTCCAGTTCGATGTGCAACCCGTACTTGCGGCTCAGCTCGACCAGGGAACGACTCAGATCCGAGGCTGGAGGTCTGCTCTGTTGTTGTGGCCCCTTATCAAACACCAACCGCAACGAGACCAATTGATCTATACAAACAATAATTCATAAAACATTAATTTTTTTACAATATAGGTAGGTTAACATACATTTATATTTATTATTTATTTTATATTTTTTTAACGGCGAACCATCGATAATTAAATTCGCGTTATTGAATCGCGATATTATAATATTGGGTTTAATCCATTCGAAATAGGTAAGCTTAATGCAACTTAGTTCGCAAAAGCTACGAAATAGACGTAAATCGTGGAAGGAGGACTAAAATGGGCTTATTCACCACCCAAAAGTTACAAAACTTAACTTCGTCAGTATAGTAAATAATGTTAATGCGTATAAATTTATACAACTTGACCTCCCAGATTTATAACCATAAACACGCCAATGATAGGCGATACGACGATGAGTATATTATAATAAATATATTAACGATTGCATCGTCACGTCGACCGGCCACTTTTATTACCTAGCCCCAACGTCGTATATTGAGAATTATCAATTAACGGTGTTCTATGAATCGTGTTTCTTGTATTTGTTGTATGATTTAAAAAATCTCACCATTATGTTATTTTCATATAGGAAATGTATTCGCCTAAATGCAATTACATAAATTTTACAGGCAAATATTAAATTCTATTTCCATGTATATTATATTATTATATATAATTACCAATCTAAGTTCTACTCATTACTTATTAGTCAATAATAATAAATGAAAATCGTTTTAAAATTACAATCTAAAACAAAGTAAATAGTCTAAGTAAAAGCTCTTAAGCATAAATGTAATTGTGTAAAATTATTAATTAAAAATTCCCACACTATACAAATTATGAAGGTGTAAGGTAGAAAACTACAAATCATAACCAAAGCTCAGAAGTTCTAACACTAAAAATTAAAAGAAAAAGTAAGTTTAAGCGCTTTAATATGCATTTTAAAACACCTAAATTAATATAAAAAAAAATATCAATAAACATTGAAAAATGTATGCAAATTAAAACTGTTTTATACATATATTTTTTAATATGATACCTATTATAGGAATTTACTATTTAAGAACTATAGGCATTTGGTCCAACTTTGGAACTTAAATACTTTGAATTCGATAATAAACAATACCTTTAACATTATTCGAAAAATAAATAAATTATTGAAAATAATTGAAATAAATTGTCTGCAGATGTGATCGGCAATGACAACCGATAATGTGCTTATGTTCTATTTGAAAATCAAAATAGGTACAATATGTTATCATTCATGGTTTATATATTTGTATACTTTACTAGAATTGTAATGTTTATATGTTATATCCTTAATCATATGAAAATATGCCTATAAGTCAGAAAAATAGGACTAGAAACCGTAAATAATAAATGCATAAATTAGAAAAATAAAATTTCTCATACCTACATCAGGAAAGTATGAATCAAAATTGTATTTTTTTCTGATATTTTATGGTTTATCAAAAAAAACATATATTTACTAGAAATCTCAAGCTCATAACCAATTAAAAACTAAACCTATAAAAACTAATTAAGTATAACATATAGTATCATACATATTAATTTATAAATGTAACAAAGAGATAAATCATAAAATAATTTGCATACACAATAAAAAAAAAACTTAAAGTTTACAGTTATAAATATTTTACTTCTTCGAATGTCAATTAGTCATAACTCATAAGTGCACAACTAATAACTATCAGAAATTACTAGAATTTCAATTAAGTACTTTTTTGAATTTACTTAATATTTGTATTATTCCTTTAATATATACGCAATAAAAAAACGTAATACAGATAAAAATGTCCAATAGATATCTTATGTACATTGTTCATGCTCTTTTATGAAGGTATTTTTTAAAAACACAATATTATGTGAGCCTATATTTAATTGTTTTGTATGCTGAGCGTCAAACACATGATTAGATTCTTTCAATATCGTTATAGTACATGCTTATTTACTAGTTAGTACTTAGTATTCTAATCGTAACAGTTTATTTAATACTTTGGTTAATACTAAACATACTTAACTCATTACATAGGTATAGTGTATTGAATTATAAATATCCGATAAGAAAGTTTTTTTTTAGAAAAATATAAAATGTTTGAATTTCGCCAATTGAAAGTAAAATAATTCATTACATCATGTGGTTATATATTTTTACAAAGATTTTAGATATACCTATTAAGTTGTATTTATGAAGCATACATATAGTTAGAGTGCTATGAAAGCGTAGCGAGTGAACGCCAAACGCTCAATAACTGTAAGATTATGACCCGTCCTAATCGCGGTTTTCGGTTTAAATTTATCATAAAATAAATTGTCAATGTTTTTACATTCAGTTTTTAATAAAAAAAAATATTCAAACATATCTATCTTACGTGTTTTATTGTATACCTAGCTAGTTGTATAATTGGCTTGTATAAAATAATAGTGGTTTTATCTTAAAATATAAACTCGATTTACTACATTGAGGTGTAAATGGGTGACTATTAATAAAATGAAAGTTAAAGTCGAAATGCATTGAATCATAAAATCCTTTACACAATTTTTATCATCTATACTGCAGTATACATAAATAATAATTTATTAAAAAAAAGAAAATAACCAAATTTGAAAGTATTTTACAATCACAAAATTAATATATTCAACTTTAAAAGTAATAAGCATTGGATATATAATATTTATTATATAAGTTATAGTTTAAATGCAATATAGTATATAATAATTAGTTTTTATATAAAATTACGTATACGTACTGTGAATTTTATTTTATAAATCGTTTTTTTATAAGTTATAAACTTATAACTAACTACCTACATTAATAACTTAAGTTGATATAATTATTTATTCGTAACAGAATAAATATATTTTAATACTAATATATCTACGAGGAGTTAATAATAGATAGATATCTCACAATATGAAATATTTAAATATTAAGTATAAACAAATATCATTATTTTTTTTATCTAATATACACATAGATTCTTTTAAAAAATAAATATGAATAAACTAACTATTATTATATTTTGAACTTATATAGGTAACTTCAATAATTAGAATTTATAACTAATTATACCAATTAAAATATTTAAAATAAATTCCTGATGTAAACCAAAGACATATCCCATCTAGATGTGTAATATATATATTAAAAATATTTAGTGAAATTATAACATGGATATTTTATTCGTGAAGGGATGTCCCAGAAAACAGAAATAGTTAAAATTTTAATATTCAAAAACTTTTAGATACTAGAAATTGTATACAAATAATATATTTAAGGATATTTCATATTGTTTTTATTTGACGTAAATGTAGAATAAATGTAGGATATTACGTAAGAGTAGTTATTATACTATTTTAATAATATTGTTTTTAGAAACAATTTTCAATAAAACAATATTTTTATAAAAGCATCCATGTATGAAGTAGATAGTATCTTCATGGATATTATAAGCGATTCTTCTTAAAGAAATTCTAAAGCACTCAAAGCATACAATGCGAAAATGTATATCTGTTCCGACTCGTTTAGTAACATAACCAATTTAAAAAGTAGGTAATGCACTGACTGATCATATAACCGTATCTACCATTCCAATAAAAGTAATAAGTATTATAGCCTTATAGGTCCGTTTCATAGTGATACCCTGGGGTATCACAACATAAAAGGTAATGAGGAGGTTTTCGGAAAATCTGCTTGAAATACAATAAACAACAACAAAATTGGCAATAGCAAAACACTATATTTTTCATACGGTTTGTATACGTAAAAACATATAAATAATAGTATACTGCTATGGAATACTGAATGGCACTGTGTTACAAAAAACAAATTAAGAGAAATAAAACACTTATCATTCTATTTCCTTTGAACTCCTCATTATAATTTACTAGATAGAATCAAAAATGGTCACACCAAGATCTCACATAAATACTTGATAATTGATGGTACAAACACAAACTAAATCTCCATTATATCCTTCATACAATGTAATAAATGACCGGTCAAACACATTTATACATACTCCAAACTTTACAGATGCTAAAAATGAATCCGACATACAACATACTGTACAATCGTATCATTTTCAGATGTAAAAAGTCTAATGTTAGTTAATAACCTTGTAGTTAATGGTCAAAAAAAAAAAATGTTAATGTATTTTAAACTACCATATTTTATTGGATACCACAAGTACCTACTATAAGTACGATCAAACTAACGCATGTAATCGTAACTTTACAGTTGTAAACCACAATAATTATTCCCTACCAGGAACAGATTTCTAAGGCAAATATTGGTTTCATTGATAATATTTTACAATACCTATAGGCTACGGTTAATTAACCTGGTTTATTTTTAACTATGTGTTTTGAAAAATCCTTTAAGCTTTAACAAAAGAACAATTGATAAAAATATAATTTATCATTACAAAGCTGTTCTTTTTTTATACTTTATTTTGTTTCAGCGTATACTTAAGTCTTATAGCACCCACTTAAAATTAAATATTAATATTACTAGGTATTTTTATAAATATGAGTAAATTAAATGTAAAATAATGATAAATTATACTTATTCACAACTTTAAAGTGTCTATAAGTTTAAAATATGTATTGTATATAATATAACAATTTATTATATATTACACGGAAAATGTAAGAAATCAACATTATAACTAAATACTCGTATATATAAAATCGGCTATTTAGGTACTTGTTTCATGAAATCAGAAAAATTTGATAATTGAATTTTGTGAATAAAGCAGAATTTTTTTTACCGAATACAGAATTATTTAATTTATTACGCTGCAGTTTTTTACACGATAGGCGAAAATTTAGAAATATTTTTAAAAAAATATCACTCAAGAAATATATTTTTACAAAAATTATTACTTTTAATACAAATTAATGAAAAAAAAAATGTTTAAGCTGCCCAAAACGTAATTTCTCATTGGATGATCAAAAGTAAAACTTTTATTTTTTAATTTTTTTTTTAATTTTCGTTTTTAATTTAAATCATAAACATAAAAAATATATAATAAATTAGATTCCTTAGTTTTTACTCCCAACAGTTTATAGATATCGAAAATACACAGTAAGAATATTATGTTTTATAGTTGAAAGTTCAAATTTTGTCGAAATTCGTTAATAGGCACAACAAGTAGGTACTTATATAAACTACAAACATACATATACCTACCTACATTTCTGTACTACACAATGTCAGTCGGTTTTGATCTACGAGTTATAACTACATCAAATATAGATAATATATATTTGATTTAATGAACTTATACAGTTTGATTATTATTTTCGTGTGTTTTATGTATTTTTATGTTTTTAAAAAGAGCCTTGTCAATAATATAACAAAATCAACAGTATTATGTTTTTAAAAATGTTAATTTTATATCCTAGTCAATTTTCGAGTCGATTTCAATCGACCTAATGTTATATAACAAATATATATTTTATTTTATCTTAAAAAATGTGTATACATAATATATATTTTAATAAATTTAACTTGGGCTTATTAAATTTGTATACAAGTTAAATTATATTTTTTTATATATGTATAAACTATGTATACATTTTTAAACAAATACAGTTACTTATTTAATCCACCTAATAGTATATATCTTATAGACTAATTAGCCTTAAAAAGTAAAAATCAATTTCCATTTAAACTATTGTAAATACAAACTTGACTATATTTTAAATTATTATGTATTATTACTTTAAATAGACATCAGTTTTTCTTATATTTTACCTTTTGATCCATCGTTATGTTTACACATATAGATTTTTTTGCCATCTTCTTCTTTTAATGACAATTCATTTTCCAGCGACCCTTCGCTTAAAGACGACGAGGACACGCGCACGACTCTAGTCAATCCCTTTTTAGTGACGCAGTCACTATTATAAGCATCCACTGAAAATGCTGGATTATCAGTGCCACCATTTTTTAGTTGATGATTTTTCACAGGAGCCGATGTTTGTAGTACGAGATTTTTGTCTGTTGAAATGTATACAGATTTACATATTTTAAGAAAATAAAAACATTTTATTTAATAATATAAATACATTTATTTATTTATATAATTAATCCATTGTTATGAACTTAACCAAACACCACAATGTATGTATTATAAATAAACGTGACCAAAGTAATTTTATTGTAAATAAATACTAAAATTTATTTGAATAATTCAATATTAGTTAATAATATACTGTTGTCACCACTTGATTGTACGGAAATAGTACCTAAAAAGACATCAGACATTCGTATAGTATGAGGCGACATTTGGCGAGACATCATTGGAATCCCTAGTCAACGGATTCCAATGCACATGTTGTATCCTAACATAGAATTCCAAATTTCTGATTTCTATTTTGAAATGTTAGCATGAAATATTATCATATTATTATATATTCGAGGAATTCAATACACGATAATGTGTTTATGTATAATAAGTGTACAACACTATAAGCATGTATAAAATATGTATAGTAATTACTAATTTTATTATTACCTGAATTGCTTTTCCACCATAACGATGACCAGTCATGTTCTCTTCTCTTACAGTAAATAAAATATATCGCAACAATTGCCAAAATCAATAACATAGTGCAGAGGAAAGTTGTCCATACCACAGCGGACATATTACTCGAGCCGCAATGCTGCTGTCCTTCGTCTGCCATCACTGAGTTTTTCGTAGTTATGGTTGTGATGATGAATAATAATAATAGCACAAAACGTGTGAAAATGTCACTCTTCCACCGTGGCCGGGGCCACCACATTATTGGATTTTCCCACGAGCTCTATAAGAAAAGTTGTCAAAACACCGATAAGTAAACACAAGAACAAAATATAAAATTATTATATTATAGAGTGTTGATATTTTATATTTATTTATGTATATTAACTAAAATACTACGTTAACTCTATATAGTCTACATATACGCATATATAGGTACCTACAACCGAAAATTTTTCTTGTGTCTAAATTGTCCAATTAACAAACACGCTTTCGTCGATCCGATGAAAGCGCTTACCAAAAATAAACTCACAAGCCACGGATGTGATGCTGCTGCTGCTGCTATATGCCGGCACACCGTGTTTCTCTCGAAGAATGCAGTTTATCGGACGTGTCGTGGGTGCGCCGGGAAAGAGAGAACCTGTCTGCCAGGTACAGCTACCATCTTTGCCTACTTTTACAATCTCGATAATATATCGTGTACGATACATAATATACACACAACTGTACAATATATAAGCATGTTGCGTGTATATCGGTCTCACGCGTGCGAGATGAGCAAATTAAATGTATATTTTAAATATGTACACAAATCTAAGTACCTATATAGTCAAACGAGGCGTGAGGCACGTGACGACATAAGAAGGCAGGTCATAATTTGATCTTAATTATAATACAGAATACATTCTTCTTGTACGAATAATAGTGGATTGGTATGATGGTACACACGTTAGAGAGAACCATACGGATACGGTATACCGATATTTATCATCTCAGTCGTTCACTCGCTCACATGGTAATGTGGTATAAGTATATAGTAAAAGCGCTCTAATGAATATCAATCATAATAATGAGTGACGAGTGATTTTAGAGTTGAAACACGTCCTGTTATAAAAGCGAAATAAAATTATATTTTCAAGGGCATCAGCAAGTTCATAGACGTGTTTATATTTTTTGAAAAGGGAGGGGAAATATAATAATAAGTATGCTATTGACGAGGTCCAATCCCAGCAAACTCAGTATTATATATACACGTAATATATATACATCAGTGGCGTATACAGGGGGGAATATATGATGGGTGATAGAACCCCCTTTAATATGTTTGATATTTAAATTATTTTGTAATTAAGTATAAAAATACTATGAGTCATTAATGTTATTTTTTCAAAAATAAACACAGTCGAACCAGTCGGTATATGCATTGATTGGCCGATTATTTTTTTTTGGTCTAAACTATATTTTAATTTATATAATATATATATATGTATACATATTGATGACAACCCTCTTAAAAAATTATTGATACTCCACTTACGCCACTGACATACATACATAGCGGAGAATGGTAACTATTAAACTATGAGTTGATGAAATAGTCATGACTGCAGTAGTCAGTATGGACTTAACAGCCATATAAGGTATTTCATACTCGACATGTTGCAACTTGCAATAAAGGTATACATGTAAACTTTGAAGTATGTAATAACCCTGATAACTAAAAAAAAATTATATTTTAATAACGATTTCTATCATTCATCGAAAGTGGTAGGAGTTATTGATGTGGAATTTATTATTATTAATAATTAATTCTCATATCTACCATGAAATCGGTATACAAAAACAATCCCTAATCATATTTTAGAGTTGTACAATTATGTTACATAACTAAATGTACCAAGTCGGTAGATTTTTTTTCAGATGATATTTCAATTATTTTCCGATAAAAGTTCCAAAACAACCTCGATAATTTTATCTTTGTTATACTTCTAATACAATATGGCATACTGTGATATTTGTTTTCGAATTTTCGATAGTATGGTTGAATGTTCAGTTAAGCAGAGATTTTTAAACTATATAATAGAACTTGTTGTTTTACTACGCCTTATTTATATACAATATAGAATCACATTAAAATGACTAAAGGCTAAATGCAGATAAGGCAGAACAATCGCAAATTGTAAAAGCTCTGCTTAAACTTTATAGTATTGATGAGTAACAGATTATAGCCTCCTGGAAAATCGTTTTTGGAATTTAGTCATTAAGAATGATTTATGTAGGTAGTAGAAAAAATATTTAAAAAGAACCTATACACACACATATCATAAGAGTTGTTATTCTCGAAACACGGCAGGTCGACGTTTTCTATTTTTAACGAATTCCTTAGTCTCTCGGTTAGTGTCCCATCCTTCTTGCCGTCTTCCCAGAAAAAATCTCTATATACGCCCCTAGCTGTAGTAGGTATATATCATGTAATAATATATACACGCACGAGCCACGGATACGGCCGGTTATAGGTATATATATATACTGCAATATGTGATATACATTATACATATATATATATATTGGTAGATAGCACGGCTATAGATACTAGTATCTATAGCCGTGGTAGATAGGCAAGTACACATCGTACAACCTACCTATATGTACAATCTACGACCATACGATATGTGTATATGATATCGGTGCGTGTGGGGATGCACTCGTCGGTGCAGCGGAGAACGCCGGCGCATGCAGCACTCTCTCCCGCGGTCGGAACCGACATGACCTCCAACCGGATACATGGAGCCGGCACCGTCGTCGGCCCACCCGCGGCACAATGTCACGGTCACCGCCGTGCGCCGGGCGAACGTGTATTTATAATAAAGGCAGCAATAATATAACGATACGAAACTCGATGGATTTGTTTTTTTTTTTATGGGTGTCTGGTGCGGTTTCGTCGCCGCGGTGAGATACGGCGAGCAGTTTGATTTCTTGCTCAAACTTCGACGGCGACCGGTTGTGTGCGTATATTATACACGTTTACAATATATACGTACGTATATAATACGGGTATATCTATTATTATTATTATTTAAGCGTATCCTACGCGGCGACGGATCCGAAAATGTTTACCCGGGTCCCGGAGCGATGTGAGTACGACGAGAAAGTGCCGCCGCCGCCGGCCGGTTTTCTACTGTGCGCGCCCGTCGTCGGACTTACGGCCACCGGGTAGGCACGCGGGACGTCACCTGTAGGCTGTTGTAGTACGCATTCGTCTTACCGTTGTACGGGCATGACCATATAGGCGTATAAGAGGTTTACAACACTCGTATACGTTTCAGTAACACGCGAGATGTACTATATAACATTATAATATATATACATAGATAATACGTATACCTGCAGTATAATATAATATAGTAAGTATAGTGTATAGTAGCGTACGACTATATATTATAACATGTGCACGTATTTAGTACCTATTACAACTGAACGTAAGCTTTGGCGGTGTACAATGCGTGATGTGTCTGCCGGATATTTATAATTCACCTGCACGACATATGCACTTGAAATGAACGAATGGTACTGAAGTATATATAATATGTATAATATATGTAATAATAGGGAACGTACATAATATTATTATTATAGCGTATAGAATAACGTCGACGACGACGACGGTGCGGTCAGCTGCATATCGGTGCATCCGGTTTCGTGGTGGTAAGATTATTATAATAATTATCGTCATCATCAACGAGTATATAATGTACACGACAGCAGCAGACACAGGTACACTTGCGCCAGACGCATTGTACACATCACAACCCTAACGAAACCTGTTGCGCTTGCGCGGTGCTATTGTCCTGCGTCGAGTATATAATAATATTATGTATATATTATTATTATCATTATTATACCTACACGTAATAATATTGTGTTGGCGTGAACATGACAATGACGGCGGGAAAAATGGTATTCTCACCGCGTACGCATATACACATCACTCGTCGTTTCACACAACAATTACTTTACCTATCGTATAATAATATAATAACTATTACCAACATAGGTATACAATATATAATATTTATATCGTTTTCTAGACACATCCACGATACGCATCCACCGATACTGAATTTATTGGCCGACTGCGTATATAATTATTAGTCTCGTCGGAATTCATATATATCGTTATTCTGTATACGCGCGGATAACCGTAGGTATATTTCCGGAGTGCGTCCCGCGCGAAAAAGAGAAAATTTCGACCTATATGTTAACGGGTCCGTTTCGGTTAGGCCACTGCAATTAATCGTACTTAGGTATATGTCTATATAATATATGCGTTGCACGCGGAACCCGCGGGTTACCTATAGGTGCATATATATATATATTATATTCGAGAGTGATATGCACTCCAGATACATTATATTATTATATAGGTAAATACCTACATAATACTTAATACAAATTAAAACAATTTAAATTACCCTACGGAACGCGTCATAGTAGGAAATTGATGTATATATCGACAGACAACGTAATTAATTTACAACGCTATTTAAAAGTGTCGTGCTTAAGTATATATATATAGGCGATAAGATATATTATACTATGTATCTATTGTATACGAGTATGCGGTAGTGTTAATAATATTGTTAATACTCACTCGAAATGTTGACGCTTATACGTTCCGTGAAAATCTCAAAATATCTCTGTTCGATGCCGTCACCGCCTGTTAAGTCGTAGGTAAAGATGCGGTGATCCCGAGGTGAAAATCTGTTTCGATGGGAAAAACAACAAAAATTAGACTTCATAGTATAACACGTTATAATAATATAATATAATATAAGGGTATAGAACGAGAGCGCAATAAAGTTTAGCGAAACGTTATTGTAATCTTCGGTGCAGGTATCTCGTATTATCGTTATTATCGTCAGGTATATAGGTATTTATAGTAAACAGCATAATATTATAATAATCGAAATTAAAAACATCGTGTCGCTCGCGACCGTATATTATGATATTGTGCACTTACATTACTATAACGCGAACCGATCAAATTTTTTTTTTACCAACCTTCCTATATAGGTACGAAGTGTATGTTATTACGAGTTACGGTGGTATTACGAGCAAAACAATATTATAATATTATTTTCGTGTTGCTACTGGTGCTGCTGCTGCTGCTGCTGCAACACTATATACGCCGCACTGCGCGCAGGTCGACGACGATATTGCGACTGATACACTGCACGTACCGCACGAGAAGAACACGGTACGACTACGAGTTGCCGACCCCGCCGAGACGCTCTTCGCCGGCACAACGAAAAAAAAAAAACGACACGCGGCGGCGGCGGCGTTGTGTGGATTTTCGTTCGGTGCGTGTGTAAAATTTCACTATTCGCCCGCCGGCCGAATGCCTACAACTTTTACGCCGCACACAAACGACGACGAGCGCGCTCGCACGCACACGCGACGATATTCTCTGGGCGGCGCGCGTGGTGTAAATATTATAATAGAATTATTATTACGTACGTACGTTTTTCGGGCATGTCATTATAATATCGTCGTCGTCGGCGGCGGCGGACGGGCCGGGGGAGCGCGCGGAGCCCGGCAAACGTTTCGGTAGGCGGCCGAACCCAACCGGTTTTCGGTCGCCGCCGCCGTTTGGCTTTTCACTAAAAAAATAATATTATTACGATAATAATCGCGCGCGATGTGCGCGGCTCGTCGTCGCCGTTAATGGGTATAATATATTATATTATTATTATTATTATTTTGGGGACCACCGCCGCCGCTCTTTGCCTTGCCACCTCGAAATTACCATATTTGATTTGGATTTCCCGTGTCGGCTTAACGCGTTTCTATAACGGTTGTGGCGGCGGCGGTGACGATAGGACGCACGCGCTTTTGTCGTCACCGACCCCGATGAATAGGACTTAAACGATCATCGTTACTATAACGTAAAAATATTATTGTCATATTACGGTTTACGTAGGTACCTACTCGTTGTATTATAATACCTACGCACAGACGGTTACGCCGACTTAAATATTATGTAGGTACAGCGATCAACGCGGATGACTATATTTTTATAGTGTCTACGACGAGAACAATTCGGTATTTAGTAAAAAAAAAAAAAAAAGTTAAAAATAAATTCCATCGCCGCCGTAAATATTATTATTATTATTATGTAGGCAGGTATGCTTACAGGTTCTGACGAGTCGTTAATATAGAAAGCTAAAGCTGCAGTAGATAAGCCGCCGGGAGTCGGGGGGGTTCACACGTACGTATATTATTATAATACAAGCAATACAAATTGATGTTAAAATATGTATGTATACGACCGTCGATCGTGTACAGAATAGATATGTCTATGCGTTTTTCTCTATTTTTATTGTGATTATATTACCATAGTAAAACATTTTTATGTACCGATGCAGATTGCAAACATATCCCATTTCGACCGTGTGGCGTGTCGACCGCATAATATAATTAATAACAATAAATATCACATCACTCAAACAATGGGCGCATAATATTGTGTGGCACGATGTGACAAAACGCCGTGACCACTTCATAAACGTTTAATGTTCGACAATAATACGAAACGATCGATGAAAGATATTCGGTTGACTGTTAGTATTTTATGTCTCCTATAGGTACAGTGGCGTAAATTGGTCCCGATTTCTGGCGGTATGAAAAAGTATTTAATTTTTCGACCAAAAACGTTCCAACATATTATTGATAAATCTCTTATTATATTATCGATTATTAGATTTTATTATTAACTAATAGTTATTAAATAAGTTCTTAAAAGGAAAAAATGCAACGGTTTATATTTTACCTACAGGAGAATATTAAAATATCACGAATGAAACCATATGGAAGGGTTACGAATGGTTAATGAGTGATAAAGCAAAATTTATCTTTGGATCGCATGTTGCATTTACCTATAACAATTATAGAAATTGGACTGTAGAGGTTGGCGAAATGGGCGGACGCAACTAAATAAGAGGGCTCATTTGAGTTAAATCAAATTGGTTTTTTGTAAAAAATGTATTTTTCTTATTAATTATTTAAATCAAGTATAAATGTGTATTGTACAAAAATTACATACTGGATTGCGGTTTGTATATTTTATTAGTGTACTACTTTTACATTTATACTAGGTATATTACTATACCTACTCGTACATAATGATATTTGCGTGCATGGAACGTACAGCCATGTAACAGCTATTAATTATTAACTTATTAACTATAACAACTCAATAATTTGAAAAATATAGCGGAATTTTAATTAACACGTAAGAATGTAATACAATAATATTATAAAAATTATAATCAGAAAAATGAAAAGAAAATAAGCGCCAAAAAATGAAATTGCCAAGGGCGCTATGGAGAGTAGTTACGGCACTATAAGTAGTTCTTATTTTTATAATAATAACAATAATTTCTTTATTACGGAATAAAATATTCCAATATCAATAATAACAATATAATAATAATCTATATTCTATATACATTATATGTAGTTTAGTAAGTAATATTTAAATAACAATAATAATAAAATAAAGACAAAGCTTATCGAGAATAGGTAGGTACTTAAAGAAGCAAATCAAAATGTAATACAGTAAAGTGTTATGTGCAGACATTAAATGTTAGCAGGACTATGTGACAAATATTTAGTTTTAAAATTTGACAGATAGAATGTAGGTTTATTTCTAGAGTTTATTGTATTTACCTTAAAGTTTAATAGGTACTTCAAGAAGTTCTGGACAATCAATCATATTATGCTAGTATGCAATCATTTCAATAAGAATATTAAATTTAATGTGAGGTATCTATTTTTTAAAGAATCAATTTTAAAAAAATTACTGCTTATATTATATCCCGAACGAATGAGGGGTTCTTTTCACGTTACATTTATATGACAGTTATCTTAAAAAATTATTTTGAATTGAGGAAAGGCTGGTATTTTGTTCGATATTGTCAGTATGCCATAATAAATGTAGCATATTATATTTGAGATTTAACTAATGAGAAATATAAAGTTTTTAATGCTGAGCTAGTAAAGTATATAGATATTAAGAAATCAATTACACATAAATTGAATATCAAATGAGCAGACTGCAACGGAAAAATAATGCCAACAGACGTATTTTAGCTTAATATAATAGCAATAGGTAATGTATACCTATTCCGACTACTCCTTTGTATATAGCATAGAGAAAATTACAATTTTGTACCTACCATAATAAATGTTTAGTTTTAAAAATATAAATTATAAGTCGAGGTAACTAATACGACCTATTCATACAAATGTTCTCAATTTTTTGGCGGTACAAAAAGATGTGATTGCACTGGTCAATCGATATCGATCTTGTGCATTATATAATAATAATATAAAAGAAGATGTAGGTACTGACCGACTAATCAACATGCAGCCAAAACTATGATAGCTATAAATTAAAGTCTTGAAGTTTATTTTTTTTAAAAAACTTAAATACGCACTCAGAAAATATTATTAAAAAGTTTGCATTTTAAAAACGGGCTAAGGCAAAGATTTTTTGGCTAACGAATAGCTTTTTGTTTATATTGGGTTTCCATTGGTTACCTCATCACCTGTGTTATTTATATTCGGTCAAAACCGTCCGAACGATCGCGTTTAAAATCTGTGTAGTGTAGTTATGCATTTAACAGAGTTTTAGACGAGATAAACGCTAACGAGGTTTGGCACTAACATGGCAGTTATTTTTATTTTACTTTTTTTTATGTATTATAATAATACAATATAGTCCACACTCTACACGTTGTCGGCGAAACGAGAATTGATATTACTCCGTTTACCGATTCTGCAGCGTTCGGTCACAAACCGAGACATAGATGGCGCGACGAAATTGACGTCTGGCAGTGGCAACTAAAACTTGTAGTACTATATCTATGCCCCTTAGCGTCCACTACAATTATTACACCAGTACACATTTTTACGATTGAAATAGTATTTATTTTTACGACTATATAGTGCTAGTGTAGATAGTACCGCAGATTCTTAATCTGTGATAGTACTATCTCAAATCGTGGTTAGTACCACTACTACCACTAGGAACTCTACGAAAGTGATATCGCGAGGAGCGGGAGCATTTCGACGGGTGATATCCGTGTATTAGATAACGGTGGAGTACGAACTACACGGTACGGTTTTGTTGTACGCTGACGAGTTTTTTTTTTTTTTTTTTACAGTTCGATTTTCTACTTCCTTCAGTCTGTTTTTTCGAAGAAGTTTTTCGTTTTTTTTTTCTGTTACCTCAAATGAACCGCACCAATGTTTATCGAATTTAATTTGTGTATTACCATCAGTAATTATTGTATGTGTTCGATTATGGTTCGTTTATCAATGCGGGACATATTTTAACGTCATTTCCGCGTTGTGCGTTCGGCGTACCTTTACTTACTATAACCTGTTTAGTATTTAAAGGCGCCGCCATCATGGACGCTACTGTTTATCCGGATTCCGACGAACCAAAACAAAAATGTCTATCCAAGTCAGAGTATAACGAAATGGTTGACTGGATAGACTCTTTGATCAAAAACAACCATGATTTTATTTTAAACCGGTATGGCCTTTTGGCCTCAAACACACTCAGCAGATACTCCCAGTAAGTGGTATAGATGTAGTACATATTTTGTTTTATTCATTCTATTGTATATTAAATTATATTTTTGTCGTGTAGCTTACATAAAAATACTGTACTAAGTATTATCGATGGTCGAATTCAACAATACGTTCGGTTTCGTCATCATAAGGTCTTTTCAAATACTTCTAATGCTAATTCCCCTTCACACTCTTCAGCAACATCTAGAATTTCTGCTACAGCAAAATCTAAGCTACTATCTAATCATCGTCAGCAAGACCATATTAATAAACAATTAATCAATTCTACAAAAACAATGAATGAGAGGCAAGAAATTTTTTAATTGAATACAATTAAATTTTTTTTTTTGTTCCGTATATTAATAATTTATGTATCTATAGGTACAAGGAATTAGTAGCCAATGGTACTGTATCATCTCCATTAATCGCATTAGCTGATAAACTGCGTATGCCAGCTATGTTGGTTGCAAAAGTTGTACTCGCCGATCAGATAAAAGAAGAAAAATTGAAACAGAAACTTGATCTGCAACATTCTAACAATGACGACAGTTTAAATAGTAGCATTGATACAAGTGGTGTATCAAATGCTAGTAACTTTCAAAATGATAGTTTTACTGAGTCAAAACAGAATGTAAGCATCAACGACTCGACAGCTAAAGAATTGGATATTTCAAATAGTATTGATGAACAGTTATCCAAACAGTTAAACTGGCTCACCTGTAAACTACGCTCAATGCATAAATCTGAATTAGCATTAAATCAATCTGATAATAGCTTGACTAATACTAGTCATTCATACAATATGCCGCCACCAACTAATCATACACCTCATCAATTGGCCATGTCTACTTGGTTGATACGTAAAGATCCACAGTTGGCTTATGAAGTATTTAAATCTTCTGTTGTTGATGGTTATTATGGATCATGTGTCGAATTTATCAAAAGGTATAATTTATTTGGTTTTTTTTTTTTTTATTAATTATTATCTTACCTTTAAATTGTCTTACAGCTGCAATGGCAAGCGCTTTGAACAAATTTTAAAACAAAATATGACGGGTTTGACCAAATCTCAGACGAACAGACCAGAAAGAAATTATACAACTGAAAAGGAATGTCGTCTTCGTGGTTTGGATATGACGCCTGATGTGGTTCTTAACGAACCTATTGCCATTTCTCTATCTGACGTTGACAATACAAAATATGATCAAGAATATACTGCAACTAATTATGTTGGAGGTAATGAAAATGAAATTAGAGTGCTCAATTGGATAGAGTCAAAAGCAATGTTTGGTGGTCCAGATCAATTACGTAAAGCTACTCAAGGCCAATTATTTCCTTACTGGAATCGTTATGGTCCTGGAGCTGTAATTTATTGGTTTGGACATATTTTGGAAGATAACGGAAAACATCATGGTGTCCATGCTGGTGTTTCAATAAACAAATATAATACAGACATCACTTCAACAAGCATTACTTCACCATCTAAAACTGATTTAGCAGAATTGTCTGCATTCAATTTTTGGTCAAAATATTGTTTATTAATGGACGGATTTCCTGCCTCTAATAAAATTGTTATGCATAACCATCAACATGGTTTAAAAAAGAAAAACTCAACTACAGTACAATGACAGTTTAATTATTTATACAAAGTAAAACAATAAAGTACAATTTTTAAAAAATAAACACACTATTTTGTAATATTTTTAGTTTAGTACATTAATTTGTGAGACCTGATAAAATAAGAATAAGTAATATACATATTACCATGATTATAAAATATAGAATCTATAATCAGTAACGTTACTCATTTACAATAGGACAATTTTACATTTAGTAGTGTAAAATTATTTCAGTTGTTACAGTTATACTGTAATTAATACATATTTATGTAACAGGTCAAATTTATTTCAAGTAGCAGATTGTTTATAAGATTTAGTGTTTAAAATGCGTACGCCACACATGGCACAAATACCTTTCTTATAAGCGCAACTCTGGCAATAGTGTCTACCTGGTTCATGCACCTTCTGTTTGCATATTCTGCACACGCCAAATGAGTACATAACCGAAGATGATCCCGTCTTAAGTGCAGATTTCGAAGACACTGTTGAGCCGGTTAGAGTCTTGATTTTTCCAATGGTTTGTAATCGTTTGTTGTCCTGTTTACTAACGGAATTCGTATCGATAGCATTACGACATCCCTGTTTCCAAGGATCGGGAGTGGCTGTTACACCCAATTTTTTCTCGCACTTCTCGCACACCATTTTAAACAAAAAAACAAATCTCGTAACCGTAATATTATACTATGCTGGTGTTCGTGTTTACGGGAACACGATTTATATTAATTCGTCGCACGAACGTAAACGGAAAACGCGATAACTCTAGCAGGTGATAAGGACGCCGCGTCAAATGATAAGCCGAGGAAGCAGGAGGCATGCAGTGGTACCGTGGAGGTAAACAATTTATTCCGTGTTCGAGAAATCATAATATATATTTATTGCATAATATTATAATATATAGAAACACATAGTATAATAATAATATCATACAGGTATTTCTTTTGGAGCAATAGGTTGTTTTTTTTTTTATAAACGTATAATTAAGTACTCTATATAAATGATATTATATTATAATGATAAATGACAATATATCGTGTAGAATAATAGTTTACTATGCGTAGACACCTACAGTAGCTATTTTTTAAATCGCCTATAGAATATATATTATCTTTATTTATAAAGGTCTGCGTACGACTACAATAATATAATATTTTCGTCGCGAGATTATTTACTATATAATGTACTAACCACTAAATTAATAATAATTAGTAAAGAATATTATATTATATTGTTTTTGTAACGACACGCGGTTATTGAGTATACGTAATGTTTTGTGTGCGTGTTTGCGTGTGTGCCATAAAATATTATATATATCTACGTAGTTTTCTTCTGGTTCAACAAAACGGAAAACATCAGAAAACGACGATAGACGCGATCGTACACACGCAGACACGTCATATTATACAGGTAATATAAAAAAAAAATATATGAAATACGTTTTTGATGTTTATATAAATTTAAATCGTACAACGCGACGACGGATTTCGCCGATATTCGAAACTGAGAAAAAAATAGAGAAAAAAAAATATACAACGGCATTGCGGCGATAAAATCGCATGCGCGGCTATATAGGTATATTATGTATAATAGACGTACCCTGTATAACCTTATATAGACTTTCGGACGGACGACGATAAATACTAAACGCTAAAGTACACAATTTTTTTTTTTTTTTTTTTCAAACACTTAATCGATATAAACTCACTTAACGCAATATGATAATATATTATTACGTATATATATATAATTATTATCCTAAAATTCACTAAAATAACTTAGGGCGCGTGTATTTAAAAATGCGTGTATGTATGTATGGGGCGTGTGTGTAAAAAGATTCAGCACGTTGTGCAGGTTTCGTTTTCACAACTTGTCGACGATCTCGTACTTTTTACGGAAATCTAACGATCCGTCTCCAGCACCCCCGGCGCGTCGCGAGTCTTGCTTCTTGCGCTCGGCCAATCGTCGGCGCAGCTCGGCAGCCGTCATGTTCAGATTTAACGTCGTAGTAGTGGTGGTGGTGGACGAAGTAGTAGAGTTTGCGGGCTTTGCAGTGTCGTCGCTGTGGTTCGGCTGCAAATCAGTATAAAAAAAAAAACGAGTACGTTTAGTACATAATATATTATATGTTATTTAAATTACATCATGATTTAAGTTTTCAACAATATTATTACAAGTGAAAAATCTGGTGTTGCAATTAGTGCCGGGTTATAAATTTAATATCACACATCACTGATACTTGTTTGTATACCTATCTTAAGAGTAATATAATAAAATTCACAGACGATAGACGCGCCTAATACGCATGTTTACCCCCTCCGTGCTTTAGTTTACCTTGAATAATTTTTTTACGTCTCACGAGATTTTTTTTTATAAATTGATATATTGTAATATTATTAGTTAGGCTAGTCTCGAGAGGGGGTGTAAGTGTAGAGGTTGTCACCCCACACCCGTGTATAACCAAAAAAAAAAAAAAAACTAAATGAAAATCGACAAGAAAATTATTACTGATGGACGATACCAATAAGAGTTCAGATAATATTATATCGAGATGATGTCGGGTGCACTAACTAATGCACTACATTATGTTCTCTCAGCGTTGAGACCTTACAGTAGTCCTGTGTTGTTAGCTTTAATATTAACGTTAGAATTGGCTCATTTTCAAACTTTAAAGTTAAGAACAGTATTTATTATGTTTATACAATATTTCAATTGGTCTGTACTCTGCAGTGTAATGATCATTTTTACATTGTTATTGTATTTTATAAAGTACTCATAAAGTCATAACTTTCATACAAATTGAAATGTCTTGTATAAGCTAAAGTACAAACACAGACGATTTCCTTATCTTTAATAGTTTGATAATATGGCAATTCACTCTATAATATTAAAGCTATAACAACACAAATTGGGTTTTCTGAACGTAAATTTATCGTGTTGTGTGTGGTTTAGAGAGAAAAAAATAGTGCGACTGACATCCAATCTAATAAATTTTTAATGACAAATCTAATTGGTCAACAAATAACTAAAATATGTTTATAGTTGCAGCAGCTGTGGATTGCAGTTGGTTAGGTTTTAGTGATATAAAAAAAAAAACTTATATTATTTTAAACGTGTACGTCATTCTACCAAAATTATTGTATATTACAAATTATCAAGTGACAATAAAAACAATCTAATTTGTTATAAACTTCTAGGGGAGGAGAAGACTAAGTGGACTTAGTCTCAAATTGCGCTTACGTAGTAACATGTAGCTAAAACGTCTATACATATATAGACCGAGTGGACGAAGACTGGAAATCGGCCATGGGAAACGGGTATAATTTAGTTATATTTATAAATTGTCGGCTTCAATATAATGTGAAATTATAATTATCGGACCAAGCATCGATTTCCAAATCGCCATTCCAGCCAGCCCACTCCTGCATGATCTTTTTATTCTAACGTAAAAAGACAATGGGAATCAAATTATAATATTTTATAATATTGCTTATGATTAAAATTTATTTTAAAATTATGAAATATATCCTATTATTAAATATGATATCATAGAATATTCAAATATACAATTTATTATTGCAATTGACCGCGTGACCACATAAAATTGCTATTGTAATATTGTATATGTTTATAAGTATCGTTAATGACTCACGATCTTACTGTGGGTTTTTGATTTAAAATTGACACTTCCGTAAATGGAAAATGTAAACACATATCGGCTATCAAATTATTGAGTACTGTTGCAAATTTACAATTTATGAGTGAGTCACGAGGCGGAATTTTCAGAAAATAATACTAGCTTAATATTAATATTATTTTGTTAATTTTGCAGGTACATCGTATTACGCACGTTTTCAAGAAATTAAAACTGCAATTTATTTTGTTTATACAGAACATAATTAGTACCTATTATTATTAAAATACATTCCTAATTGACTTTTAATATTTAATAATATATTTAATGGCTATATAGGTACATAATGATTTTAATTATGGTTTGGTTTAATCGCACCTATTTGTAAGCAAAGTATGTTGTTGAAAATCGGGTGTAAATGTGTAATTGACATCTTTCTGGCATGGGACACTTGATTTTTATTCAACTCGATATATACCGTATACCTAATAATACTAAATATTTAGGTACCTATACTACAAATTTATGTTTAAAACCATGGCGGGTATAAGAAAAAATATACAATTAATAACCTTAGTCCTTAAGACATTTAAAATATCATTTTACTTTCCGTTTGCGTTGCGTGTAAAATGTGATAATTATGAAATCCAATTTGTGTAATTACCAATACTTATTTACATACGATTACGTATTTATGCTATACCAAACTACTTATTAACATTATTTTTAAAATATAATCATAAAAATATACATAAATTATATTTAAAGAACAAAAAGTCTTGTTTGAAACTTCCGAAACGAATTTTTTACAAATTCACAGAACCGTTAATGCATGATAAGCATGCAGTTAGAGCAGACAAAATCATATGTGTCTAAAAGCTCGATATTTTATGAAGTGGTCTGCACTAATCTTATTAAACATCTCTCATACCAAATCGACGGTAGGTACACGGGTTGCGGGTTGGGCAAGTACCTACCTATATGTAAATATATACAATATACATATCATCACACCTATACGGAATAATGTGCGTGCAGTGGTCGCGCATTGAACAGAATAAACATTTTATGACGCAATTCGTGTACAAGTAGTCCAAAGGCTAATTAAAGTGGCAGATCTAGTCGACTATGACCAACTACAGTCCCCAAAAACGTATAACTTCGCCAGAGAGGCCGTTTAAAAGTATGATGGGAGGTACATTTTTCGTCGAAATCATATTTTACCCGTTTATCACATACTACACCTATGTAACTAAACTTTAACACTGCAGCGCTGTAATCTGCGAAAATGCCTACTACCTGTCGTACGTTCCGTGCATAATGCAATCGAATTATATCGCTGGCGTGCGGTATTACAATATTATAATATTTTTAGGTAGGTACCTGTGTGTGCGCCGAGTTACTGTAACATCACGAGCTGATGAAACGTACCTACCTACGTGTGGTATAATATTATACGGCACATGAACATAGTGGGGGCGTCCTCGACCGCGTTTTTCACGCGTCATACGGTGATGCCGCCAGAGTCCTTGGCTACAACCGCCGTCTGCCACCCACGCCCAACCGTTGGTCATACAGCGATATTATAATAATATTATAATATTTCTGTGTGAGTATTATATACGTGTACAATAAAGGCTAATCGTGGCGAATCCGACGCCGGCACAATCTCAAAATCCCAAACTAGATCGTATACTATACCGAACCGATCGCATAAGTAGGTACTTACCTGCTGTGTGCGAGGTGTAGGCAATAGGACCTACGCCGAACACAAAACTTAATAACGAAATCTTAGAATACTATAAATAAAAATTATAACGAAACGGGAAACAAACTCGCCTGCTGTGGCTTGTTTGCGACTACTTCGCCGGCGACCGCCGTCGTCGTCGTCGCCGCTGCGGTCTTTGGGCTCGTCGCGTTCTGTGGCGGCTGTTGAGCGAGACATTCGGGCGTAGGTTCCTCGGGCGTACGCAACACCAGCACTTGCAGTCCCATGTCGGCGTGCACTCTGATGCCCTTCTCCCTGTAGTACGTGTCGGCCCTGCGATCGACCACCAGCAGCGAACAGCGGCTGACCGCCGAGTCGTCAGCGTCGCCGTCGGCAGCCGAGCCCTTCTTGATGCGAGCCACCACCTTGGAGTGCGTCTCGCCGTCGATATCCACCCCGTCAACCTGCACGATCCTGTCGCCCTCCCTGAGGCCGGCGCTCTCGGCCGGGCTGCCCCGGTCCACCTTGCCGACGAACTGACCGCCGGAGAACGGCAGACCGCCGTTGGGCGACGAAGCGGACGTCTTGGACTTTTCGGCGTGCAAGTTGAATCCGTACCCGTCAAAGTGCTCGGGCCAGGTGCGCAACACGCACAGCCGGACGGTGGGCTCGGCCACCTGCTGCGGCTCCAGATCGTTGTTGGCGTCGTAGGACGACATGACGTGGATCGGCTAAAGTGTGTGTGTGTGGGTTAGGCGATGATGGGTTCGCTGCCTCACGAAAACCTTCCAAACCTCTGAGGTCGGTAACGGGTTGCGGTACGACTGTTTGACGCGACAGAGACGTCCGGCGACGGAGAAAATCGGAAAAACACCTGTTGGCGATAACTGCTACTAGAGTACTGCTGGCTCGGACTCGGTAGTAACGGGCGCTGTACACGGCACGGTAATATACGGCTAATACACCAGATGTGTGTGACAGGTGGCGGCCACGGTTACGGATAATGATCGTGCGTTACACGCTCGCGTCCGTTGCCAACATCCACACGATCGCGTTATCACGTTATCACTATCGTGGTGCCGAATACTTTAAGACAATGCGTAAAAAATTTAAAATGTCCTAATATTTCATTACGATATAATGAGATTAATACATATTAGGCGTTCACACATTATTAGGACACTGGTACATTACGTCCAAATAATATTCAAATAAAAACATTATTATTATTGCTAAGTAGTATTTATTTTAAACACACGTATTAGTTGTACACCTACTATAGAATTATATAAAAAAAAAAAAACCTATCTTTGAAAAACACTTGCTCCACTCTTATTAATTTACTTAAATTATGAAATGCTCAAGGTTTCTACTAGAGCAATGACGTCCGAGTGTTTGAATGTTACATCTCCTTCGTTGAATGATTTTAAAAGTTTTTCTTTGTCCTCAACTCCAGAATCTACTCCGTAAAATATACGCAACTGGTTAACAAGGCAAGCTGCTTCAGCGGCAGACAATAGTTTTCCATCGTATGTAGATCTCATCAAAACACACGATTCATTATCGGTTCCATTGTTTTCGATAGCTTTGTCACTGTTGCAAAGGTCAGTATAATATTCAACAGTCATACATTCTGGTGCGTTTTCGTTGTATGTCTAAAACATTAATATAAGTAATTATGTAATCGTTTAATTTATTAGGAAAAAATATTAAAAATTAAACTAGAAAATTGAATACAAGATTTCTTATAAATTGTTCTAATTATTTAGTTAAAAAAAATTAAAAATCGTTAGTCACAATTTTTTTTATAAACGTTTAATGTTCATATGCTTACGATCTACGTCAAAATTGCGAAAATTTACAAGTCATTTTGTAGTTGAAAATTCAAAAAACTTTGTATTTATATCTAAGGTTAAAAAATTCAATACTAAGTTTTACATAAATTTTCCTTAAAATAGATGTAGAGAAAACTCGAAGCGTCATTATAGGAAAAAATGTTATGATCGTCTAGATTTAAAAATTTTACGAAATCGCGTAACGATAACGATTTATTCTCAAACGATTTTCAATATTTTTTATTATTCAAAAAATATAAATCGTAGATACTTGAAAATGTCATCAATTATTTAAATTTTAAACTGGCTTTTTCTTTTAAAAATTTCGCTATTTTAAGGCTATTTATATGCATTTGAAATATTCGTTTTTATTTAGTTTTTTTTTTTCATAAATATCGATAACATTTTTTTGATTAAGTAAAAATACTTTAAAATTTAGTACAAAGTTCTCATGAGTTGGTGTTATAATGATTCAAAAACTATAAGAATACATAAGCAAAATTTTTTTTTTTATTAGCGTTTACATTTCACTATATTATATTTATAGAAATCGTCAAAATTATGAATATTTGTAAATTATTTTATATTTAAAAATTTATAAAAAATTTTGTTTAAGTAATTATGAGTTGAAAATTTAATACAAGATTTTCTATAAATTTGGCTAACAATAATTATAAAAGAAGTTGAGCGTTGACCAATTAAAAAAAATTTAATTTTAGTTTAAATTTTTATGAAATCAAAATTCACGCTTAAAATAATGATTTACTATCAAATAATTTTAGATTTATGTTATAGTTAAAAATTACTAGTCCTAAAAACTTGAAACATATACCAGTTGTTCAAATTGGCATTTTCTGTACAAGATTTAATTTTAGGCTATTCAGATCATTAAAACATAAAATGCCTTTTTTACCACACAATGGAAAATATATTATATCCTATACTGGCAAATCATCTTCGTTCAGAATCGTTTTTTGTATACAATGATACCTAACAATGGGTTTAAATTTAACACACCTATTATAGTGACTTATTCTATGTCTGAGGTCTACTGATACCATTGTACAGCAGAGTGTTACCCACTTGACCACCTTTTTTAATATTAAACTTTTGACTATGTAATTTTAATTTATCTTGTACAGCTTTAGATTTTTTATTATATTAACAATTTATTGAATATAAACTAGAAATTTTAAGCCAAGTAATTCAAAATTGAATTAAATAAATCATCTAACATATGAAATAAAAGTAATTGTGTATTAAACTTTTTGCAACTGTTATTAAAACTTAATAGTTATAAAATATTTAAATAATAAATTATAAAATATTGTCATCGCTCGTCACATTAAAAATTAAAATATGTTTACCTGATAACTAATCAATGGTGTCAAGTGAACTGTGCAATTTGATGTTGAATGTTCTTGATAGTGCTGGAACTGGGCAAATATGAACTCGTAACCACTAGTGTTGCGTGGAAGTGGTAATATGAACTGAAAATATACACTTTATTGAAACCAGTGTTTAATAATTTAGGTTGTGAAAATACTTGAGTACCATGGGGTATTTAATAGACTGATTATAAAATTTTTCAAATTGATTTAAAGGAATAACTGCACTCAGAGTTTCATCACGGGTCCTATGGTATGCCAACCATATTTCAGATACATCTCGCCATGATTTATCTCGTAACAATTCTATGTTCATAACTTGTTCTAAAGTCTATAAATCAATATAATTTGATAACTTTATACAATTGAAAAAATGTGTTTAGAAATTTTATTTAGGTACTTTTGGTTTAATTAGTAGTGTCTGGGATGGTCTTCGTTTTGGTTTTGCTTGTGGTTTAGTTTCAGTACTGTCATTTTTGTCAGACACTGTTTCTGTAGTATTTACAACTGCTGCATCAACAGAATTAACAGTCTCTTGTTGTTTTTCACGTAAGCGCCGTAATGCTTCTCGGTAGGCAGTAGCATTTTTTCTATAGTATAAAAACAAAATATTTTTTTCTTTTGAACAATTGTTGCTAATAAGATAAGTATAAGCTTTTTTTACTTTTTAAGATCTCGCAATTTCTCGGCATAAGCTGTGTAATAAGGGTTGTTTTTTAAAGTGTCATCTTCACTGTCTGAAGATGACGATTGTTGTTGAAATGAACTAGACCTTTTAACTGTTTGGGCGAGTCCATTGTTATTAGCCACCGCATTTGAAGCAACAACTTTTAATGCATTGCTGGAAGTTGCTATATGTTGTTGAAACTTCAAAAGACTATTATGTAACATATGACGGTTTAACGCCATCAGCATTTTGGTAACGTTTGATGATTAATAAATTAATTAGGTAAATTGAAACGAATCAAATGTTTAAATAAAGATTCACGAACATCTAATCGAAGCTATATGAATAACAGAATGAGAAGATCTACCTATAAAAATTAAATTCTCGAGTTTCAATGATTGATACTATCAAATTGATAACGAAAACATAATAATAACAATATTGTGATAACAACATAACTGCGTCAATAGGATTCACACTAGGTACAAGCAGATACTATAATAATTGATTTTAATAAATTATTAATTAATATTCTAAGACAACAATGGGTGGATATTATATGTTATAATACCCTTATATTAATAATTGTTAACTGTTTAGTGATTGATGATTAAAGTAAATAACAATAAACAACTTCAAGAAACAAGACACAACTAATAACTATACAAGTAAATACTAAAAACTAAATAATAATACATACAATCATTTGAATCATAAAATAATAATTTAAACAAAAGTCTATAGTTCAATATTTGTAAATTACTGATAATAAAACACAGTAACAAGTAATGATTTTATAAATCATTTTTACAAATTTCTTCTAATAAAGTATTAGTAAAATATTTTTTGAATTATACAAATGCCTAATGTTTAAAGGATTCAATAACAAAACAAACATCAAAGTCAATATGAATATGAAAAATACTAAATAGCATTATACTTCGACAATGGTATATCAAAAGTAACTTAAGTTTTATTTCCCAAAACTTTTAAATGCTTGCTGAGCGATGGGCTAAGACAAAATCATTTTTCTTTAAAGGTTATCACTCAATAATATAATGGTTAGAACATTGAACATGAAACTTATGTCCTGTTTATGTTATAGATAATCAGTATAAGGTTAAGAAATAATCTCTAAGTATTTGATACCTACATTTCTATTGTTTTGAACCATTGATGTTTCAACAATTGTTAATTTATAGCCAAACATGAAATAATAATAAATAAAATAAAATTGATGTTGGTTTTTTTGAAACAGCCAAATATCTTTACGTTGACCTTGTGTAATTATGAAATTATACAATTGTTATATTTATTAACTTGGGTACAAAATCCAAATTGCAAATATTTATATTCTAGGGGATTTTCGTGTCTAACATGTTCATTTTCATTTTTCACCCATTTTGGCATTATTATAATTTCATTATGAATTGAAATTTACTTACAATGGAAGAAATTTATAATGGTTATTGATTATACTACAAATTATGTAGTAAAAAAATATCTTTAAGAGAACATGATGCCTATGTGTATTGACTTACAAATGTACATGGAAAATTTGCATTTAACAGAATCTATTTTGTGTTGTTAATTTCATGATTACAGTAAATTTAACTATTATCAAATTAAAAGTAAGAATAACAGATAATACTATGTTTTATTTTTGAAGTTTAGGTTTTAATATTTTATACATTAAACGTATACTTATAACTACTCTTTAAATTAAAATATTAATAAAACAACAAATAATATCTGTGTTTCTAGGAATATTTAATTTTATATTATAACTAACAACACAAAATTATTTCTATACTAGTTTTTCTCAGTGAGGCCCATTAATCTTTCAATATTAATTTAAATGAAAAAAATTAAATAAATATTGAACTCAGATTTTTCTATGTTGTGCATTTAATGTTTGTAAGATGGAATCAACACAACAAGCATTATGATCATATTAATTAAATCGGTAATGGTACTCAAAATCAAAATATTTTTTATATCTAGATTTAATAACATAACTTCTTCTTTAAATAACTCTGATAGATATTATTTACCTATTATTATTATACATTTAAATGTTAATTGAAGTATGAAAGTAATCTATGAACTGATGCCTATGCTCCTAGTTATTTATTAGCCAATATTTTTAATTGTGTCTATAACATATTTATACTACATACTATGTATATAGGAATTATTGAATATAAGAAACTGAGCTCAAAAGAGGTTGATGAGCCAGGTAAGGCCTATAAACTACTCACTTAAAAGATCAGTCCGTATTGTTAATATACCATTTCTTATCAGTAATATTCTGTATAATTTATAAGTGAAGATAGAAAAACAATCATGCCTCTGAAAATAGCTACCCATTATACTCAATATTATCAATAATTTAAACTACTATAATAGTCATAAAAAATTTAGATAAGTTAACTATATTATAGATAATAATTTATAAATATTAGTAGTACCAGTATTATAAATTTTTGTAAATACTTCAAAATAATGTGTCTATAACTAGATGTCTAAAATAAAATTAACATGTATGTACATAGAAATTTTTATTTATTTTAAAATGTAGAATATAATTGCCTTGTATAAAGTTGTAATAATAACAATAAGATCAGTCCCCTAATTATGAACAAAATATTTATTAGCATGTACAATCATTTTTATCAAAACTAAACTTAATTAGTATTTTGTACTCATAGTACTAGTAAAAATAAGTAAATAAAGTAAAATATATTTAATGACTAAAAATAATACTTATATATAATATATTTATAAAATATAAGTTAACAAAGTTTTTGAATTTTTAGATATTAAATTATAATTATGCATACATTACACAATGTATATATATAACCATCTGTCCTTAAGTATTTCATTTTGGTAACAAAAATGTATTGCAGACTAATTAGTCATAAGAATTTTTAAGTTAATATTATGAAAGACACTAACCATTCGCCCACCCTTAGCGGATGTCAGCGCAGTGTTTGTTTTCTCTTTCTAGTCACGCGCAACATACACAAAACATATTCATTTAAAAATCATTAATCACATACTTTTGAGTATCTTAGAGTGAAATCATTCATTATAAAAGTTATAGAGAATATTATTTATGAGGGTATAATATCAATTTGTCTAAATATTTCCTCACAATAATTCAATATTTATTTAAATTTATGATTTTTATTCATTTTTAAAGTTGAATATAAAGTTAAATAATAAAAATAATGAAATCTATATGTTAAACTCTCAAAAATATTATCCCTTATAATTTTTGTAAATGTGATTTAACTTTTAAATTTCTTAAAAAAATCATAAAACTGATTTTTATTTTCAGGTCTGAGAGAAAAAACAAATATTGCACTGACCTCCTATAAACTCTATTGGTATAATAAAAATAAAATAATTATTAATTTTCTAATAAGTGTACATTTATAATATGAAGTGTGTACTTGATTGTATCTAAACAACAAAAATAAATGTGATGTACATTAATAATTATTTAATAAATTTCAGCCATAAGAAGTACAACATTTGCTGACCATCCTGTAAATGGTCTAGTTCCTTTGCCTTTGTGAATTAAACCCAATATATTATCTGATATTGGTTCATCTTCATATTGTTCCCATACATAACCAGTACGCTTCCATTCTTTGTACACACATTGAATCACATCATTGCGTATTTTATCATATAATCGTGCACATCTTTGTTTTGTTTTTACATCTAAGTACCGTATTGGTTCCAAGTGTTCATATTCATCATTATTTGCATAAGTAGACTCGGTCTCTTCAGGTAAATTGGCATAGTAGTACAAAGATGAACATGCCAAGTATTGCATATTAATCCAAACAGAGCCACGCCAGTACGGAGGGTCATGCATAGTATTTCTTACTTTGTATAGTGGTGAACTTTTTGACAAAGATCTCAAGCCACAACGTTTAGTCAATAAACTATGATTTTCAGGATTGCTATTATTAGTTCCTTCTATTAGGTCTAGTATTGCATTTAAACGCTGGGAATTCTTAACTAATCGAAAAAACATTGGAAATAGTGCATTATACCCCACATGTGAGTCAACAAAACGCCATTTTGGAGAACTCTTTCGTCCCACTACCCTCACAGAATCTTGCATTCCTTTTAATTTTTCTAATCTTACATCATCTGTGTGTATACCATAATCGGCATACATTGGAATTTTAGATGAAGATGTTTGAGATGTGTCATTATTTCCCTCTGCCCAATGCAATCGATCCAAATTTTCGACCAACATCCAAAAATGTAATGAATATTTATTTTTAAATTTGGTTGTTCCTGGTGGTTGTAAATAATTGTGAAGATTATTCATTATTCGTGCACCGTGAGCCATCCAGCAATGTAAATCAACATGACGTTCTGAAGCATCGACATCAAAATCTATAACTCTTTTTAATATACTATCGATGTTTGAAGTTCCGTCGTCGTTGACAGGATGAGATGATCTGGGATAATCATCCATTCCCGAAGTTAATGTTTTTGGGTTCAATTCCTTGTTAGTTATTGCGTCACGTCCTCTCCAACGATATCCAATAAATCTTTTTTCTAGATGAAACTCAGAATTGGTCGAATGTTTAGTATAATTATTTACAGCTTTTTGAGTACGGTTAAACCATGTATACCATGCTTTAAGTCTTGGATATAATTTTTGTAATGTATTATCAATTTCATCAAAGTTTAATTTTTCTTTATTATTAAGCATATCATCTTTGGCATGTCGACGTTGTTTAATCTGTCTTAGTAATAAGTCAACAGTAAGTAATAGCGCTGGTGGATTGGCAGCTCGTGAACTTTGAACCACAAATTCTTCTGGTACTCTGGATCTGGCTTCTGAGCCTAGAATCTTTGATCATATTTAATTATAATTAACAATAAATAATAATCAATATACTACAAAATAAACAAATAAGTTTTTAATGTCTTATCACCTGTTCTCTAGGTATCCATCCTTGGTGATTTAACAAATCCATCCAATGCCCTAAAATATGTAGTTCTAACTCAACACTCCATCTCCCCAACATTAGACCATGAAAACCATCATCCCATAAAAAACCTCTAGGAAACTGTGATCTTGATGGAACTGCCGTCAGTAGTCCTGCCCTCCAATACTTTACAGCATCCACTATATCTATTTCTGATACACCGCCATTGTTTAAATTATTTTCATCATCGTCATCCCTAACTAGAGATGATCCGTAAAAGTACCCTAAGCTCCCAGCCATGTTACTAAAAGTAACTTTTGCAAAATTTAGTAATAACGATTTTTCAGCTGTATCTTTCATTTTAATCGGAAATGTATTTTTAAATTTTTGTTGAAATCTATTACTGTATTCAGTATGGACAGAACTAAATGTATTTCCCACTAATAAAGGAGCTGTATCTTTAAATAAAGCTGCATTTATATGTTTATTTTTTTGAGTATATGCTATATCTAGAGAATAACTTCTAAATTTAGATGTAATATCTTTCTTATTATTAGGACTAATTGTTATTTGTAAAGCTACAAAATTTTTCAAAAGATTAGGATTTTGATTACTATTATCATGTATACTATACTTTTCATCTACAAGCATTATTTGTGAACTGATTCCAGGGTCTTTTACAGGTTGCCGTCTAATAGCCATTGATTTTGCTAAGCATTGTTTTAACATAGCTGTATTGGGACACCATAAACTACTTATACTTGTGTTTATATGTACCAATGATGCACTTAAGTTATTTTTATTGTTGGGCGGAATCGGAATTACAGACATTTTAAAGTCACTTAGACTTGGAGTAGAGCCTGTAATTGTTACTAAAGGAGTACCTAATTTATCATCTACACCTTTTTGTATGCCAAGAGAGTATTCTTTTTTATTCAATAACTGTTCATCTTCTCCAGGATCAATATAAACATACCATACTAGAGACACTGATGACACTGAATTATTTGTTTCATACATAATTCGTGTAGTCCAATCAGTATTTGATGTATCTGTTTTTCTTTTATTATTTGGTCTCAAAAATATGGTTTGTAATTTAAATCCATTTTCTTTTCCATCATTTATTACTTGATGTCCATAATTTACAGCATCGTGCTCCACATAACCATAAACTAAATTTTCATGAGCATTATCACACATATGACGAATTGAAGAATCTATTGATCCAGTTCTCATTAAATTTTGTTGTGTGTACCACATAAGGCCAGCAGCGACAGAACCTTTTCCTAATGGTTCTTTAGTTCGTAATCCAAAGTATGCACCAGGTCTGTATGTTCCCCATAGTGTTGGATCATTGTTTTTCTGTATAACCTGCAAGAAAATGTTAGTATAATAAAGATACTAATCACAATTTGTCAAACTGAATGATTACAATAATATTATGAAGTAAAAAAAAAAAAAAAAAAAAAAAATGCCTAATAAAAATTTATTAAAATAAATCTGACTATTATTAAATATACGAGTTTTATTATTCTTTTTTGGGTAAATATAAAAATAATTTAATTTCATGATTAATATAATTTCTACAAAGTTAAATTAATTTAAGATTTGTAAAAGTGTATCTACTTAATGTTAAAAGATTGTTTACAGTTAAATATAGGTAATAACTTTATTTAATTTATTTTAATAAGCATATTCACATGTGTTAACAATTAATAATTTTTGTAGAATATAATTTTTAAGAAAATGTATATGACCTAATAGATTTTACTTAATGGAAATTAAATTAAATTATTTTTATACACCCTATTCGCTCAAATAATGTTAAAATAGTATACTTTTGGCCCCTCGTATGGATAGTTGACAGCTCGCGTATCTAAGTATCCACGATAGGACAATGCTACAATTGCAATAAGTAGTATAATTGTTGAAATTATCCATGTTCGACTCAATGTAAACTTGTCATCATCAATACTGTCCCGATTGCTTTCAGATTGAGCTTTCAGTGGTCGACGTCCTTCTGTTCTAAGGATGCCCTGGCGATCAATGATAGCAGTCGTCGGAGAAAATCTCACAGTTGGAGCCGGGGAGCTGATTTTCTTTTTAACTGCAACACCCTAATCAATAACGACATTTAATAATTATTGTACTGATCGACAATAAAAAATTTGACGACGAGTACGTACCATGTTTATGAACGCGGTGCGACACTAGAAAACAATTACGACGACACATAAATACGAGTGTCGCGTAATATACAATCATGAAAACAACGATAATTTGTAATAAAAATCCGTAAAAATGTAACAAAAAATTATAATTATTAAGTATTCATCACAATAACAGTCGACGTGCCGTGTTATCGGTTGTTATCACCGTTGGATACCGTCTTATCAGCCGGGCGGTTACGTGGGCGAGTTCTGAGATAATACGGGGAAAAAAAATTGAAAAAAAATTGTGAGTACAAATTGTGTTCAGCCCTTACACCGTGTTAAATTACAAAATTGTATTATCGTATCGATACAATAACGTGTAAACAATAATATTGTGCCCTCGGCGTGCGCGGGGGGATACCGACGAAATTCGTTCGTCCGCCCCACCACCGCGTTTGCAGTCTAGCCATAGAATTTTGCACAGCTGCATTTTAATATCGGCGGCCCAGGCTTGTACACACACACACACACACACACACATATACGACACACACTTTATGCACCCACACAACACACACACACACAAGCACGCCCCACCGAAGTCGTGAGATAATTGCACGCTGTGCAGTGATTATAATATTAAAAAAAAAAAACATTGATAACGGGTGCCCTCGGTCGTTCGCAGCCAGCGGTGAGCGGAGTGAGAGTGACTAGATAAAAAAAAAATATTGTTATTATTACCTACTACTTTGCTCAAGGAAACGGATTATAATAATAATAATAATAGTAATAATAATTATTACACATATCGTTTGTTGCAGTAGTGTTGTACAGTCAACCAGCGTTTCGTTACAACGAATGTCGCCGTTCACTGTCGCCACCGCCTTCGCCGTTCACAGATCGCGATCGACACGCCGTGTGCAATCATCGTCACTATCGATACGCGAACGAAATTCGACAATAATAATTATGTTCTTACGGTAATGTGTGTGTAAACGTTATTTAAATCCGTCGTCATCGCTCTCGCAACAGCTACCGTCGTACTCGCTTCACACACTCACACACACACACACACGCATACATATTCATAATAATATTCAACAGTCAAGGTACATTCAATAAACATACACATCACATCACACTAGTTTTGTATTGATATCGTTTTCGCGCTTTGGTACTTTTGCTCGTCGCGCAGAGTAACCCGACGTGTGTTCGTTCGCACGTTTTGAACGACCAACGTTTTATTCGTCCGTCCATCCGTCCGTCTGCACCACCGTCGGACAACTACATCGACAGCATAATATCCACCGCTCACGATGGCCAAGACCTACGACTACCTGTTCAAGTTGTTACTGATCGGTGACTCGGGTGTGGGAAAGACGTGCGTGTTGTTCCGTTTCAGTGAAGATGCGTTTAATACGACATTTATATCTACCATAGGCATTGATTTCAAAATACGAACCATTGAAATGGATGGCAAGAAAATTAAATTACAAATTTGGTGAGTGTACTTACGTGTTTCAGGTCATCTTAGTATTGCAGTGTCGTTAGAAACTTCACTTTTATTTTGTGCCTAATGAGTTTTAAATACATTTTCTATTCCTATTCTTGTTTGTGTTTTCGATTTCAAATAATTCCAATTAATTGTTGTCTCACAGGGATACTGCTGGTCAAGAACGTTTTAGGACAATTACGACAGCTTATTACCGCGGTGCCATGGGAATTATGTTAGTATATGACGTCACCAATGAAAAATCATTTGACAACATTAAAAATTGGATACGTAATATTGAGGAAAATGCATCAGCTGATGTAGAAAAAATGCTACTAGGGAACAAATGTGAACTTAATTCAGGGCGTCAGGTAAATGTCACTAAAAATAGATATATTAGTTATATTACTCAATGAATTCTATTATCTAGACAAAAAATAAAAACAAATACATACTTATATACAACATTTAATTGACGAAATACCTAAAAAAATGTTCATAACTAACTAGAGTTATAAAGTAAATTTAAATTGTTTTTATCCCTGTTTTTATTTATTTATTATAGGTATCAAAAGAACGTGGTGAACAATTAGCAGTAGAGTATGGTATAAAATTCATGGAGACATCAGCAAAAGCTAGTGTCAACGTGGAGGAAGCTTTTCACACTTTGGCCAGAGATATCAAGACAAAAACAGAAAAAAAACTGGTTAGTTTACTTGAATTTAAATTAGTACAGTACTTACCTATTAATTGTTTATAAATTTCAAAAAATATATACATTTAATTTTTATTATGTAATAATTAATGTATATGTTTTTGCTATATTTTTTTTTTAAACATCATTCATTGTTGCTGTTGCTGTCGACGTTGGATAATATGGATTTTTTTAATTTCCCAATTCAATGTTGGTGTTACACAGAAGGTTAGAGTGTGTATGTGTGTGTGTGTGTGTGTGTGTTTTGCAATTACGAGTAGTTGTATAGTGTTTGGGTTTTAATTAATTGATTTTTTAGAATTCTCGCCTATCTTAATAGTTTTATTAAGATTGAATAAATAAATATGTAAATAAAATTAATGGAGTGTTAATAAAACAATGACAATACTTAAAAAGTATGATTACACCAAAAATATTAATTTCAATTTGTTTGAATTAATTATTTTTATGCATTCAATTTGGCTTTTATGTTTTAATGATAATCTTATTACTAGTGGTTTCCAAATTTTTTTGATACGTGATGCCCTTTTTAAATTATAGCTTTTTTATGGTGTTACTATTTTAAGCATTTCTAATCTTAAGAATGTCGTCACTTTTTTTGGATTTCCAAATTACTTTTAGACTCAATATTACCTATATTATATTAATTTATTTTATTAATTTATTTTATTACACTTAAGCCTTTTTAAAGACACTCTTTAATATCCCGCAACATACACTTTGGAAATCACTACTTATTTTATTTATTTTACATTGTTGTTAATTTAATATTTAACAACTGATTTAGGTGTGTTTGATTAAATTTATTTGTAGTTAATTATTTAGTAACTTGTTTTGTTTGTACTCTTGTTGTAATATTTATTTTGGAAAATATTTTTATTTTTATTTTTTTTAGCTAAATAATTGTTAAATAATAGCATTTTAAGAATACACAAATTACTAAGGTTTATATTTTTATAGTTTAATTCAAATATTTTTTTAAGAATTTTCTTTTACATATTTTGTGTTCTAACCTCCTATTTTTTTTTTATACTCTGCAGGAAGCATCAAATCCTCCCAAAGGTGGTGTGCAATCTAGTGGTGGTCACCATTTAAGGGATAATAATGGAACAAAGAAACTTGGTCAAGGTGGTGGAAGTGCAGCAGCACTCAATTGGTTGTCATCAAGATGTACAGTACTTTGACCACGATTAGCATATCATGGTTCAATTAAACAACAACAAATGTACACCTTGAATACCATTGTCAACATGACCGTTAATTAAAAAAATTATTATATTGTCTTTCTCTAATACTAATAATTGTTTTTAATGGAAACTGAATCTCTCCGGTATTATGTATTTCTTAATTATATGAAAATACGATCTTTCATTTTTTTATACGTACAATTTTTTTTTAAATTGTAGAAAGTAATTATATAGGAAATATATTGTTGTTTGATTAAGTTGAAAAGCAATAATATTATTATTTCACATTTATGATTTTCATTTTATAAGTTGAACAATTTATTTTGCAATATTTCTATCCAAGACTTATCACTTTTTAACTTTTTACTTTTTAATTGTTTAACTTATAGGTTATCATCATATAATATATTCTGTTTTTCATCAATTTTATATATTAGTAAAAAAAAAAAAAAAAGCCGCAGACAAAAACAACACATATGTTCTTTATTATTTTATTTTATATATTGTAATATATAATAAATTATATATACAAAAACATTTTTCAATACTTACATTATTATCATTACTATTTTTTAATAATATACAATTATTCATACTAATTATATTATTATTACCATTATCCATTATTGAGGTATATTTATATTATAGGTATACTGAAAATTTACAAGGTAAAAAAAGGAAGCATAAAATACATTTGAAACCTGATAATATAATAATGATTTACAACTCTACAAACTGAAATATGCTTAACAATTCATTATTTTAGATTTACCCTTATTAATTTACTGCATCTACACAGTCTCGATTCTTTTTTTTCCTTCTTAATCCAAAGATTTTATACAAAGTTAATTCCAACTACATACATTATAGCTATGTTCGATGGTGCACCGATAAGAGACAAGAGTTATAAAAAAATCAGTCTGGTCATGATTGTCATAAAACTAATTTTAGTTTTTGTTTGTTTTATCTCCCTTCTTAATAAGTTATTTTTACACAACATAATGTGTAAGTAACCTGTTCAGTGTACCTAAATGCTACAAGTAGAGTTATACAATATATATTATTGAACTGCTACATCAAAAATAATAATTAAAAAAAAATAAAATCATGATTAAATTTTTTATTAACATTTGAAAACGTACCACTAAATAGAAATTAATACATAGCCTAATAAAAGGTAAAGTGATACCTATTAAAAACTCACGAAAGGCAATAAAATACCATATTTTCCATTGAAAGAGGATTGTTTATAAAATGTAGTTCATACCTATAATCAAATTATGAATAATAATACTGCTTACTAAAATATTGTCTAAATTCTAAAATAGAGGTTCCCAACCTTTTTGGTGCTACGGACCACTTGGAGAACTTTCAAAACGTCACGGACCACCTTAATTGTAGGTATTCTTTATTTTTCTTATATACATATAAGAATCAATTTTTTCACATATTTTAGAATTTAGATTATGAATAAAGAAAAAATAATGCTCCTTATAGCAGGCTTTTAATAATGTTTATAATTGATCATTTTTTATTTAAGTTTAAAATAACTAACAATTTAGCACAAATTACTATTCTTAAAGAATGTACTTACATCTGCCGGCTGCCGCTACAGGTAATCTTAATGTACAAACAAGATAAAATTATCGGTTGAAATAATAACATAAATTTCACTGTATAATATAAATGTATAAATAAACGACGTACTATTCACTGTTCAGTATTTGTGTTATGCCTCAAAGGAAAATGAAATATTTTAAATATTTTAAAATTGTATAAGTACGGCTCGTGGACCATCTTACAATGTCTCGCGGACTATAATAGGCTCCCAACCTATGCTATAGAATATCAAACTCAAAGGACTTTTTTTTAAATACTTGCTGACTGTTAATCATTTTATATGTATCTCTACTTGTTATTTTAAAATAAGATCGATTTTTAGAAAGAAAAAGCAAATTACGATTTCTCAGACAGACGAGTAGTAATGTAGGTAATATAACTGTATAAGTATTTTATATAATATCATATTATTTTATAGTTAATGACGTCAAAGAGTAAAAATAAAATAATTAAAAAGCTAGGAAAATTGGTACCGTTTTGTTGTAGGTACATTAGGTGTCGACTGGGTATTATTACTATTATGGTAGGTAGTGTGAAATTTTAATTCAATAATATATATGTGTAATGTGTATACAAAATACAATTCAGATTTCTGAGCCCGGAGGCCCGAGACTGTATCTCAAGTTAAATCACCATGTAAGTATATTTCGTGATGGTTTTTTTTTTTTTGATAAAGCTATCAAAGCCATTTGTTTTATTTTTAGCATTACTTTTCTACGATAGGTTGATATAATTAATTCTCGGATAATTTGGTATTTAATTATTATAAATTATAATAATACAAATATACAATATTATATCAATTTATACAACTCGAAATTTAATTTTATCTTTCTGTAAATACCGTAACACATCAAAAATAAGTTCATACTAATATACTGTTCAACTGTTGTATGAATTATGAAAATATAGAAAATATCTTAAAAATTTCCTAAAATAATGTTTGATTATAACAAAATAATATTGGCATCGTTATTTTTAGTTTAGAGAACTAAGAGAAGTAATTTGGTCCAAATTTGAATTTAAAATATTTATTAACAGTAATTTCCACTAAATATTATTTAGATTTTACGGGAATTTTAAGTGTATAAGTTTGAACTACTTATGAGAAATCTTGATTAAATTTTCAAAAGTTAAGTATAAAAAAAAAAATTTCACAAATTTGCAACTATAAACAATTTGCAATTTTTTGTGATTTTATGAATTTTGTCAAAATTCTAACTTTAAACACGTATAAAAATGTATTATGACCATAAATTTTCGATATTTTTTAATTGAGAAATTAAAAATGTATGAGGAACTTAGTTAAATTTTTAAGAATATTGCTCAAAAATAGTCGAAGTATTTTGATCTGTTCAAATGCCCAACTGTTCATTCGTACCATTTATTTAAGGGTCATTTATTTTGGACTGTTTTGTAAAGTATTAATTTCATTTGAAAATAGTTCATAATAAAAAATAAAAATCAAATGTTTGTAGAGGCTAATGACAAGTGATCAACATTTTCTTATATAGGCATCCGTTTGTAAGTTTTTAACAATTTTTTATTAAAATATACATCATATAGTAGTATAGTACACTAAATATGTTTAAACAGTTTAGTTAGTAGGTACATATTTGTATAGAACTTTTATAATATTTATGAATAATTATAATTTATATAATTATTAATAGTATTTCAAAATTATAGTTAGGTACCTACTATAAATGAACAAGTTAAATTTATATCCAGTATAAACTAATTCAGTTAAGTAATATTTTCATTTTTTAAGGTAGATAGGTATTTTTACAAGATAATTAAAAACGATTGTAAATATTGCCCATTTAAATCTAATTTTAACTAGAAATATGTAAGTACTAGATATTTATCGAACAGGTTGGTTTATTCGACTTTAATTATATTTGTTTCATGAAAAATATTTTTCCTGTTCTGTTTTTTCTGTTTATAATATTTATTGTAAAATAAGTTGATGGGTATCTTGGTAATAAACACTTTCAAAATATATCTATTTACATTTTTTTTTGAAGAGTACTTAACTAATACTTCTGAAATGTTTGAATTTTATTGTTAATACACAAAATCAAAAGAGCTTAACAAATTTTGTATTTTTCAATAAATATTGAAGTTCAATGATAGGTACTTCATGTGTTTTTCATCTAAACGTATGTAGGTACTCGCAAACATTTGGTAAATCTAATATAGCAGTGATGTCTTTAAATTATTTGTAATTTTCACAGTTTTATTACAGTTTTAAATAACAAAAAAATAAAACAATACTAAAAAAAAGTTATTTTATGTAAAAATATAGAAGATTCAACATAACAATCGTATGTTTGTTTATAATTACAATATATTATGTATTAAGTATAGTACAAAATATATATAAATTTTTAATTATTAAAATTCACGAATATATTTAAATTAATCAAAAGTAGGTAATCATTATTTATTAAAAACTAGTAACAAACAACATAAAATATAAATACCTAATAGTAAAGTGTGAATTGCAGTATTAAAAAAATACATTATTATACTAGTTGGAGTACCTAGGTGTATAAATAATTATTAAAATTGATAATAAGGCAATAAAAACTTAATTCAATATAAGAATATAAAAATATTTTAAAAATATATGTTTAATTAGTTTCATATTAAATATTAATGCATTTTTACGATCGAACTATCAAACGGATGATGTAACAGTAACAATAAAAAAAAAACAATTTCGAAAATGTTAGATATTTTCTCAGTCCCTTCAAAGAATTTTCTTTTTGTACTTAAGAAATTGTTTACATTTTTACAAATTGAACGAATACCTATAGAGTAATAAATTATAGTACACTACTACACTAGTATTCAGACCTGAATTCAGGGAGGCTAAGATGGATTTTAACCATTCCCTCTCGGACGTGTTGTATATTATGTTTTTATTTATATACCTAATGAATAAATATATAAAATATGCTTCAGAATTATTACAGTCTGAGGTATATTAAATATTATTTAAGGCTGTATGGGGGCAATAGGAAAAGATAGAATTTTTCGTCACTTTAGAGTTCTAAAACGCACCTGTAATATTAATATAATATGTAAATGACGAACTATGTTTACAAATGTGCCATTTTAATTTGTAGGTTTTCAAATTTAAATAAAATAATAATATACTTACATAACACAGGTGACAAATAGCGTTTTACGGGCGGTATCGAATCGAAATATTCATAGAACATTTTTCACGTTAAAAATCGCACGACACGCATACACGACCGTACGCCGATTACTGTACATGACACATTATTAGTGTGAAACCGACACGGACGACATTATGGGTATAGCATACGCTATTCATAGGTATTAGAAATAATCTATAATATAGACAACTACTTGGCTACCTTTATAATACGCAGGTTTTCTGCTGCAACAGCAATAATAATGTACATTGAAAGTGTTGGGGAAAGGGGTGTCCGGGATAGTCTTTTTTTTTTTAATAAAATAATAAGAATGGTCATTTATAATTCTATATATGTTTTTCAATCTCTCCGTAGCTTTGTTTAAATCATTAAACAATTTAAATATAATTTTATAATATACCGACGAGATAAATAAATATTAAATTTGTTGAAAATTATCGGATCCGTGTGGTCTTATTCATTATAGGTAGACAATAACTAATAAACTATCTTCACATCCAAATAAAAAAAAAAAAAAACTATTAAGACATTATATTTTTATGGCGGTAACGGTGAAAAAAAAAAGAAAAATCTTCCAAAAAATGTATTTTTTAAACGTTTTTCTAACGTTACCTATATCCATTTAAATAGAGTTTATACCGTTAAAAATTAAAACGCTTAAATATTCTTTCAGCTACCTATGTATAACCATACATATATAACTATACTATAAAAAGTACCCAAGTTCTTGATAGATAGTGTTTTAACTAGGTAAAATACGTATACATAATATAGTAAATGACAAGGTTCAATAATTATATTATGTATTGTTCGCAAACATAATAATATGTATAGGAACTAATAAGAAAGTTACATTTTTAATACTCTATATAGATACTAGTCAGTATATATACCTTTGATCTTTAGCTATAACCAAAATGCCTATATTTGTACTAACTTTGATAATGCGTAAATATTTGTATTAATTAATTCCAAAATGTAACGTTTTAAGGTTTAAGTACTGAAGTACCTCCTCCGTTATAATTATTATAAAATATTATTATTACGGTTATAAAACTATTTAGTTCAAAGACATTTTTGTTTTTTAACGAATATCTAGACGTTTATAAATTATAGTATAATATTTATTAATAAATTAAAGCAGGGTCCTGTATACTTATGTTTTATTTGTATAGTTTTTTTTTTTTTATGTTGAATGATCAAAACCATATATTAATACATTTTTATGGTTAATAAAATACATTTTATAGTTTTTTAGGCATACAAAGAATACAAATCAGAATATGGTTTTTATTTTTTTAAGCATAATTTGTATAAAAGGGGACAGTGAGAAACGCAGTATATAATAATAAAATTAAAACTATGTTAATTTTGTATTTAATTTTATTCAAGTGGCCGTAAAAAGCAATATGTCATTATGTCAATCAAGACCGGATGGGTTTTTTTATAAAAGCGGGTCTTAAGACTTAAATGATTTAATATTGAAAAATGAAACTTATTTTTAAAAAGCCCTTCAAAATGTTAATAATTCTACATATTTGAAAACGAAAAAATTTTTCACTGGGTATAAATACAGTTATTTTTTATGAAAAAAAATAATTTATTTTTATATTATTGTTTCAAGAGGGAGAAACGATATCAAAGGATTTTAGTACATCATATAATATGTCGCACTGCAACTCCAATATTTGATGTATTTTTATCATGCGCGTTATTGCATTGTAAATAATTATTTAACGATAATACAGAACAATAAACTTAAGATTATAAAATGTTTTGTATTTTACAATAAATTATTTTCTCTGTGGTTTTTAATATTTTACTTTTTTGTTTTATAAAAAAACAAAATTGTTGCTTTTTTCGAATAAAACATTAGAAATATAAGAAATTTTAAGTATTTTTCATTGTTCATAATGATATAGTAGAAAAGTATACATTCTTGAACAAATGATCATCAATAGATTTATAAATAGACAACATTTTATTTTATAAAACATGCACATAATATAATAATAATTTTTATTTCCGTTTCAGTTTTCGTTCCTTTCATGCTCAAAAAGTATATAATTTAAAATCTGTTGTATTTGGTTTATGCTGTTATTGTTTTAAAATGGCTACACATAATATGTCGTACGTGGTCGACTGCAAACATCAACTTAAAAGTGTTTGATATAATGATACAGTGATACAGATATACCATATAAGTAGTCAAACTGCAGCGGAGTTTAAGTGCAAACTGCAAATTTAACAATACATACGCATTACTATAAACTCGATGAGTATTAGAAAAATAAAATAAAACAAAATAAGGTTTAATAAATAATATAAATACGCAGGACGTTATACTGCATATTATTCACTCTTCGGTGTATCGTATATTCAAATAAAATTTAAGAAGTACTCGATAAGTTTTTTACAAATAAACATCGCCAATTAAATCACTTTTAGCGTGTATTTTTTATTATACTAATCATTTTTTTTTTTGCGATCTTCCTCTGAGAATTTGCGGAAAGTAGGTGAGAGCCGTTATAGGTGGTGGCGCGTTTTTCCGCTCCTCCGATGTTAGGGGCGCAAAGTAAACTTGGTTGCTATTGGGTGTCTGGGTGTTCTTTCCGTCGCCGTAACTCGTATGGGGCGGTCGTCTCTGGAATAATGCACTTTAACAGTAGATTTAAAAGTAACAGCGCTTATTAAATTTTGATTAATATACATTCAAAAGGCAAATCATTATATCATACTATACCATTGTGGCATTGTGACGCATTCATAATTTCCGACTAGGTAAGTGATTAAAATATATAACGAAATTATTTTGATTTTTTTTTTTTTTTTAACACGATTGAATAAATAACATAGATATAGCTCTCGATGCCAATTATTATTTCTTAGTGAATATTTTAATTATGTGTAAATAATTAACCAATCTATCATTAAAAAAAAATAATTGACTCTTCATTAAACAACATTATATAGTTTAAATAGGTGACTCGATTAAACTTTTTATATATTGTTTGACGCTATTGTACTTTAATCGTAGAAACATTTTGTTGATAATTGTTGATTTATCACATATACGTTTAATAATCGATTTTAAATGAATTAAAACAATACGAAATAATGATTTTCATCAAACTTAGAATTTTAGATTTGATTAATAGTTCTGATATAGTATTTGATAAAACTTTAATAAGGTGTGCGTAAACATATTTTGAATAAAAAAGGGTATCAAAAATTTCAATAATTCCTATTTTCAAATTAGTTATAAAATATAGTTAAATTTAATAATAATTAATAAATTTATTTTTTATTAAACAACAATTAAAATCTTATATCCGATTTTTATTTCTATAAAATTCGTAATTAATATAGATTATTTTAGTTTAACCTTATACTGTTAGGGTTTCACATAATTACATGTCTAACTATTATTTTTTAATTTATAATTTAAATTAAATTAAAAATAACTATAGAAATATTTTATAATAAAATGAGCGAAGTTAAAATAGTACCTACAAACCATACTTTTTTAAAGTGACAGTCTCTCTGTTAATTTTTAAAACATTTCATTAATATTTTTAAATACAATTGTGTGTACATTTTCGGTAACTAAACTGACTAGTTTTTAGAAATAAAAAAAAAATATGTCTGAGTTCATTAAATCATATTTTGTTTTTATTTATTTTAACGTTATTATTTAATTTAATCAGCCTAGTTGTATCGCATGTATTTACCAATTAAGCTATTGATATTTATGACGATGGACTAATAATTAATAATATTATTATTTAAATTTTCTACGTGTTACAAATTTATTAGATAAAAACAAAATAATATTTAAAATGTTCACAATTTACACAAAATAAATATTATACATGATAATAAGTTATGTTAATTTCATATTCATATTTTATATATATTTATGGTATTTAGGATTAACAAGTTCTTATTTATACAAATCCATACACAATGTGTTAAAGTTTTGTTTTATAGGTAAAGTTTTACCAATAATAAGCCTAACGTTAAAAGTGGTTTTGAATCTAATATAATAATACCTATCTGCATTTTCCCGGAAAAATGTTTTTAATTCGAAGATAATTTAAAACACGGGAAAAAAAAATTCGAAAATTCCACTATATTGCGTTATAAAATACTTACTGAATAATTATTGTTGTTGTTTTTTTTTTTTTTTTGAACTTACATTTACGTATGCTTAGGTATTACGCTGTTGTATTTTATTTTTAAAATTTCACATCGAACCTCGACTATATAGTACCTAGTTATCTGCAGTTAGTTTATCGCCGATTTTTATAAGTACCTATACGGCACGTAAGTAATTAAAGGTTTTCGATTTATAATCGTTTTTTCAAAGTTAACGCAACTCGACAGGCAATTCTAAGCCGTGCAGGTAGGCCGCGGAAAGGTCGAATAAAAAACGATATCCACGTAAAGGTATTCCGCGCGTGGGGTATCTGCAGCGTACTTTTACGACAAGTCGCAATATAACGTTATAAAAATATAAAAATGCATAATATATTGTTTACGCTGTGTATTATAACGTTTAAATCATAACGAAGGGTCGTCGTCGTTTTCATAGTATTGTATATTAGTGCGTACCGCGTAACTATGTATAGTATTATACGTCTATATATACACACGTATACGATAATATAGGCGTATTATTATTAATAATAATTTCAGCAGCGCCGTGTGCGTACAGCACAATATCATAATATTATAATATAATATACCTACTATGCACCACTGTATACACATGTTGATGTTATGGCAAAGGTTTTTTATTTTTTTCATTTTTTTTTTTTTACCGCTGCCGAGCGATGATATTGTTTTGTCTCTTATTATAATGTGTGTGTGTATACACGCGCGCGCGAGCGTTCCGCGATTATCAGAACGATGCACAGCTATACACACGACTCCTCCGCCGTGCACACGTAATACGTTACCGAGTATTGGTTTATATATATTTTAATATCCATCTCTCACCCCCCCGTACGCACGTGCATTATTATGTTTGAAATGTGCCCCACGGCGATTTTCGATTATGAACACTGCCGGTGATTGCTGGTCGGCTTACGTGTCACAAACGTGAATAACATTCGCGTCCATATATATTTATATAAACCAGCTTCGGCGTGTGTGTAATATTGTTATGTGCCTATACCGCACAGAACTCTGCGATATCTGTATAATGCGTAAAAACAACGTATATATATGCCCGAAATCGCGGTGCTTTACCGTGTGTTTGTACAACGCGTGTTTTATAAAACCCACACCAAGAAGCGTACGACATGACATATTAATTCGCGTCGTATCATACCTACGTAGGGTACGCTCGGCGGGTATTGGTGTATAATAATATTAAAATAATATAATATACGAGCGGTGAGACTTCCACACGACGAAATTTTCTGTTCAAAATAAATTATTTTTGAGAACCCGCAACACGAGACTTTTTGTTAAATAGAAGTCTCGCTGTAACATCATCGCGATTTACATGTGTGTAGCCGCTATACTCTATTATAATATATAGGTACCTACAGTATAGTGGGACTTCGATAAGTAGAATTTCAAGGGAAATGAAATTTTTTCGACTTATCGAGGTTTTAGAAAAAAAAATTCGACTTAAAGCTACGTATAGCTGTGTATTTAAAGTTTTTATAATCATTATAATATACAATGTAAAAAATGTGATTGTATAGTTTATTTAAATTACCACGAAAAAAATATAATAAAACATGTGTACAGTCTTACAACTTTATAATTTGTTACTTTGACTTAGAATTTGAGAGCACGTGCTATTATCAATAGTATTTAAGCGGATTAGACAAATGTTTTTAAAATAATCCGTCATTATATGTCTATAATACCGTCTGTATATTCGCAGAATGCTCGATCTATATAGTTTTTCTTTCGAGTAATCCAGGTTTTCGCAAGGGAGCGGAATTTTTTTCGGCAATTCGGCTTATCGTGGTTTTCGACTTATTGAGGTTCGACTTACGAGGTTCCACCGTATAATAATAATACGGAGGGAGGTGTAGTTGTAGGTATACTTATAAGGTTCGCTCGACGTACACGGGGTGACGGCAAAGCATAATTAAAATAAAATATAATAAAAATAAATGAAAATATTGTGTGGATGACAATAAAAATAATAATAGAAAAACGATTTGTCAACACCCCGGGCTGCGTGATATGTGTGTTGTGTTTGATCAATATTATAATATACGGTATAACATTATTATAATATAATATGCACCACACACACATATCGTAATAGGGTGTAGCTGGTGGTACACGGGCGACAATTTAATGCGAAACGATTTCGACGACGACGACGTCGACGATGATGATAATAATAATACGGTCTTAAATACATACGTCAAAATGATGCTGGCGCATATATATATTATAATATAATATACGAATTGCCGCGGCCTACTGTAAGTACTAGCCGCGGGCTGATGCGTATTATATTATATATATACATAGGACATAGGTATACCATACCCGCACGTGGCGTAAATGTATTATAATATACGATCCTTTACACAGGATTCATAATAATAATAATATACACAACTCCGATACACGTACCATGCCGTTTGTAGTGTTTGATGTTAAAAAAAAATAATAAAAAATAGATATATTTTTATGTTCCATTTTATTAGATTCGCATGTAATATACAGGACGATTCACCAACCACGCGCTTATCCCTTTTTTCTTCGCAATATTTTAATTGTTCAAAATTTGATATTTAGAATTTTTAAGTATAGGTACTCTAAAACCATATTTTTAAACATTTTTTTTTTGTACAACTTAAGGAGTGTCTCATGAAGATACAAAATTTTGTTTTTAAAACGAAAAATTATTTAGCTAATAAATCTTTTGAAAATATTGACACATCACAATCAAAATTTAAAAGTGTTACTTTTGAGTTACTTAATTGTGTGTACTTACTAAGGATAATAGGTCCATTATAATGAGTTTGGAAGATTTGAAGACTACCGCGATTTGAAAGTTTTAGTAATTAATTTTTGTCTGTATCAACATTTGTAAAAATGGTCCAAGTATAATAAAATTCTATAAATCCAACTATTTTATACCTTTTTTAAAGAGTTCTATGTTTTTAATATAAACGTTTTATAAATACTTAAAAAACTACTAGGTAATTCGAATTTTAATCTACATCAAAATGTTCATCAAAACTCATCCACTCGATAATTTACAGTAAACATAAGGATATAACAATAATATAACCCTTACGTAGTATAAAAAATCTCAAGAATTTGGAAATATGGTGTTAAAGTATATATTTTATGCATTCTAAAAATCAGAATTTGAATAAATTCGTTATTAAATGTAAAAATGGGGACGGACAATGGGCATATTTGGTAAATCACCCTGTATTATATTGTTGCAGAGGTCACATTATTTGTTATTATTATAAGCGTCTAATTTTGACGAAAAAAAAATATACATAATCGAAGTATGTATCTATGGTAGGTATAATATAATATAATATATATTGGTAATATCTTCATATAATGATCGGATCAATACGATATTTTATAAACGCTACACTATACTTTCAATGATAATTTGTAAATTATATTCTTATCTGATTTCAATAAGGTTTTTTTTAATCATTATTCTGGGGTTTAAATTATTGGATTTAATGGTTAGGTTGGGTTATGTTTGTCTATTTCATTCCACGAATCAAAGTATTGTTATTTTTACAGTAGCGTTAAAAACAATAAATAATTTACTTCAATTTCATCATCGCAATAATAATTATTATTTTGTACGTCGATGTTTAATATTTTGAATGTATTATATCAATATGTATCGCTAAAAGTATAATATTATATACATTAATTATTTATTAAAAATGTTATCCATGGTATTGTACATAGTTATAGTAGTATGTATTAGGTTTAACAACAATTCAAACAATTTTCAGTTTAAAAGTTATCAGCGGAAGACCTCGATTATTATGAATTGGCAAACACAACTAAATAGTAGAATTAAAGCACAATAGTTGTAGTCTGCAATACTATAGTATGTCTATGTTAAATATTACTATCATCATATATGATTATAACAAAATCACAGAGGAAAACTAAACTGTATATTATATTTGTATTATTGACTTGCCTATAGTGCATATAATTTTTTTTTGTGTTTGTGGGTTTTATTTTATTTTTTAATAAATTTTTAAGTTTTAGAAAATTATGGTATGAGAAGAAAATATTTATAACAAGGATATAATTATACAGTATGTCCCAAAAGTCCCGTATCACCCTTAATATCTCCATGTAAAATCACTATATTTAAACGCGGTTTTTTTTACAGTACTAAGTATGAAAATTCTGATTGAATGGCATAAAATTCATTTTTTTTTTTTTTTAATTCAAAAATTTTCAAAAAATTTTTTTACGCATTTAAGAATTTAAAATTTTTAAGATAGCCATTTTGTTGAACATATTTTTTAAAACAGTTCAAAAAAAAAAATACTAAAATTAAATAAAAATTGACCAAGTTAGAGCAAGTTATGTTTTTGAATAATTGGTAAAAAAATCAATTATTGTTTCACATTTCAATAATGAAATATCTAATTTCAACACACGACAATACTTTTGCATTCCTAATTAAAGTTTTGATTTGAATAGAAATAAAAATAGCCGTGTTATATCGTTTGCTGAACAGTGAAACTGGTTACCTATTTTTAAGTATTTTAATTATCATGAAGTGAACCTAAAGTTACGGTATTGGACATAATCTTACAGTTATAATTCATAAAGTCATAGACAAGCTGCTCATAGTTATGGAATTGAGTATCCTGATCGTAAAAAACCATCGTACAATGTTATCAACAGATTAATGTCTCGATTTTTGGTAACAGGTAAAATTGCATTATTCTCAAATTTATAATAAAGTTGCAAATTTTGGTATTTGGATACGTCCGAACCATTTCAGACGAGTTAGTCTAATAAGCGACTGAACCTTATATCCATAAGTCTTATAAGTGACGTGGTGTCCACTGTACATATGTCTAAGAAATTAATTTTTTCCTACAATAAGCTAAATATCACGTAAATATTAGGTAGTGAGTGTTAAGCTGTGTACCTATTATTGAATTATTTTATTGATTTCATAATTTTTTTAATAACTTAATTTTAACTCATAGGTAATGTCAATGAACGAAATAAGTCAGGTAGATCTCAAAGTGTTACAAACGTAGATAATATCATCAAGTATCAACATTCTTGGAAGTGTAGCTGTAGCTCCAAAATTATCCAATACCGTAACTTTAGGTTCACTTCATGATAATTAAAATACTTAAAAATAGGTAACCAGTTTCACTGTTCAGCAAACGATATAACACGGCTATTTTTATTTCTATTCAAATCAAAACTTTAATTAGGAATGCAAAAGTATTGTCGTGTGTTGAAATTAGATATTTCATTATTGAAATGTGAAACAATAATTGATTTTTTTACCAATTATTCAAAAACATAACTTGCTCTAACTTGGTCAATTTTTATTTAATTTTAGTATTTTTTTTTTTGAACTGTTTTAAAAAATATGTTCAACAAAATGGCTATCTTAAAAATTTTAAATTCTTAAATGCGTAAAAAAATTTTTTGAAAATTTTTGAATTAAAAAAAAAAAAAAAATGAATTTTATGCCATTCAATCAGAATTTTCATACTTAGTACTGTAAAAAAAACCGCGTTTAAATATAGTGATTTTACATGGAGATATTAAGGGTGATACGGGACTTTTGGGACATACTGTATACTCATATTCGCAACTACCTATGTCTATCCACTATATTCACTAGCTAGTTTATAAAATGAACTTGAAAATCGTTATTCATACATTCTTTTGTAGTAGAGTAGTAGTTAGTCACTTACACGGTTTAAATGTTTTTTTACGAATCCTAGAAGTCAAACTCATAAAATCGTTCTTTGAATATGATGATTTATCAGTTAAAAATTAATTTCATAAATGCTACTAATTACTATAGTTTTTAATTGAAGCGTGATTATACTATACATTTAAAAATAAATAAACATTTTCCCAGGAGCATCATTTCAATTTTTATCATAGTAGAGCAATTAGTAGTATTTAACAGATTATCAGTTTAAAAAAGAATTATACATATATAATATGTATAATGTGCATACCTATACCTATATAGACATTTTAACTTTGTTAAGGTGGGTCATTTTCTGTAGTCTACTTTATCCAAGACTTTTAATTGATATATATTTATTAAATTGATATACTTGGATTTTTGAATTGTCTTATTGTAATAAATTGTGGAAATAGATACAACTAGCCACATGAAGTTATATTATTATTATTACTCTACAGTCTATATTAAGGGTACTGTTAACTACTTATATTAGAATGTTTACCCACAAAATAATAATAATAATATTTTTTATCCTTTTATATTGATTGGATAATTTGGTAAATCGGATAATTATTCATAATATTCTTTTCTCAAGCACATGACAGCACATTTATAGATAAAATATTTTAGTATTATAATATAATTTAGAATCGCTTATTAGTTATTTTGAATATTTGCGCATAGACTACAAGGTTATTAGATAAAATTAAGTTAACATTGTATTTACATTAAATAAATTTATACTTTTTGATATTTTGATAATTGCCCAATCGTTTCATGTAGATTTTCAGGAATGTGAAATTCGTCTCTTGTCTATGAATATTGAACAGAGGACGACAATCTTTTGTTTGTCTGTAATTATTTGTGCATTACATATTATTAGGCAAACGGAAGTTCAGTCTTTAACATAAGGTTATGACCATATGAGATTTTCGGGTGACTAATTCAATTGTTTAGTAAAAATCCTTATATGTGATCTCTGCGTAGGTACAGTTATGTTTTATGTTTGTTGTATCATGTAAACTTACTTGTTTTCATTGTTCCGACATGCAACGTTACTATTTATAACCACTGATAACTAATTTTTGTCAACTAAGTATCTGAATAATTTCATGAATATTGGCACTTACCATACGTATTTGTGCACTAGACCATCGAATTGTAGACGTTCAAAAACTTACTTCATTACTTGTAAAGTGAATTTGATTTAAAACATTTAACGGACTATGCGCTTCGACGACTTCATTAATAATAAGTATTATGTTATGTCGACAGTGATTCATTATCGTGTTTAAAATTATTATCGAATGTTGATTGATTGATCAGTTAATCCCAGAACTTTTATGACGTCAATTGATATCATCTACGTTGGCTTGAAAGTTTTCTTTCTTATTTCAAACGAATATAACTGTGCATACAAGATTGCATGCCTATAAATCGCTGTTGTGTAAGTATGATGAACATTCCGTATTATATATATATAAAATTAAAATTAACGAATTATTAAACAAATCAAACAAATACAGGAATTTAAATTCTTTCTAGAAATATTATTCTACAGGTAAAAGGTTTTATTAAAGATTAATTTTACAAGAATTCATTGAAACATCAAAAATAAAATAAAATATTAAAGTATTTTATTTTAAAATAATTGCTTGATTATACAGATACACAGGTAGTTAAATGAATAATAAGATTCCTATAGTTTTATTGAAACGTTAATAAGTTGACTTTAAAATTATAAAAAATGTTAACTTTAACATTGAAATTGTAGATACAATGTTACAAATTTAAGTTATTCATAGTCAATAAAGCATAATATGAAAGGTTAACTAGGTACATACGTTATGTAATTGTTGATAACAAATAGTTCAAATAATATGATCACAGGTTAAACATTTAAATATCTATTTATACAGATTCTAGTAGGTATTTATTGTCCTATTATTGTCCTAAGGTATAAATTGGAACTCCGAAGTAAGCAATATCTTATAACGATTATATTTTCAAATATTTGGGTTTTTAAACTATTCAATAAATATCCTGTGTCGACATAAACTTTTTTTCAAACTGCAAACATCCATATTTATTGTAAGTTATTTGCTAGATTTAACATTTTGAAACGTTGACGTATCTAAATCAAATATTAAAATCTAAAAGATTGATTTATTACAATTTGTTTACTAAAGATGCTAGCCCATAATAATGGATTTATATAAAATATAAAACAAATGCAATAGATTTTAGCCTAATAACAAGGTAATATTTATAAATTATAAAATTGTAATAAATTAATATATTAATCACAATAATTTTTAAATCGTCATAGGCATGATATGACATAGCCCCTATACCTATCTCTAAATTTATTTTCATCGACTATTATTTATAGTATTTAAAGTTTAATCAGAAACTATTTATTTGAATTTTTATTCATACAAGTATACATCAATATATACGATAAAAATCATGTCCTTGATAATTTAAAATGGAGAAGGGTAATTTTATTCGTAAACAAAGAAATTTGTATCACTATACAGGCTACGCCTAAGATAAATATTCTTAAAAATTAAAAAAAGAAATTTAAGCAATTAATTATTATAAGAAAAATTGGAGTCGATTATGTATTTATATTAAGTTATGTACTTTATACGTATATTATAAATATATTACAAAATAATTATATTTATTGAACTCTGTTTCACTAAATATTTGTTTATAATCATAAAAATAATGGTTTAAATAAATTATTAATTTTTTTCAAATATTTTTGATTAGGTATTCAGGAGGAAGTAATAGTATGTTACAATAAAATTCGATTGAAAAACTTAGATAAAATTGTTTTAAAAAAAATTTAAATTTGTATAAATGAATATAATAAAAATATGAAACATATTTAGATTCTATACAATTGTACACGCTGAAAGGCATTAAAAAATTTAATTGGTTTGTTAAATATCGATTATAAATTTTGTACATCTCAACTATGAATTTTTAGTAACATTTTTCCTTAAAAAAATTATAAAATAATATTTTTACCCCATATATTATCTATACTGTTAGCAGAGTTTTTTTTATGGTACAACTCATTTTAGAATTTTTATAAATTTTGAAGACTCACCATTTAATAATAATGTTATCAATGACCACATTTTTTCTGTTTCGTATATGAGTCGTTTACGATAAAAAATAAAAAATACATATTAAAACAGTTCATTTTATTTTTAAATTTTTATTCAGGAAGTCTTATGATTATTTTATTTAGTTAGCAAAAAAAGTGTGTGTTTAAATTTTAATGTGAAGGATAGTTTCTTATTTTTCATTACTGCGCATTGATATCCACTTCAATATTGGTTAGTTTGAAATGCAGTGAGTTTGACAATATAAATTTGCTCCGTAAACTCGTAATTGTTACACTCGCAGAAAAAAATTTATAACAAAACTGAATTTGAACATCAATGAAAATAAATAGAAACACGGAGTTATGTTATAGAAACACATTTTCAAAAAAATTTACTATTTAAAAATATAACGTGATCCTCTAAAAATATAATCGCAACCCACAGTTTGAGAACGTCTGTTGTATAGTATATTATACACAGTCACAAATTTTAATGTGTATAATGATATTTGATAGTGTAATTCTACTTCTATTAAGTCAATTTGTGATATAATATTATTGTAATGTCATAAAAGATAAGATTTCGGAGAGAAGTACCTTGTTAGTATTTTTTATAAAATGAAATCAGTTCATTCATAATATTTTAATATTTATTGCAAATATATTAATAATATAATAATTCAAAAGAAAGTCAGTATGTATTAAATCACAATAGTTTTTATGAATTGTCAGGATGTTTTTTAAAGTTTGATTTGTGACACACAAATTAATAAATTAATAAACTATAGGTCTCATCTTGGAATTTAATTGTAATACTTTATTCGTCTATAAAGTTAGCTTCTTATTTGATATTTCTTCAATTTACTGTTGAAGTTCTATAGGAAAAAAAATGTTTATTCATTTCACAAAATCATGAATTTACAGAAAAAATTATGTTATATTAAAAATCAAATCAAATATATATTATAATAACAATTTAGAACAGGTTACCAAATTATGTACTAAAATGTAGTACTTACCTATACCATCAGTTCATTTGTAGCCGTAGATTTTTTTCATTCGAGTTTGATTTTTATATTCTGAGTGTAGTGATGTTATATAATGATGTGTGCTTTCATTTATTTATTTTTCTCTGCTATATTCAGTTTTTGAATAAATAATTTTCTCCAATCTTTAAGATTAAGAAAGTGTTTTTAGTAAAAAGTGATCTAATTGGTCTAGTCAGAGGAGAGATCAAACATTATTCCCAAAACACTTTCGTAAGTGAATCGGCGCTATTGATTTATAATTATAGTTGTATTCAATGTTTTTAACTAAAATTAGTTAACTGAATTAAGACAATATTAATGATAATATAAAATATAAATTAAATTAATGGTACATATAGAATAAACTATCCTCAGAAACATAACCAGATAAATTAATTATAAACTATGAACAAAATAAGTTTTTCGTATAGAACGATTTATCATTGAATATATAGGTAGAGGTACTCAATGTCAAGGTTTAATATACTTGAAACCTACTAAATGCTAATATTACTACAAATATTATATAAATCAGATTACCAGAGCGAGTTTCTAATTTTCGTTTTTGTTATTAATAATATACACTCGTGGCACGTGTTCATTTAAAATTTATAAAGTTTTAATAAGATAATGGTTTTTAACTTATAAAGGAATCATCGATATTATAATTTTATACGTATATATTTATACATGTTATAGTTAATCAAAAACTTGTTAGTCATAAAAGTATTTTTTAAATATTTCCATAAACATTTTTCGTTAAAATTCAATCTTATTAAATCATTCGGCAAAAATATAGTTTTTTTTTTTTTTTATGTGATAATTTCCACCGAGATTGTTTCCTCATAATATGTTCAATAAATAATTTATGTACAATTAAAATACGATAATAGTGTTGCATAAAAATACACGTTGAGTATATAAATTCTATAGTTGAAGAATTATTTGTTATCTTTAACATTTTTTTTACAGATTTTGGTTCTGATTTTTATAGTTTTGTTGAGAATTTATTGTTAGTAGCAGGGAGGTTAACTATATAATTTAATATCATAACGTTAGTGCCTACTATTCTAATTAATGTTGCACATGTTGTTATCTTTGAGAATTATTTTATATAAGATTACCAAACATTAATTATGATTGTTTACATTTAAAAAAAAAATAAACGATAAACAGATTATTGCAATTTGTTTTATGTGCTGAATGTCAATACTTAATGTGTTTAAAGATCAATGATTGCTTAAGTAGTTATTTTAATATAGGTACAATTAATTTGTATTGAATTTAAAAAATCTATTAGTGGTCATAAATAATAATATAAACTAATTGTAATAATTATGTAAAACACATTGATACGTATAATAATATATTATACTATTTATACTCCATTTAGTAATATAGGTACTATATTATGTCATATTATCGCATATCGGTATGTGAAATTTACAGCTATACCTAGGCATTTTTAATATTACTCAGCTGTCTCATACGAATTATAATATACTTATACTTTATTAAAATGAATTTATTATTAATTTTATTGCTTTTTGCGCACATAATATATTCATTTATGCACATTATACATTATAGATTCTGTACGGAGCCAAAAATATTATAATATATTAGTTGAACAATATTAAGAGCAGTAAAAAAAAAAAAACAAAAATATTTTACACTTATTTTTGACAGATTAAGACATACAAGTGTCTATTATATAAGCACTATTGTACATTGATAAGGCATAATTTTTCAAACTTTTTAATAAAAATTATAAACAATTAAAAAACATATATAACCTAACCATAAGGTTTTTATAAGTATTCTTAATTATTTTTGGTTGATTTTTTCAATCCTTTTATTACATGTTTTTTTTTTAATAATTATTATGCTCTGACTAAAAACAAATATAGATAGATAAATCGTTACATACAAAGGTGTCTAGCACATAATGTAAATGCCGCATATTTTACTTTCTTGGATACCAGTCGACACAATGATATCAAATACCAAGCGCCAGACGCCCACACGAATATAAAATTTATTTCTAAATTATTCATTTTCGTTGAGCATTTTTCTGTAACAAATATAATATGTATATATTATAAAACCATTACAGTAGTGTGGTTATTGTAGACTGTGCTCTATTGGCGACTTCGATATCATCGGTCGACATCGTTGATGATGACGGTGTATGCGTATTTAATATAAAACGTCGCCGGTCCCCGCGCGTTACCCGTCGGCATAAAAATGCCAAGGACGTCGTCACCGAGAGGGAACATATACGGCACCACATTATAGTTAGTAGAGAAAGCACTAATAATATATAGCACCACTCTCGTATATAGTATAGAAGTACGGTTTTTGTGACAGGAGGGGGTGTAAGAAGTATATATGAAGTATATTGAGTAATATATATATATCATAAACGTATATAGAGGGGAATGGACGGTAATCATCATTGGTGATGATTCGTGCACGTTTAGGTATTTGACTTGCCCGCGCAGCTCATGCCGCCGCCGCATTCTTCTACTTATTTTTTCCTTCCTCTCTAGCCTCTCGCCCTTTCAACTTTTGTCCCTGCGTTTCACCCCCCCAGAGCCAATATGCCTCGTTGAACAATCATTAGCGACCGCCGAGAAGCAATAAACGCCGTCGGTGTCTCCTCGAATCACTTATAAGTGTATGTGTGTATGTGTGTGCGCGTGTGTGCGCGCGTGTGCGTGTGTGTATGTGTGGCCGCGTGCCCGAGTGTGCGTATCTGTGTAAAAGGTATATAGAGTGTGCCGCACATACCTTTTAAGGGATATCGATGGAAGCGGAATGGGATATCCCTCTACTCATATCTGCGACGGGGTCGGGGTTGTGGAATCTCGGGAATCCGTCGCCGCCGACGACGACCGGAATAATAAAATTTAAAAAATATTTAAGACATATTACTCTCCATCATCAGTCCGACCCCTGTAAAGGAAGCATGATGTTCTCGCGCATCTCCATTATTAAATTATAATACGATCGTCAGTGTTCTCAGCGCCGATTCGCGCTCCTCTATCCCGTAAAAATACCATTACCCCCTTCGTGATTAATGTGCATATATTGTCACTTGACATATTATTATTACATATTAAATTATTTTTAAATGTTAAATTATTTAAGGGACGACTTCAAACATGACTAGTATTGCAGCGAAGACATCGGCGATGTTCAATAACGGCGTGACCAGCGTCGAAGTTGTGGACAGTGATAACGAGGATGGTGGTGTTGGAAGGGGTGGCATTAAAATGTTATGGGTTCCGACAATAGATAAATTTCGACAATTTTTCAAATCGACTCCGAGTACTATGTCGAGTAATAATAAACGCCATTGGCGTAAGCGTCATAACAAGACGGACACTGAGAACGATCAGTACTATGACCAGGACGACGATCAAGACGATTATAGTGACAAACAGGAGCTACACCAACAGGTTGATAATAGAAGTGGCAATAAAAGTCATGATATAGAAGACGACGACGATGAAGATGAAGAGGATCTAGATGAAGATAGACAAGTGCGAAAGAAAATGCTCAGAAAACAAAACAAGAAAGAGGTAGAAGTAAAAAAAAAAAGTGAGTATTTCAAGCGTTTATTTCTAAACTAATATTTCATTATATATATATATTTATATATTATTTAAATTTAATTAATTTAGAAAATACTGAAATACGGTTGTTACTGGCTAAAACATCAGACGATGCTAAAAAGAACCCAAAAATAATTTCGGAGTCTACCGCTGTAGTATCAATAGTGGACGAAGTAGATTGTAAAGAAAATCGAAACACTAATATCAATGACCCTGAAAGGGAAACTTGGGAAAGAAATGCAGATTTCTTACTATCTATTATTGGATTTGCAGTAGATTTGGCGAATATTTGGCGATTTCCGTATCTTTGTTACAGAAATGGAGGAGGTTTGAAATTAAAAATGATAATGAAATAATTACCAACGAAAATAATTGTCTTAATACTTTTATTGCTAATTATTGTGTTACAGGAGCATTTTTAATACCGTACTTTTTAATGTTGATATTCGGCGCGGTCCCCTTATTTTACATGGAACTCATATTAGGCCAATATAATAGACAGGGACCAATAAGTGTGTGGAAGAATGTATGCCCTCTTTTTAAAGGTAAATGGTAAATAGTTTTTAACCTAAATTAAAATAAAATGGTACAATGATAAAAAATTTTTTTTTTATTATTTATATTGAAATGACGTTTAAAGAATAGATATACTTATAATATAATACTTTACATATATAATAAATAAACATATTTTAGAAAAGCTTACTTAAAAATGTCTTAAAGTCTTTTAAATAGAAAATTAAAAATAAATCATTACTATTGTTTAAATTTATATTTTGTCGGTATTTTACAATATTTTAATATTTAAGCAAGTTATGAGCGTTTTCATAATTTAATGTTATGTATTATATACTCATAACTTGCTTTAAATTAAAATATTGTAAAATACCGACAAAATATAAATTTAAACAATAGTAATGATTTATTTTTAATTTTCTATTTAAAAGACTTAAAGACATTTTTAAGTAAGCTTTTCTAAAATATGTTTATTTATTTAAAAAAAGTCGACGAGAGATAACAGATTATGTTTTTGCCTTTAAGTTTGATAATAGGTCAGTTTTCTCTAAAATTAAAAATAACACAATATCATTTCTACAAAAAATTAATTTGGTATGATGTATGTTCGTATAAGACGGAGACATCATATTATGCGAGTGTAACATCCTATTAAGGTTATAGTACTAAAATATGTCTAAAGTATACTCAAGTCAAATTCTAAACATCATTCAACAATTAACTTTATTATATATAAAACAAGAAAATGTAAGCTTTTTATAGTTAAAATAAGTTTATAAGACTCGTATAATATTCTAATTACATTAATTAATTTATAATTATAATTATTTAACGTAGTTAGTAAATATTATTACACTATTCAATTTACACGTGTAACATAATTTTTTAATTTGATTGTTGAACAGTCAAAAACTTTTCTAATGAACCGTACACAATATATTTGGAAGTAGGTAATCATAAAGTATTTTACTGATAATGTTGTGAATATTATGGCTTGAGGTTTGTCCGAATTTTCTGAATATTCGTTATTTTAAATTATCTAGAAATTTTCCTGAAGAAAAGTTTTAATTGATTTGAATAAGTATATTGAAAATTGTTATTATTATCTACTAGGTTAGGTTTTTGAATAAAAACCATTTGAATAAATCATTATTTTTCATGTTGTATTTTCTATAGAAAACTCATTTAAGTTAAAAAATTGTATTAAAAAAGGCCGATTTGAGTATTTTAAAAGGTAAATAAATGGTACACATTTCGCCTTGTTTTTTTTTTATTTTGTCGAATGAATAATTTTTTTTATCGAATAGGGTAATGAAAAACATTAAAATTAATAACATAACTTAAACGTTTTATTAGAATATTATAATTTATTAATAGATAATAAAAAGAAGTTACGAAACTATCATATAAATTCCAAACCATAATGGGTAATAATGAGTCATAGTGATATGGTAAGCCTCTATATTATACACAATCAAATGTTTAATGTTGAAATTAAACTATTCAATGTGTAAAATTACTCATAACTTTCGTTTAAACACTAAAAATAAAACGACTCTTAAGTACTTATCTATTATTTTTCTCTCTCTTTCAAAAAAAAAGAATAATTCGTTGTTGCGTTTGCTATTAAAAGTAAATAAAAAGTACATACCTACACCTCTGCCATAAAAAAAATACCCTTGTGTAGGTACTTTCGATAGAGATTAGATAGCAATGTTTTAACATTATATCTTTAGTTTTAAAGTAACATAGATATTTTTATAAAGTAATTATACTAATTTGTTATCTAGTCCTCTAGAGATCGCTGAAGATATTATAATAGTAACTCAATTAAAATGATAAAATAATAATATAATATTCTTGTAAAATAATAATGTAATTTTCTAGATTTTGATCGAATTAACGATGATATTGTTTGTTAGATAAACAGTTTATTATTACTTATTAATTATATTATTGGGTTTTTAATCATACCAGCGAATTTATTTTACGGTCGTAAATTTGTACTAAATTTTTAATCATATTAATCAATTTTACATAATTATGTATAATCATTTATCATAATGTTATGCGCATATTTTACTTAATAATTATCGGAATCAAACTTTTTTTTTTAAAAAAGGGTTAGAAAATATAATTGTTATCCTTGAACAGTTGTACCATTGATTTTTTGGTTTGTTAAAATAAAAAATAAAAAATATTATTTTAATGTCTTTGATTTAGATATTAATTGAAAATTTATATCTCAGGAGTTGGATTTTGTGCTGTACTGGTAGCGTTTTATGTATCGTTTTACTATAACGTTATTATCGGTTGGTCGCTGTACTTTTTGGCAATGAGTACAACCAGTAGCTCGGGACAGTTGCCGTGGGTACACTGTAACAATACTTGGAACACAGACACTTGCGTTGAACAAAAAGATGATTGGGAATCGGCTTTTAACCAGTCATATCATGTTCACAATTATTTGCCCAGGACGCACGCAAACGGGACTTTACTGTCAATGTCCGATGGTATTTCGGCTACAGGCAGTAATTTCAACAACCAAAGTTCACCGGCGGCTGAATATTTCCAGTAATACATTATTTACTTATTTCAGTTTTTTATCCATTTATATTACATAAAAAGGTTCGTTATCAGCCTAGATTGCTTATACTTGTAAAATACGTATATATTGTATATTTTCAGTCCTACTTCTCCCGTCATTATAGCGTTATACACACGATTATTTTAAACTCAGGACTTCGTGTAGGATTTGTGTGTCTAAAACTGTTAAAATTGTATTCTTTTTAACAACAGTCATTACTTTTTACCGACCAAGAAAGGTTATTCGTAAACTTTATATAAAATTTGTTTATTCAGCCCAAACAAACTTTTCAAAGTCTAAAATGTAACTATATCAACTTAATTTGAATTTAATTCCAAATGACAGAACTAAAGTTTAGTCAGTTTTTCCCCAAATCGTGTAATTGTTTAAAAAGCATGAGATGCAACACTCAAGTGATAATTCTATTTAACACCAAAGCACGCTCAACGTATAATATTTATATCTTTTTAATAATTTATTCACTAAATCAAATATCCTCGAGTTAGTTTAACCAACTAAGTATCTGTTGAAACATTTGATCTAAATCATGAAATATACGAATGCCGCACAAATTATTGTATTTAAATTATATTCGATTTATTTTTATACGTCCCGATCGTCCTTATAGTAGTTATTTATACAAATGGTCTTGTTATACTTGATTAATATTATATGACTCGTTAGTTTTTTCATAACAGTTCCTATACATTAACATGACAATATTGATAAATGGTTTTTGAATTTTCAAAATTTAATAAAATAGGAGATGAATTATTTATATTACTGGACAGATTTTTCGATTTATAATTACGAAATGAGAAAATTGTTTTAAATTAGTCAGTTTACTGAGGGATTGTTACGGTACAATAACGCGTCGCACGTGTTGACGTATTTCCACGCTAACGGATTCGAGTCATGAATTATATGAAAATCTAGAAATTAAAATGAAAAAATCTAACACTTGAAATTCATGCGTTTATAGTGAAATATCATTATTGAATAAATAAACAAATGGCGTAGATTATGCATCGTTCGATGGAATCCTTGCAGACGCATTGAAAGTTTTAAATACTCCACAAATTATTAAATTCTAAGAATAAGTAATCGAGGTCGTGTATAATTGAATGAGTTACTTACAAGTATTTGGAACCGATTTTATAGAGTCTCATGAAGTCTGAAGTTATAAAAGTCATATTTTTTTTTATCGTTCCTTTTCTTTTTAGAATAAACAATAAAAAATATATGTATATAATTAGATTTTCTCATAAATTGCCGATTAGATAAAAAAATTAAGCTAAAAATATTTTTGAAAACGATTTAAATTTTAAAGTATATATTATATAATATGTATTTATTTTATTTTAAAATCTTTCCAATATTGATATCTGATATATCGTAATTGGTAATCTTATCTTAGGCGTTAACGAATTTATTTTAAACGTTAGTTACGTTACTTTTTTTTACCTTTCAGGTTTTATATAGAACAAATAGATGTTAAACAATTCAATATATATTATTTTCAGATTTTACGAGTTCATATCGTTTCATATAATATATAAATGAAATAGGTATACCTGAAATAACATCATGCTACAATTGTTATAAAATACTATTCTTATTGAAACTGTATCTGGAAATATTGAAACATGGTTATAGATTTATTAAGTTATTTCATAATTCTAAAATTAAGATTTTTTTTTTTTTAGTTTATTTTTGCTTGATATATGCAATTTTCGGTAATAAATTGATAATATTTTTTTACGAAAAAGTTAATTTTCCAGACTATCTGTCATTTTTTAACTTAATATTTATAATTAGGTACTCTATTTGAATACGAAAATGCTATCATTTATTAAATCATAATATGCGCATAAAATGTCCCTGCTAAATAAAACAAAATAATTTTATTATTATGTACTTAGTTAAGTAGCTTACGTATAAAACAATTTTGTTTCATGTACAAAATGTAGAAATTATAAACGCTTAAACATAGATATATCTATAATTTTTGGGGACATTTTTATATACATAGTATTTCATTACTTATTTAACGTTTATTTTAAAACTGTCTGGAATTCAATCGAAGAATTTAATTAAATAATTAGTTTAAAGTGTATATAATTTTATTTAATATACATTTTACTTTTACTCTTTATTTGACTAAATTATTTTATTGAGCAACGAAAATATTAAAAATTGGCATTATTCCAAAAATGTTCAATTTATCGGGATGGTTATGATATAAATTATTATATAGATATAATTTTTATTAAGAAAATCGTCAATAAGCCAAGGTATAATATATTAAAACAACAGCTCCGCATAATAAAATAATTTCGTTACGTTTATTTTTAATACGCTTGTACCTATAGAGTATATAATTATTGCTTAAATTCCATCTAAATTCAACAATTTTTATCGTTGACATTCAGACATACATTATATTATCGATTGCCAAGTATGGAAATCTAGAATCCACACACATCAATCTCCATCCGCATGTAGATTATTTTTCTATTAAATTTATTTCTATATTCGATTATTTTCCTATTCCCGAATGGCAAATATACGTATCACAAACCTCAAGTTAACTTATTAAGTTAAATTTTTAACACATGTTACATCCTTCTCCAAGTATCCTCCTCTTAGGTCTTCGCCTATATTTTTAGTCGCTATCATAATAATTACTTACACAACTCTCTGCGATTATCGATTAAAATACCAAATTGTCGATTTGAACGTGTATTATAAATCCGTATTAAATTTTTTCTTAGATGTCGATCTGTGCTTTGCACGTCGTATATTACGTTATAATAAATATTTTATTTTTCAAAGCCGTGGCGTGCTCGGCATGCAAATGAGCGACGGTCTCAACGAACTGGGTTATCCAAAATGGCAACTGGCATTGTGCGTGTTCATCGTGTACGTTATGCTGTACTTGAGCTTGTTCAAAGGTGTCAAGTCATCCGGTAAGTAATCGCAACGCAATAATATTAAGCAACTCGCACGACGACCGATCATTTTTACCTCATATTATTCGACCACGCGTATCGCAATCGATACGCTGCAATATTGCGTTATTTGAAATTTAAATAAAATATTATATCGTGCGAATATAAATTTTCAGGAATCGTCGTTTGGGGCACGGCTACGTTACCGTATTTAGTATTGACAATCTTGTTGATTAGAGGTCTCATGTTACCTGGCTCGCTAACCGGCATAACCTATTATTTACAGCCCGAACTGTACCGCCTTTTAGATACACAAGTAACATATATTAATTTGAATATTTACTTCGTGTTTAGGCGTGTTGTACTATAATATGAGTCGATTGTTTTGTCGTCAGGTGTGGGTGGACGCAGCCGTTCAGATATTTTATTCGGTAGGAGCCGGGTTCGGGGTTCACTTGTCATACGCATCATACAACAATATAAAAAACAATTGTTACACGTAAGTACCTAAATACTACGATAAATAAACGAATCCCGTTCGGGTGTGTGTTTATCTAATAATATATATGAGTTTGTATAATAAAATTGCATAAAATTTGTACTTTCTCTATACATAGCGACTGCTTGATCACGACGGCCGTCAACTGCTTCACCAGTTTCTTTTCCGGTTTTGTTATATTCACTTATTTGGGTTTCATGTCGCACAAACAACATAAGCCCATAAGTTCAGTAGCCACCGAGGGTGAGTTATGCGGCGCATATTGGCGTTTTTAGATTTGAAGCCATAGCGAAACGTTACCTACATACTATAATATAATATACGACCTATAGTGTTATTATAATATATATTATTATCATCGTGATTTGTTTAGGTCCTGGTCTGGTGTTTCAAGTTTATCCCGAAGCTGTAGCAACGTTGCCCGGTTCGAATATCTGGGCCATGTTGTTTTTTTTCATGTCCATCACGCTGGGAATCGATTCGGCGGTAAAATTTAAATATCATGTTATTTATCTGTACCTCTGTAAAATAAATACCCGAGTGACATTAATTGTTGTTAGACGGTATATAAAACATCCCTAATATTTTGTCGTTGTACACTATACGCACATATATTTGCATGTAGATATATATATGTTTGTGTTTCGTTTAGATGGGTGGATTAGAATGCGTCATTACTGGACTGATGGACGAATTTAGTGGCTTCTTTAAGAACCGTAAATGGCCCCGCGAACGTTTCACGTTTGCAGTCATAGGTATATCGTTTTGCGTGGCTCTGATAAATGTGACACCGGTAAACTATTATAACCATCATATTATTATTATTATGTACTGATTCAAAACGTCTGTTACAATGTTTTACACGAACGATATTTTACACTCGCACGTGTGTGTTTAATTTAGGGTGGCATTTATATGCTTCATTTGTTGGACACGTATGCTGCTGGTATATCTCTGCTGTGTTCGGCGTTATTCGAATGCATAGCCGTATCGTGGTTTTATGGTAAACATATTATGTTTGATTTAAAGTCAATCAACATTTTAGAGATTAACCTTTTTTTTCTACGTCGACTGTTTAGGTTTGGAGAAATTTTGTGACGACGTGGAGAGCATGATCGGCCACCGTCCCGGTTTATATTGGCGATTATGTTGGAAATTCGTCAGCCCAATGTTCATTATAGTGAGTTTAGAAAATATAATACAACGTTTAATATTCGTTGTGATTTTACAACACATACACGTAACTTTAGGTTTAATTAATGTGCAAGCATTATATTATAGGTGTGCATGTTGAATTCGGGAATTACTAATTAAAATATCGACTATAGGGCTACTATTGTAAACGAACAGTATATATAATATCGATTGGTTGGCACGTGAATATCAGAGAGCTATGTTGTTCATTTGGCAAGCAATTCGATTACATATTGCTAAATACTGTATACAAACAATTAAGTAAAGCACCTAAAGTATATTTGGTGACGGTTGTGTTTTAGAATTTCATAACAATTTATTACGTTCTAAATTATATAGAATCTAAAGGTTTAAATTAGTAAATTTAAGTTGCAAATTTGCAATGGAAATACGTAATGATATTTTTTTGTACACTAAATTGAAAACGTAATATTATATATAATATATTGTGTAATGTCTGAAAGTATTGTTTTCTATTTAAATCGAATCGAATATTCTTTAAATAACACTACCTATGTAATAAATAATAATAAAACGTATTGCTTAACCTTAGTAGTGAATTTTAATGATGGCGATGTGAACAATATCCGTCTGAAATATGTTTTATTCCTTTTAATATTATGTAAACATTAAATAATAATGTTTAAATATTTTATCGAAATTATTAACAATACATATTCTAAGAGTTTTAAATTTTAATAGATAAATAAAATATAAGTAGTTTTTGGCAAGAAGATGAAAACAGTTTTTCCGTTGACACTTTATTTGTAATATGGGATAAATTTATGCGCAATTCAAAGAAGTATAAATCTGTCAAAACTGCTATTGTTATGCTGATTCGATTTAAAATTAAAATAATTTTAATAATTCAATAGGTATTTAATAAAAATTGGGCATCATTTTCGGAAATAATATTGTGCCCTCTGTCTAAAATACTATTATTATTATCGTATGGTGATGTCTAAAATACTTAAATAAATAATTGGTATAAATCAAGAAAATTAAAAAATAGATAATATTTAATAAATGTCGTTGAAAAAACTAGGATTGAAAAACGTTGAGTCCAAAGTAGACAGAACTGGATAAATTTCTCTTAAAATATTTAACAATATACATATCAAAACAAAAACCCTCCGTCTAACTCCGTGTAAAAATTAGCTAAGTAAAAAAAAGAAGAAAAAAATCAAAAAAAAAAAATCATTGTATAACCAAAACTTTTTTCGCTTCATATAGAATTTATAAAACCAGTAATTTCAAAGCACTATAAAGATGTGATATCATAAATAAATGCTAAGTAAACTGAATTTAAGTATATTTAGTCTGTTTCGATAATTTATTTACTTGGCGAGGAAATTTTAGTATTAATATAGAGTATACAGTGTAAAGTGTTATTATTGGTTGTAGAGTATTATTTTGATTAGTATAGAAATGTTAACTGTAATATTTTTAATTTATAATGTCTTATTGTCTAATTATTCATCCAGCGCCACGGTTCTTATATTGTATCATTGTATCGTATGAAGTAAAAATTCCTCGCCAAGTAAATAATTATCGAAACAGACTAAATATACTTAAATTCAGTTTACTTAGCATTTATTTATGATATCACATCTTTATAGTGCTTTGAAATTACTGGTTTTATAAATTCTATATGAAGCGAAAAAAGTTTTGGTTATACAATGATTTTTTTTTTTGATTTTTTTCTTTTTTTTTTTACTTAGCTAATTTTTACACGGAGTTAGACGGAGGGTTTTTGTTTTGATATCACCAATTTTTATCATTTATACCTAAATAATAATAAATATATTAATTAATATTAATTATATTAATGTTTATTTAACATATCATATATTAGTGTTTATTCCCGGTCGGCACGACAACGCGAGAAGCGGCCGCCGTGATTCCAGATTTCAATATAATTTTTCATTAAAAATGTTTCACGTTTCCTTTGATAACTTAATTTCTAACAGTACGATTTTTATGATTTTTACAAAAGGATCATCTGCATGATTTTCCTCATGTTTTGCAATTTACTAGGTATAAATTGATTCAGTAGATAATTAATTATCTCATCTGACAAAAAACACCGAAATTTACACGGTTTTAATGTGAAACTCCTGCTTCGAGATAATATACACTGTCGTGCCGCCGCTTTTATTTTTTTTACTTAGCTCGCGCCACGACCGTGGCGCTGGATTATAAAACAAATAGGTAAAACATGAATTTATCTATAAACTCATTAAATTATTTAAATCGTATAAAAACGTTGATAATTAACTGAGGATATAGTCACACGGGTAATTAAAACAACGTTTAATAATAAAAATCATTTTAAAAATCGTACGATGCTCATTTTTTTTTTTTTAGGGTGTAGTGACTTTTGCTTTGATTGATCACCAACCGTTAAGCTATAATGGTTACATGTATCCAGAATGGGCTGAATGGCTGGGATGGACCCTAGCTTTTTCGTCGATACTCATGATACCTGGTATGGCAATAGTGCAAATGTGCAGAGCAAGCGGTTCGTTCAAAAAGGTAATATTTACATCACGCAAATACGCACGTTATAACACATGACTATATGTTTAATAATTGTCTTCACGAATTAAAAATTGCTTCGTTGTCATGGTTTAATATAGAGATTGGCTTATAACATCACGCCGTTGAATGAGCTCGAATCGACGGAAAAGAATAATGGCGAATGCACTAGATTTCGTCTTAAACACTGGCTCTATGTATAGTATAACTCATCATTTAAATGTATTGCGGTTTTTTTTTTTTATACATAAATGATATTTATATCGCTTTGTGTTCCATTAATTAATAATACATTTTTGCTATTGGCCAATATATATATATTATATATACATAAAAAAAAAAACAGAACAAATTATACAATAGTTAGGTAAGTACGATAATGTACAATAAACACTGTATAATAATACATTTTAACAGAATCGTAAATTATGCACACGCACCACATACATAACTTATTTTATGAATCTCATATTATAATTAGATGGAACATATAAGTGTAAACCTAATAAACGTTATAGTATACGTTATAAACATCGTTAATTGGTAGACTAATTTAATACGAAAAATCACTTTTGGCACTAAGTACACTGCACTTAGTAAGTAGTGTTTAATATTTATATCACATGTACAATTTAGCATTTGCAACAATATTATTACGTATCTATTATTATATTATGTGTATACATTTTTGTCAGTGAGTTCAATAATGTTTTAAATGTTGTTTTAAAGTTAAGTAACGGATATTCTATTATACATGTATGAGACAGAATCTTACAACATTATTGGGCGCTCTGTATATTATACATTGTTATGCAAAACTGCCAAGTTTGAAGTTGTATAAAACGTCTTACTTAACTTGATATGTACTACATAAATGTTTAAATTTATCAATAATCTTTATATTATCAATATATTATATATAAGTACTCAACTCAGCAAATTATTTTTTTATACACTCAACAGATATATTACCAATCGATATTATAACTATTATTGTATACGTGTTTATTATATGATATTATAATATTGTAATATTTATGTAGTGTATAGTTGTTAAAACGATACGATATTGTCATTAGCGATGAATGCCACACACAGATACCCTAAACACGCGAACACACAAACACATATTATACATATGCACATTGCACACGCTTATAAGGAAATGTATAAATCAATAATCGTGTCAAATTAACAGTACAATTATTATATTTGTTACACTGTTACTACCTACCTTTAATTAAAAATAAATAGAAGTAGCTATTTTATTAATCACTTTTATGTTTGTTATACCTATTACATAATATTTAGGTAAGTTTAAAATATTCCATATCTCGGTTATTATTATCTGTTAATAATTGACTTAAGTGATCGAGTAAAACATGATGTAAAATTATCTAAGTAACGTAATATTTATAACAAAATACCATATTTAATATTATATACTATATAAATACATATTATGCCATTATGGAATTATATGTATACCTACAATTTATTTATTTTTCACAAAAATGTTAATTTAAAGTTTATTTAAAATTGTAACAGTTCACGCGCAGTCTATAAATCTTTATGATGTCAAAAAACCCTAATTTTTATTATCGAACTAACTTTTTTAACCTTGTCAAAATTATTCGTTATTTAATAAAGTATTAGAAAACAAATTAAATTAAATAAGAGTAATTATTGGGATAATTACATCTCTGTAGTACGTATATATATACCTAATAGAATATCTTATACAATGTTTGTTGTTTATCGCATAAAGTTGTGTCAAAAAAAAATTAAATTAGTTACGTAAAAATAATAACTTTATATTATAAACCAACCGTTTGTTACATTTAATACCTATATATGTATAATTTACTATTTAACAGTTACCTATTTATGTATTTACTATTTGATATAATAATTTATAAGAACTTATAATTTAATGTTAACATAATACAATTTAATATTATATTACATATTATAATATAAATGTATAACAAATTAGATATTAGATACAAAAAGACTTTGTCAAATGGAATTCCTTACGTTATTTACTTAAACCAATTAAGAAATACTGTTTGACAATTTATCACAGTATACTAGACTCAAATTATCAAATTAAATATGTTGTTGTAAGAATCCTCAGGTTAGGTTGCTAAATGGAAAAACAATTAATTAATCTTACGCAGTTAATTTATCTGTAGATTTTAGTATTCTTTTAGATGCCATTATCATTATATACTATATTATAATTTATAATTTATATGTATCACAATTTATTCGTATCTTTATACCCTTAAAATTTACGTTATTATTAAAATATAAAATAAACATTATTAAACATCGGAAGTACTTGTTTGTTATTTTGAAACCCGATTGATGTTGAAGTGGTGTTTCCAGTTTTCAATAACTTACCAAGTAATACATAATATATATGTGTGTGTGTGTAAAGAAAAATTTGAAATAAAATTAATTAGGGTGTTTTCGAGTTTTTGGTAGTCATTTGAGATGGATCATGAAATAATATAATAGGAAATCAACTTGATAAAACGATGACATTACAAATAGAGCTTTTGTAAGGATTTTGAAAACAATTTCACTATTTTTTGTTGACCATAAATTGGAATGTTCCATGTAGTTAGTGTTTAAGTAAGAGAGCACTCGACGTGCACACATAACGCTTGGTTTTTTTTTTTTTTTTAAGAAGTATAATATTATATTAGGTATACAAAAGCTTCCGTTCACATTAATCGTTAGTGACTATATAGGCATAAAATATAATATATTCATACAAATGTTATGTTTTAACAAATATTAAATTAATCTCTAACAGGCATTTTATATTGTTATTATCTGTTTTACGCAGAAGAGGACTTTTTCAAATATTTACAAGTTCATTATCCGTTGTAAATGTTTTTACATTGGCACAAACAGAAAAAAAACAAAACTGAAAATAATAACAATAACGGAACAACAATTTGTGTACATCCACCAAAAGGGTGGTGAGTAAATGTTGCTTTGTGGTGAGCAGGGGGAGAGGTACACTATCGATGATTCTATAAGTATCTATATATACTTATGCAGTGCATGACCCGTTATATATAAAAAAAAAAAATTAATATTAGATAATAAAATAATATTAAACGTTGCATATTAACGTTTTGATATTATAATGTAAATACAGGCGTGTTTAACGAACAGTGAAGTGTAGATTTTCGGATTTTATTTATTGCGAATGTCAATCGTATTAAACAATTCGTAACAAATGTATACGTAACGATATCGATCGACTTAAAATCGAACATATTTTTTACACTGAAAAAACGCCGTGTAACCCGTTTTGGATGATAATAATTATTACAGCTTACAAGTACCTACGGTTATTATACTTATTCAGAATTTCACGTCAAAAACCGATGAATGCAATAACATCGCATAATCGCGGGGTCGAAACACATCGTAAGCTGACGGCGCATAATATTATTTGCACGTTCACAATAATATTTAACGTTCTTCAATAGTTCAATATCTGTATAAGTATCCTGCTGCCGGAACTCGGAACTTTATGACTTTCGATCCGTACCTATATAATAACAACGACCGTGGAAGTGTTACTACGGGATTCCGATACCTACATAATTATTATACGTTTTGGAGTAATATTCTGGAAAATATTTTGTCATTTTATTTTCAATTCAAGTGTAGGGTACTGCTATTAACATCGATTTAAAAATACTTACTTAGTTTTATTTTACGACTCAACGATATACCTTTGTCACACACGTTAGCTCTGCTGACAAAAAAAAATAAAAACAATGAAAAAATTGCATGAAGTTATATCATATAGGTACATGAAAAACTGGTAAAAACAGAGATGAAACGTCATAAACCGCTCTACTTTTTTACATCCAATTAACGACAACGTTCGGGTAATATTGAATATTATTATATTCTTCACGAGTCATAATATTATTATAATTATTAATTGTAATTGCGAATTTCCACGACATTGTGCCATCACCGCACGCCGATTAGGCGGCGGCGGGTGTACTCGTCGTGCGCGTGCTGCCGTTTCGTTCTGAATTCCTGGTACCGAATTTCGATTATTTCGCAGGTGTGGCCCGAGCACGTAAGCACACACATAATATTCGGCAGATACCGTATTATCGCCAGATCGGAAAACGGTATTCGTTAAAAACTCTGAAATTACATAATTAATTTTGTCCGTACACATTCCAAATCCTTAATGATCGTATGCGAAAGCGTTTTTCGCGGTATTTTCCATAACGCGATGATTTCCTCGCAACACATAAGTGTAATTATCAATTAATTTATGTCACCAAGTCCGCGTGTCAAGAAATTAAATCAATTAGCATTGATATTAAAATATATTTTGATATCCGTGCTGCAGTGTTATTGATCGGGCAATGAAGTGAAAATCGATTTTATACCGTTAATATTAATTCTATATAATAATCAAAGAAAAAAATCTTTACGATTATTATTAAAATAACAAAGTAACTATAACCATTTCGAGACATTAAAATAATAAGTACCTAGATAACACAATGTGTACAAAAACTTTATTTTATAATTAAAAATCAATTTTAAATAATATTTTCTTATAGGTTTCGAGATTTCGAAATAAAGAAGTGTCGTAGCTATACGTTTTTAAGCTTCACAAAATTATAAATTATAATTGTATTACGAGTTTAATTATTTCTTAAAAAAAAACTTAATGTATATTAAATTAAATTAAAACTTAAGTTAATCTATAGTAGGTACTCGAGTGATTCGCTTAATTATTACATTAGTCACAATTATTACGTGTAATATTAAACAATTTTTTTTTTGCTTAATATCGATTATTATAATTTGCCGAGTTTCTTTTATTTTTTAGAAAAATGGTACATTAAAAACTTAAAAACTTACATATTATACATTTTTAAACTTTCATGAATTTGAAAAACAATTATTATATGTATCATTGATATTATTTTTGTAATTATTATAATCTGTGAGTTATGACTACGCCGCGCTATGTACATTGTACGTTCTCCGTACGATTTGTCAGAACTAATACTGTGGAAATGAAAAAAACAACTGGTCATTCTGCTGCAATATAAATAGTAAAACTTTTTTTCACGAGCCACTAAAATGGAAGTGTTAAATTTGAATTAAATGATAAATTGTACACGACGATCAAGTAAGGACGATTGTCGATTCTGAAAAGAAACTGTGTATCAGCATAGATTTTAAAGCATATTTTATAATTTTTATTTACTGTATACCTAAATATAGATTAAAATTATTCAAACTATTTTAAACATGTTATGCTAGAGGTTTCATGTCTCAAATTAGAATTAGAATTATATTTTCCAAGGAAAAGTATTTTTTATTTAACCATCCTGAATTTTTTTTTTTTGACATTTTAAATGTCTATATGATATAATAATTATAAGAGCAACTCAAGATAATATGTAAAACTTTGCATTTAACTTTCAAGGTTCTTGACTTAGAAACAAAATGCTACGATGTGAATAGTAGTAGTAATAATTATTGCTATATAAACGCTATTATATGCACGTGTAATAGCCGGGAAATAATTACCATATAAATCGATGATCAGAAATTATTGAATTACGAGAAATTAATTATATTACTTAGAATATTTCTATTTTCGTCTCGTGGCATTGTAAGTGACTGGTAAACATATGACGCACTATCACACAGCTGCAGGGATCAAAGCTCGACGTATTTCTAAAAAATATAAAATATGCGTTAAATCATACATCCAAAGCATTCAAACGCGATTATAATTTTTATTTATTTTGTTGCCGTACAATATTATAGTATTATTACTATAACAAAACGTGAAAATTATACTTGTTAGCTTTTGCCGCGTGCTTTTCTGTAAATAGATGCTTTCTGAATCCCTGGTAGCGAATTTCAATTGAAATTGAAAAACATAACAAGTTTATTGGTTTTAATCTCTGGTAACTCGGGTTATCATGTTACTGCTGTAGAGTTAATTTAATAATTCTTTTATCGATTTATTCGTTACAATTATGAAGTTAATTGTCATTCGAACATTAATTATATATAGATATGCTATATTATGCTTATACGTACGAATCGATTCAAACATACGGACAACAACAAACTATACAGGCACTTGAATGTTTAGGCGCACTAATACTTTTTTATCGTATATTTTATTAGATCCACTAGTTTTTTTTTTTTTTTAATAAGACAATATACATACGATTTATTTATTAGATTTTTTTTTATTATTATTAATTGACTTGCATAAATCAAGAGTTAACGATTATATTTTTTATGATTTCTCTGAAAATTATCATTATAACAATTATCAATATAATATATTGTACTAATATACAATAATATTGTGTATTACTTTTCTATTTGTTTTTATGATTTTTAATTTGTACATCATGTAGTTCGATGAAAAAAACTAAAACATTGGCCAACTTTTATTATTCGTTGACCACTGTTGTACTGCAGTTATTGACAATAAGAAAATACCTAACCTATACGATAAGTAAATAACCGTATTTATGCGACTAATGACGTGTTGTTTGAATGATGGATAGTGTAAATTATCAAGTTCATTTAAAGATTTATAAATAGAAAATTTAATTTTTAAACAAGCGAATCGTCAATAATTTTTTGGATGCCAAAATATTTTCACATTTAATAGATAAGTACGTACATTTTTTTACACATTTGATATTTGTTAACCGGTGTATGTTTTACATAATAAATGTAAAAATAATACTACTCATAATATTAAATGCGATTATTGAATTATATCAACGAGTATAGATTATTATGGAATATGCATACTTAATAATACATAGATTAATGGGTAGGTTTTTTTTTTCAATTTTGTATTTTAGATTCTGAGCGGAGTGATAAGTGTATTGATTTTATAATGATGTGTTTTTTTCACTTTTTTTTCATTATTATTTTTGTGTTGTGTCAGTGAACACGATAAATAATTGAAAAATGCTTTGTTTTTCAACGAGGGTGTGGTCTTGAATGGAAAATTAGATCTTCTTTATATTTTGAAGAAATCAAAAGTTAAATACAAAAAATAAAAGAATTTCTCACGCAAATCAAGATTTTAACAAAACTTATTTTGGTTTTTAGGTGTAACTCGTTAATTAATAATCGTATCTAAACACTTAAAATTTTACCAAATGTTTAAAATGTTAAATGATAATTTTCTAAACATGATTTAATTAAAAAAAAAATAACCTAACCTATGATATTTTAAATATACAATAATATTTTAAAGTATTATTATTTTGATAAAAATTATTTCAACTTAGTGTATTACTAATATTAAAATAAGTTACTATTTATTTAATACCTAAGAGCAATATAAAAAAACATAATATAAATTATAAATATATTAATATTTTACTTAGTGATATAGCCAATATCAGATAACAAACTTAATTGTCTCAGAATCGTCTATGTTATACAATGATGTATAATTAAAATAAATTTGAACATATTATCCATCACAGTAACCCGCTCGACATTTACCGTAATGTAGAGTGGTATGCCCTTGCCCACATTTTTTCATTGTACTTTAGAACCTACATACTTTTATTTGATACTTATCTAAAGTTCTTTATTTAATTTACTTATCTACAAATAATATTTGTCAATTATGCATGAGTAATCTTTTATACCTATTACTTTATCACCCTCTAAAAGTCTAAATACAAATAATGTTTTGAGTTAAAATAATAAGCAAAATAAGTTGTTAGAATGTATAGCTTATATAAAATGGAATTTTATTTATACAAATTATTTATTGAAGCAATAGACCAATAAGCTTTTAGAAATAAACTTATTGACGATGTGTAAGTCATATTATGTCTCTTATTATAACGTTAGTTAATTAATATACAAAAACTAGGAATTTAATTATGTAAACATATAAACGGACTATACCTAATTTTTTACTTGGGTAGATCGATATAGCGTTAGAGGCGGACTAAAAAACTGTTTATTTAAGGCTTGGAAAATAATTTTTGGCAGGTCAGGGAGATTTTTTCATTTAACAAATTTTGAATCCAATAAAAAATAAAAATAAAATAAAATAAAAATTACCTGAATTCCAAAACAGTTCTAAACTTCTAAGCATATTATGTAGATAAAAAAGTATTTAAAAAAAATTTAAAAAAAATTACATTGTAGGTAAAACACATCACAAATTTATAATTGTGTGCACAACATATTATGCGTTGTTATTACTTGTAGCTCATGCAGATGGTTTATTATTTATAAGCAAATGATACATGGTAAATTTAAAAATTATAAGAATGAAAAATAATCTAAACACTGTTTAATTTATAAATTATTTAAAATATTTATGGTTATAATTTAAATTATTTTATGAAGTTATTAGAGTTGCTTTTTAGTTTCCATAATCAATAGTCTATTATTTTGTCGATTAGCGTTTAACGGTTTAAAGAAGCCTTAGCCCTTAGTTTTTGATGCCGTCAATGTAAACGTTCCTAAATTGTCACTATTTCTCCTGCCTTATTTATTGGCCGTTTTTCGTTATATTTTATGTATGTGTACATAATGACTTTTTTCATATTTTTATGCACTTTAAATACTAGTAAGGTTAGTAGATATACTTATACGTCAAAGATAAATGCTGTATGTATAAAATACTACCTACATAGGTATATGTGTTTTATTTCATTAATATTTTCAAGCAGCAACCATAGCCCTATCGTCGCATGTTTTTTAAACATTTGAAATCATCGTGCTTTCATTATATTTTTGTTCATTTTCAGCATTAAAAAAGTTATCAGTATGGCTCTGATTTCAAAGCGTAATAAGCAACTGAAAATTAAATTGTTTTTTTGAAAAGCAAAAAAGAAGTATATCTATTTTTAAAAAAAGCAACAAAAAACATGACTAAAAATTAACACCGACTAGTTATAAAATGAATAAAATTTTTTTAAAAATTATTTAAATTAAAAAAAGAATTAATAAACACCTATTTTTCTATAGATTTGCAGTAGTGAAACTGACTCTATTATATTGTCTGACGGAATATTTTTTTACATAGGGAACGGACTCTTTATTTCCACTAAATTGATCGGTGCATTCTTCGTACAAGAGGTGGTCGATATCGATTTTATAGGTATACTTATCGTATAGGTACTGTCTGCTGTAATATGTAGATTGATAATCTATACGTTCAATACATTAAATAAACAAGCCCACAACGAAAACAATAATAACAATCCAATACCTACAACGCATTCTGGGTTTTTACGTTTCTCAGTATTTCAACTTTTATTATTATTATTATAGTAGCATAACAAATATTATATAATAATAATTTTATAGCTGAAATAACTGAAAAAAGCAAAAATAAATTTGTTTATTTGAAATCAGATTCTGACCTAACCCCCCAAGTCCCCCCCAATACCCGCCTATGAATCAGAATAACGTGAAACGAATTTATATATAAAAATTAGATTTGTGTTTCATTTATAAAAAAAAAGAAGCATACCTATGCTTTAAGATCCGAGCACTAGTTATAAGTGTTTTATGCATTTTTATGGATAGTTTTTTAATTTGTCCAAACAATGTTAGCAACATTTATTAAATGTTCGTATCAATTTGTATACAATTCTAGAATATTTTTATGATTTGAAAATCTGATTAAATTTAAAAAAAATGTGTTTTCAAAGATTTCTAAAACCTTTTTTTAACGAAGTTTACTGAAGATAAAAACTACAAATCCGTAAACGGTGAGATATTGTTGCGAATTTTAAGTCATACTTTCATACTTAAAATAATTTTAATCATCATGTATGGTTAATCTACAGTGAAGTTTATTTTTATTATTAATTGGATAGTTTTTTAGAGTTCATCAATCATTCGTATACATTATTTTTTAGTCTGTATTCATCATGACTTTAATCGTTTTCGAAAACATATGATATCTTTGTCAACAATGGACTTACTACTTACTTAGTAATAGAATTCACTATAAAACATTAGTTAGGTATTCGCCCCGGACTAATATCTTAGTGGTATTCTCTAAGAAAGTGTACACATAAAATATTGAAATATTGATGAAAATATTCATTCAATCGTCAAATAATTTTACTATAGATAAGTATATTATAATATATTATATTACTAACCTGAGGTTAGTACATTGAAATATTGTCACTAAATGTTTGATGTTTAAAGTTCATGAAATTCACAACCCACAAAATGTACCTACTCGTCGACGTCGTTGATTTTAATTGAAATCCAATTTAATTACTATAGGTCGCTTATAAAATGATTATTTTACTCATTCTGTAAACATTTGGTTTAAATTTAATAACTCAAGGTATAGTATTCAAATGTTCTTATTCCCGCTGTGTATAATATAATATAATATAGTAATTGTAAACCGTATAATGTGATTCTGGTATATATTAATTGTACGTACCTAATCAAACAAATGATATTTTTAGATTAACAAAACACATAAACTAAATATGATTAGTATTTTTATTATCTATTTACTAATTTAAATATTTAATCATAATTAATTCATTACGTGACCATTTAATAAAAAGACCTACAATATACCAGTTGAATCTTTCTGCATTTGTGTGAGTTGAACATTTTACTTTATAACATTTTTAATATAATTATTCATAACTATATATATATATATATAATATAAATATGATACCTATTAGATGCTAAATTGCCAAATAATGTTTAATCTCATCAAATATTATAATATTTTTAATATAATTTGTCGTATTATAATGTGTATCGATATAATTATACCGTGTTTTACGCCTTTTTGTACAGACTACCAAGTGCGTCTGCGTTTTGTATTTTAAACAATAGACCGCATTCAAAGTGATCGTCCGTCAATTAATATTGTAGCCTTATTTATGGTTATATATAAGATAATGATTATTAGGTGTTAAAAGATTATCAACCATTAATTACCATACTACTTATATAATTACAAAGTAGTTTTCTAATGACGACGTTTAAACAAAATATTATTTATATAAAAAGACAAATTGTTTAGCGTTTATTTTTACTTCTTCAGAGATTATTATTTCTACAGTGTACGTTATGCGTGTTTTTAAAATCGTATCAATATTCATCTTCCGAAATGGTTGTAGACTATTAATTTTTATAAAAGCGAGAAGTATATAATATATGGCCATATGGGTCATGTTTATTTCTCGAGTTAATTAGGTGATTAATAAGTGTTAAAAATTACGTTAAAGCTCGGTGCAGCAGGGTTTTCCGAACAATTATCAAATAATATTAGCAGACCTTTTTTTATTTGTCTGAGATTCGTAAAAACAGACGCTTTAGGTGGTAATTTAGTAGTCCAGTGCATCACATTCGAACATTGTAAACGAGTGTGGCAGTTATTGATAACTTTGGATGTTCTGTGAACGGTCGCGGGAAAAATTACCAATGGGCAATGATTATTAAAAAATGTCACGACTCGGTTTGTACGATTATGCATATTTTATACCTAACAAGTATATTATTATTTATGATATTTATATACATTGTTACATATTATAGCGTAGGTATCTTTGTAAAAAATCTAGATATGCTAATTAATGGGGTTGTCTTGACGATTATATTGTAATCGCATTCGCATACGTCAAACGTGCGATGGTTATTGTCGTTACTATTATGATATGATATTGTATGTTGTTCGATAAATAAGTAATATCATCATTGAAAATGATATACAAATTTAAATATAAGTTTGACATTCTATAGAAATCCTAGGGATTGTGTAGATTAGGCGTCTTTAACCTTTTTTTACGGCGGGACAAATTTGAAAAAGTTTTTTCATTCCAGGCCTACGTTTTTTAAGAAACAAAGAAATATTGAAATTAAAAAATAAATAATGTATACAAAAACATTATTTTCAAAACATCAATTAGCTTGGTGGGCCAGATTCGGCCCGCGGGCCGTAGGTTGGAGATTCCTGTAGGTGTATAGATTGTCTATAGACATAATTTAAAATATCGTTAAAATTGAATACATTGCCAATAGTAACTCAAAGGATTTTAACCTATAACCAACCTAGAATTCCTACATAGGATTTCCATTGAATAGTTATATTCAACACTTATATACCATATTATCATATACACCAAACTCGATTCAGGATTTCCTTTCGAGTCGTCCTATTTATCATGTGAAATCGCTTTCAAATTTAATATTACAGACCCATAGTACAACAGCAGTATAGTCAAGGCTGGGCATTAACGAATTAAAAGTTAAAATTAAGTTAAAACGTTAAATTAATTAACTCGTTACTTTTTTTTGAAATTAACTTTTAACTTAATAAGTTACTTTTTTTAAGATTAATGTGTCAACTTCAAGTTCATTTTATTCAAAAATATTTAAATAAAGTTAATTTTAGTTTATAGAATAATGCAAATTTTTGAATGATATTTTTAGAAAAGTAGGTTTTTTGATAGCTAGTTAATACTGTGATGTATCATTTTAAATTTCGCAAGTGATTTTCTTGAGCATAAAGAAAAACTATCTAATAAACATTATGTGTCTGGAATTTTTTATTTTACAAATTATAAAATTTCAACTTTAAACTAAATTACTTTTTTTTCAAAGTTAACGTTTAACTTAAAGAGTTAGCGAAAAAAATATGAGTAACTTTTAACTTAACTATATTATTTTAAAATAACTTAACGTAACAAGTTAAAGCCTTGATAGTGGTTACAACCCTGCACAGCATAATACTTCTACTTATTAGGTAGATACCTTTATAGTAAGTTATGTCTTTCGTACTTTAGTGACGATTTTGAGAGACAGTGAGAAAGTACACACCTATCTGACACTCTATCTATATAATTATAATATAATATATCCTGTACGATTTTCGTTTGTTTTTCTTAAAAAACACAATTATTTTATTTACTCCTTTTATAGTTTAATGTAATCGTTTATACACGAGTGACAAATGGATGGTATAGGTAAGCATGTAAAGATGGTTATACAATATAATTCAACCATTGTTATATCTTTCTCTCACACTTTTTTATTATCATCGAAACAACAATTATTATCGTCATAACCAATAATATTATTATATACATTATACATATATTATATATAAAAAAAAAATGTTTTTATGATAACGATTCTAAACTAAACAAAACGGTTTAAATGTATATAGATAAACTACTTAAAATTATTACAATAATTATGATCTATATATATAATATATATAATGTAAAACACTTCAAGTCGTTTTGTCGCAAGCGTCAATGCCTTTGGGGGATATTCAGGAGATATAATAATTATATATTTAGTAAATAATGACTAGAATACAAACGGCGGAGGTTCCACCACCCTTCATTTACCGCAATACGAATTACGAATACAATATATAGTAAAAACATATTAATCGTAAATGCCGCGTGTTAATGTAAAAATGCAAATAATAATAATAATAATAATAATAATAATAATAAAAATAATAAATTGTATGATAATAAAATTACAGGTGTCAACTTAGATACGTAAATAATAAAAACAAAATACAATAATAGTACAACAATAATAATTAACGAATAAAATTAGGTTATTTTGTTAGTCCGAAGGGAAAATTTATCAATTACGATAATACAAAATATATATTATATATATCATATTTTATATATCAATAAAATATATACTATATACGAAGTAAAGAAGTTAATATCATATAATAATATTATAATCTATAGGTATATAATAATATATAGACAAATAGATGATAACGACAGGGGTGGTATATATGGACACGTCGTACAGCATCTCCGTACAGACGGTACACCCTTATACGGGCGGGCGAGTCGATAGAAGGGATCGATGACGATAGTTATATCAATGCCTGTAAGAGGCATTGATCGTTACCGTAACAACAAGATAGAATTTTTATAATATGGGTAAATCTGGGATAAATAAATAAAATATAATATGTGTGTGCATATACAAATATACGCACGTACATATATAATATATATATTTAAATGGGCATAAACTTCGATAAAAAATAAGTTAACATATACGTTTTAATCGTTGATTGTCAATTAAAATTAATAATAATCCGTCGCCACGGTGGTGGTAACCAGCAGTCTCTACTATAATATATTTAACACATAATACATTTTACAATTTACACATACACATACATTAATAATATATATATATATTAACGCACTCGCGTGGGTGCACAATAAAGACAACTATATAATTTGTTTAGATACATAATACTATTATTTTATAATAAAATTTCTACTAACGACAGACGGCCTTCGTACGTGGTGTGTATGAAACAAAACATGATCATATATACTATGTATTATGATTTATGCGATTAATTTATTCGTGTACTCGACTTATCAAACTATTCAAAAACCGTCTGTAAAAAACATACATCTCTAATATCGATTTAAAATACATATATATATATTATTATTATCATTATACTAAGACTATATTTCTACGATAATAATTTTGTTACTGAAACACTATTATATGATTCATAATAATAAATTTTTTTTTTTTTTGATATATTTTAACATTTAAACACTTAGATGGGAGGCATTTGACTTCTCGGCAGACTACAAGAAACGACGACGATTAAGAATGCCAAAATCAACATAATATTATTTTATTTCTGATACAATTATTAGAGAAACATAATATGCGCGTCGTTACATATATATTATGTCATTAGTCATTACAACGGCGGCGCATTGACTAAAAATTATAACAACAATACGATTATAATAATAATAATAATATAATAAATGGCACGTGCGTAACATTTTTTACGCTGTTAATAAACGAACAATATAACTGTAAATAAAAGCGATAGATCATAATATTATATAGGTAACATTAAAATATTTTATACAAAAAGATATGAAATACATCGACGATAGATATCATAAATAATTAATATATAGGTAATAATATGATGGTCGATGATCGAAATTCGAAATATACGTAATAATAATATTATGTTGTTCACAGGTATTCGTATAGGTACGCCTTTAGTAACAGAATATTTTGTGTATAGATTGTCAATGTGTGTTCGGTAATAATTTGACAGTTTTTCAATAAAAGTACGAGTAGATGAATACGGAAAATGATTCTACAACCTACAATAATATTTAGTTAGATGAGCGGTACGCGGGACGACACCGTTTTTGAAACGTTAATAATTTTTGAGTAAGCACTAAGATATTATAAGAGTAAGATTGACTGATGAAATAGACATTTTTTCAGAACTGCAGGCCATCGTCGAACTCTGTCTACGCGTATTATAATTTAGATCGAATCGAATGAATGGTTTAGAATGTTTAGGCCGTCATCACGCGTTTGCAGGGATGTGTATGCGAATATTACATAGCATATGCATTAAACAATCAGTGAGACTTTAATTAATTATTTATTTTCACCCTGTGGCCTTTATGTGTGTGTGTATGTGTGAGTGTGTAAGTGTGTATATGAGTGTGAGTGTGTGTAAGTGTGTATATGAGTGTAAGTGTGTGTATGAGTGTGTAAGTGTGTGTATGAGTATGAGTGTGTGTGTGTGTGTGTGTGTATGTGTGTATGCGAGTGAGAGATGTAGGGACAGTGTGTAAATTATTAATTTTGGTCTTTTAGACAGTCGTGAACTTGAATCGATATTTTGTGCGAGAACAATATTTAAACAGGTACCGCAGATTAACGGTACCCGCCGATAGTTAAAAGGTTTGACACGGAAAAGTAAAACCGTCGTTAATCAATAGTAAAAAATCAAAAAAATCTTAAAAGTCATAGAGGCGTAAGATATACGCGTCATCACTATAATATAATATTATATATAATAATGTCAGCTGTCGGCACTCCGATGCGTCTCATGTACAATCATCGCACGCAAACATTATATCATAAACCGTATATCGATGCGACGAGAAGGCGCGCTCGAGCAGGACATTTTAGGAGACGAGGACGGGTCGGCGACGATAGCAGGGGGGTGAGGGTCTCAAGACGATTGTTTGTAATTGATCGGCCCGTAATACATCGTCCGGTAGTCCACGTCGGCGTACTCCATGTCGCCGCCTTCCGCGTAACCACTGGCCGCCGGCGGTTTGTAGGGCTAAAAATATACGATACACGACACACGTTATTTTATTGTAATATTTTAAACACCAAACGCTATATTATTAGCAGGAACTTTAACAAAAATTCAAAAAAAAAAAAAAACGGATTTGTTTGCGCTCGGACACTCATTATCGTTCCGATACGCTGGTTTTAGTGTGGGCGGCACGAGTGGGTAACACACTGCGGGTTGTAGCATATTATTGTTATTATCGTTTAGCGGACGTATACTCGTACGTACCTGTGACGACGATTATAAAATAGTGACGTATTATTATTAGAGTATTAATGCGCAGTGTGTTCGCCGATTCTCGAGTTAGTGAAATTAATAGTTTTTAGTGTGTTAGTATAGAAAGTAGAAACGAGTAGTAAAGATAATGGATTTATGGGGGTAGATACATAAAATGCTTTCACGGAAGGATTTGATTTTTCGGGCCGACGACTTTGCGCGACAATCGCACTTCATGATGTCATCACTGGAGACTGTATCGCGAGAACGCTATATAACCGACGGAAAACGTAAAACGAATAATGATAAGGTAACAATATAAAATATTTCATAAATATAGCGAAATAAAACGTGCCCAACAATATATACGATATACTATTATATGACGTATTTGCAGAATACGTCGTGAAAACATAATATTATAATATTTAAGAAACGACACGCAAACGATATATAATATATTATACGCGCGGTCACCGTCTACACGTCGATTTCGCGGCCCACGTCGTGGAACTTTACCACGTTTTTGTTGGTTCCGGCGCCGTTGGCTTGTTGCATTTCCGCGGCGGCCGGTTGCACTGCGCTGCAGTTATTATTCTTCTGACGCTGGCGGTGATGGTGCATGACGTCCAACTCGGCCACGGCCGCGGCCACGCTCCGGTACCTGTCGGCCAGCGGCTGCGGCGACGGCGGATCGTCGGCCTCGGCGTCCGCCGCGTAGTCGGAAGCTGCGGCGGGCTGAGACTGATCGGCGTCGTCGTCGTCCGGTTCGACGGCCACCACGCCGCCGCCCACGCCGGCCCGGCGCCTGCGGTTCTGCTGCCGGCGCCACGAACGCTTGGCCGTCAGCGTCTGTTCGTCGGAAACGTTTCCGGCGGAAGCGGCGCCCTGCACGCCGCCGCCGTACGGCCGTTGCTGTTGTTGCTGCTGTTGCCGTTTCGACTGTTGCTGTCGCGCGCCCATGCTGGCGTACACGTCCGCGGCGTAATAGCCGACGCCGGAAACGGTGTTGTAATTGCTGGTGCCGGAAGTCGGCTGTACGAGCGGTCCGTCCGCGTTGCTGCGTCTCCTGTTGTTGCCGTGTTGCTGTTGCTGGTGGTGATGTTGGTGGTGATGGTATTGTTGCTGCAAGTGTTGACTGCTGCCGCCGCCGCCGGTATAGTAGTGATCGGTCAACTGACCTCCGCCGCCGTCCAAAGTTTGCTGGTTGGCGCGGCGACGTCTTCCCATGGTGCCGCCGCCGGCGTTCATCGACTTGCACATCTTGTCTTCGCCGATTCCGTCGTCGTCGTTATTGTACCGGCCGATCGCGTTTTGCTGTTGGTGTTTCTGAGATTTTTGGTACACGTCTTCCCGACCCGGGCCGCTGGTCACCTCGAACTGAGTCATTTCGATGGACTGCGGTTGTTGATGGTTCTGCTGCTGCTGTTGCTGTTGTTGCTGACGGTGGTGAACGACGCCGCCGCCGACGGTCGAGTATCCGGAAGTGAGAGCTGTCGCGGGCGCGTCGTCCCCAGCTACCCGGTACAACAGTTGGTGTTGTTGCTGTATTTGCATGCGATAAAACTCGTCCAAGCTCCGAGCTCCTATTCCGACTCCTGTTAACTGTTAATCACACACACACACGCACACACACCCAATCGCGATGTTAGTAAATAATTATTATGTTAGTCGTTTGGCAAGCATTTAAAAAAAATAAAACAAAAAAATACTAGGTACTAATAATAATGTGTCAAACGAACGCGGGTTGGGGCCGAAGGGAGAGTGGACGCGCGATTACTAAATCTAGCGACTGGCAGGATGTGTTTGTACGTACCTTGTTGCTGCCGATCGCACTACCTTCGCCCGCACCGTTCAACAGCTGTTGCAGGTTCTCGTAAGTGTCCCGGCGGGACAACGACGGCGGCGCTACCGAGGCGGACGGGACGCGTGTCCTGGGCGCAGGTTTGGGAAACGTGGACGCGGAAAACGCGTCTTTTCGCCCTTCACCGCCGCGGTTCGCGGTCACCGCCGTCGACGCTTTCGTCTCGTCGCCGCCGCCGCTGTCGTTGTTGTTGTCGTCTTGGCGCCCTATGAGTCGGCGGTCGTTGCCGACGGTCGGAAGACCGATCGCCGCCGATCTCTCGGCGACCGACTTTTCACCGCCGCCGCCGGTGCCCACGGTTCTCATGGACCGGAACTGCCGGTCGCGTCGCTGCCACGCGGTCACCGAGCCGCGGTTCGGACGCTGCAGCGAGTTGAACCGAACGGCGGCCGTCGGACGTCCGGTAACCGCAGCGTCCGACTCGGGAACCGCCGACCGGCGCAGCAGGGAAACGTATCCGCCGTTAGGGGACCGGTGGATCAACGACGGCGACGGCGATGCGTCCGCGGAGGGCGGCAGCGGCAGCGGTGGCTTATAGTTGGCGCGACCGACCGTGTTACCGTTACCGTTGCTCGACTGAATCGCGGACGACTGTGTTTTGATTTGACAAACAGGCGAGGATGATTGGCGGGGGACAAATCATAATGTTGGCAACGCAAACACGGAACAAAACAAAAACAAAAAAAAAAAAACAAAAAAAAAACGAATAAAAACAAAGCGTCAAAATCGAGTGCATGCTCTCTCTAAATATATCTAATGATATAGGTAGGTATACGAGATAATGTGTTAAATAAAATAATAGCAATAAATAATAATATTTGGTCACTGTTAAACCGACGACGACTAACCTGATTGGGTGGCGGTCGCATTCCGTGGAACGGCAAGTTTTCGTAGAACGCGGCTTTCGAGTCACCCGTCGCTCCCAAGTTGGATTCGTTGTCCTGCTGTTGACCGGCTCCACCCCGCGAATCTAAGCACAGGAAAATCAATTATTTAAATACGATCTAGCATGTTCCGTGCGGATACGATGATCACGTCTAACTGATGTAAAGAATTCAAGACGTTCCGTGGCGATCGGGAGGGAAACACCTAAGAATCACCGACATCATACATTATATTTATCCAGGGACGGGGTGCTATTCCTAGCAAGGAAATACGTTTGTCGTGACCGAAGATTTTTTATTTTGTCAATACAAAATGAAACGGCATTTGTTTAAACACTTAAATATAATATTATATACAATTTACTAAATGATTTGAAGTAAATGACTGATGAGTAATGGAACTAATGAACTAATGAATATATTATGTTCGAGTTCACTCGTTTTCTTGGAATTAGTCAAACTAACTTTGATATGTCATTTTGATAATATATGATGATTTAGACGGATCCGGAAAGTGTCACTCGTGTATATCATAATATAATAATATGTCTGTCGACTTTATAGTGTGTGGGTTTATTGTTTATCGTCTCATGTATATAGGTATACACGAGTGTAATCATAGACAAATAATAGATTCCATTAAATGTTTATGTGTGCCATGAATGTTGGAACATTTTAATGGTAGTTCGTAGTTATCGAATCTGTTTTTATATACTTTTACTACCTACCGAGAATTTAATAATATGTACCATCAGTACAACGATATTGGATATTGATTTACACCGAAAGCCAACATTTTTATTATCGAGTATTTCATTATGTTTTTAGTATTAATTTTTCGAACAGTGAAATTGAATTTCAATCGGATATTCGGATAGGTAAAAAATCGTGCTGTGTGTAATTTTTATATATTTATTCTTTAGACACGGCTTAATTCGAAATGAATTATTGGTCATATTATTATATTGCGTATTTCATAATGATGATAACTTATAAATTTAAAAAAACATATTATGGTTATAATATTTTATAAACAATTTAGCAATGAATTATTTATAAAATACAATGTGAATAATCACATTATACTTGTATAAATTGAAATATATTTTTTTGCATACCTATATGAAAAGTGTTTTAAATTTAAATACAAAGTGTTATTGAGATTTGAGTAGTGATTTTAATATAAAAGTGTTCAAAGTATATAGGTTCTTTGCCGTTTATACACTATAAAAATTGCGAGTTTGATGTGTTAAGTTCCATACACCTCGTATGGACGAGTTGATTATAATGTTAAGTATTTTAATGTATACAATTACTATATATAATACTTGCGTGCTTATTGTCGGTGAATACGTTTATATATACTCACCGTTAGCTTGTATCGGTCATTAAAAACAAAATTACATCACACAAACATTTTAAAAACAACATCTACGTTTTACATACAACATTACAACATAAATTTATAACACACTATAAAAAACTTATTGTACATAAACAAAAATTCAAGCATCTATTTTTATCTGTAACCAAAAAGCATAATGTTCTCAGTCGATTTTTCCAACTTTTTAGAATACAAACGAAAAACAGAAATGTAAGTTTTCAATCTTTAAAACAAATTTGTAAATTCTACAATTATAAGATTAATGTTTTGCTTTCGTGAGTTAATACTGTGTCAACGTTTGTGCCCATTTGTTAAATTTTTAATAATCAATAATACGGTAAGTCGGGACTTGCTTCGCGTATAGAAAATATTTCCGGAAAAACGTTTTATGTACAAAAAAAAGCGGAATCACATTTTAAATACGACGATGGTTGTCGAAATCCTCGTTGCTCATAAAAATCGAACTCACATCATTATGCCTCTCGGGTACAGTTATATATTTTATTGTTGCATCGGGAAAACCTACAGTTTTGTAATCGAATTCCTGCCATCGTACGCATATATTTTTACGAAAAGCGATTTCCTTAAAAACAAGTCGATCGCCGTCTATCGTTTTGCGCAGATGTCGTGCGGCACACAATAAATTCAATATTTCCGAATTTCCGATACGATTTAGGCTCCGCGTGCTATTACGTATATATTATTATATACGCAGTCGTTTTTCTACCTGTTACAGAAGAAGGACATCTACTTGCGCCGGTGTCCGAGCTCTGTCCGCGGACAGGAGGCGCTGGAGGAGGTGACGTGGGTGACGGTTTTTTTGGCACCAAATTATTATTTGATCCGATCATCATGCGACGTATGCGAGCCGCTCGCGCCGACTGAGTCTCGTTGGCCAGCATCATGCAATCAGGCGCTGGCGATTTTCCTTTGCCGGTTTGGTTTTTTTTCGACTTGTGTTTGTCGCCGCCTCCGTCGGAAACGGTTTTGTCGGCTGACCCGCTGCCACTGTCTGCAGTGTCGGCCGTCGTCGATGGACTTTGACCAGTGGCCGACTGCAACTTGAGCAACTGCTGTTTCGAGTGCACCAACACGCCAGGCTTGAGCGGCCACTTGCCTACGACGCTCGCTGCGGAAGTGGTCCGCTGGCTGGCAAACGATTGCGAATGATCGTCATCGTATCCTGGCGGAGGCTTAGGGTTGCCCAGGACATCCGTCGACTGATGATCTGTGCACTGCTGTACGGTCGTGGGGTTGGCACCGGAAATGTTCGACGTCGTGGCACTCCCTTCGGGACTACAATAGTAATCGTTACAAGACCGCTCGACAGGGTTGTGTTATCTTATATGCTGTTTTAGCGAGGTTTAAGAAAACCAGTAGCTGATTGTAGCGTGTTTGCGATAGAACATTATACAATGTAGGTAAATGTAAAACGATGTCTTCAAGCACTCAAGTCCCAGCGGTAAATATAAGAAGAGCAAGACAAAAATAGCCGTCGTAGGTAGAAATAGTAAAAAACGTAAGAAAAAATGCGTATAGAATAACATAGATATATAATATAACCATCACCATTTACCATCACCACCATCACCGAGTTATAATTATGCGTCCCGAAACAGGAAAAACAATAGTTATGAGAAAAGTGCATTTAAGTGCTAGCGCGCGTACCAATAATAATAACAATAATAATAATGGTCAACGCCAGTGTGCTCGTAACCATCATACAGTACTCACTTTTGTCGCACTTTCGATATGTTTAATAGCAAGCCACGGCCTCGGTGCCGGCGCCAAACGACTGGTACCCTATACGCCGTCAATGTAGGGTATTTTTGTTTAACATCTAAATATTGAAAAACAAAAACGGAACACACAATAAAAGCTGTACCTACTAAAACGATAAAAAACACAAATACATTTTATAAGTCTACTACGTAAAACAATACAGACAGAACATTGCGCACTAATATAATATTACTAACACTATATAATAATGATTATAATATCACTACACCGCACAGTATATTATGTACTTTTAGTCGGTATACCTTTTTGAAATGTTCACATGCCGTTCTCAAAATATTTCGTTACCGGTTTATCACATTTTAATAATGTACATAAATACCATTGTATACGTTTTATATTGAATATAGAAAACTTACATTTCTGACGTCCTCCTGACACTCCATTGCCCGGTTTAAGGTAACGGTTCTTACAAACGAACAGCAACAGGATAACGATGACAATGATGACGATAAGTAGCAAAATCACAACCAAGGCCACCAAGACGACCATCACTGGCAATCCACCCAAACCTATGGTTGCCAACAACTGTTTCCACCACGGAGCGTCACCTGGTTATATATATGTAGATTATGAGTACAAGTAAATTAATTGTATCTAAATTTTCAATGCTAACAATAATAATACGTAAAAATCTAAAAAATAATGAATTATTACTGTGTACTCTACTAATAATGTACTACAATAGTTTAATAGGCATAGACGACTTACTTTCCCTGACAGCTAATAAAAATAAAAATAAATTATAATATTACTATAATATTATAAATAAACATTAAACATGTTAATCAACATTTTAACTTTCAGGTGCATAATATAATAATTCATAAATTTTGTTAAATACGTTAAAGTCAACACGATAACATGAAATTGTTCACGCGTAGGTGTTTATAATATTACTTCCCTTGTATAATTATTTATGAAAAACTCCCTCGCACTACCGTTGTACGTGTCTTGCTAATTAACACCCTACCTACCTTTAATAATCTATACACTTTTTAATAACTGAAACTACTGATATTTTTGTTGGTCTTTATTTTTTATTATTTAATTAATTTAAGAAATTATTTTTGTATTAAATTATATTGTACTCGTAGCTACAATTCTATGTTTTTAAGCTACGACATCTTTAATTATAAAATAAATTTAGATTTGCACTTGATAAGTTATATTAATTATTCATTGTTATAGCGAGATATATTTATTACCTTGAACTTGAATGCTACACTGGTCCGATCCTACAGTGTTGTTTACAGTACACACATATGTCCTGACGCCTTCTGATGCACCGTTGCTTGGTATATTGTCGCTACCCCTTCCTTCATCATCATCATTGTTACTCACTTCCAGCCTATCTTGTAATATTAGTATGCTCCGGTTATAACTTCCCATACTATCCATTTCGTTTGATCCACTGTTGCTTGGTGATCCAACTGATACGGTGATGACCCTCTCAGTAGCAGGAGAATCGGATGTCAAAGATGTCGACGTATCGTTTTGGCGCCCAGAGTTTCTTATGGTCCACGTATACTGTACATGGCCTGGATTTGCAGTAGCTGTACACAGCAGTATTCTTTTTTCGCCGGATGATGAAGACAAAAATTCCTCTAATTCGGAAGATTGATCAGTCAAACTAGCTGATGATTCCTGCTTAAATTGGTCAACGGTTACCATCCTGAGTTGACACCTAGGCTTGTCTATAAAAACAATTTTAATATTCAATTTAGAAGCAAAATGGAAATTTCTAATTAATTACATGGCATCAATATTCATTAATTTTATTTTACATTCATATCACCATTATAAAAGCATAATGGACAAGTCACAATATTATATCATACCACTATAATTGTTTATTAAAAATAAATTATTAATTAATTGAAATTGTTAAAACTAAATTATTTTAATTTAATTTTCACTAAAAATTAATATATACATAACTGAATATTAATCAAATGTATTCTATACAATACTGTCAATACTTATACATATTTATTGTTTTAATTAATATAAACTATTATTAATAAAATTAACTTCATGAATAAAATGTTTAAATTAATCTAAAAATTTACTAAAGGTGACTACCTAGTATAAGAATATATAAGAATAACGACAAATACATTTTATACTCATATTAACTATTTGAAATACCATATCATAAAAATAATATATATTTTTATATTAAATACTAGTGTTACAGAAATTTAAATTTTCAAAATAAGATATTAGTACATGCACGATGTACTACTGTACTAGCAGTGATTCACAATTATGGCTATACCAATTATTAATTTCCGAGTTGAAATAATAACCGTGGCGACTTTTGGGATAATTTTCAACAAATTACATAGTGCATTTTTACAAGGGTCACGGTTTAAGAAATTTAAGAACTAGGAATGAGATTAGACATTATATCAGTCTAAAAATATTTTAGGACATCATAAATTCATACATAACAATACATTTTACCTACAACTTATCAGTGGTGCATGCCATTAGGAAGAACTAGACATCTTATATAGTTTTTTAGCGTTTTTTTTCGATATGATAATAATAAATTATTTATTAATTATAAGATAAAAATTAAGACATTAAGTTATTATTATTAATTATTTGGTATACAATTTTAGTAATGACTGAGTGACTTCTTCAAAGATTTTTTCTTTAATAAGTACCTAGCGCTTATATTTATAAGTTTCAATAGTTTCACATCTCATTATTGTATTATTTTGATAATATTGTGACATGTTTAAGTAATTTCACTTACACATAACGTCCAGATAAGTGTACGCAGTTTCGTTTCCGTGTGTGTTGCGAGCTACGCAGGCGTAATAACCAGCTTGATGCCTACCTACAGCTGAGTTCAACACCAACTGTTGGTTATTAATTTGACTACCACCACTTCCAGAGCCTCCGCTGACACCGCTGTTTCCAGCGTTGGCAATCGAAGAGAGCCTTTGCTGCGAAGACGGTTGGTTCGACTGAGACGAGTTTCCTGGTACGTTCCAATTGTTCGTGTTGGGGATGTAACGCCACTCAAAAGTGGGCTGGGGGCGACCCTCAGCGTGGCAAAATACTTTTTCCGGTATGTTACCTTCGCTGACGTGCACAATAGTTTTGGAGACAGTCATGTTACCAGGAGGATCTAATAGATAAGAACGGAAATTATTAACGTTTAATTAACATGCGTGTAACCTTAAATGACCAGCTTACATTCAACAGAGAAATTCATTATCGATTCTGAGACCGGTGGACCGACTTCATTGCCACTGCTCCGGCAACTGTATTCCGTGGAATCTGTTATGGGATCCAAACCGCGACCGCCTGGCCAGTTGTCCATGCGCCAGATCAATATACTGCGTACCGCTTCGAAATCGTTTTTCAACCGTTCCGCGGGTAAATATTCCGTCAGTATTGAATATCTGTAATAACAGTCATCCAATTTAAAAACTTATATATATATATATATTCAGCTATGTCTTTTTAAAAATAAATTATAATTATAATTTTATGTAACCACATAATATTTAAGCAAAAATATATTTTTTAATCGTACAAAAATTATGAAATATAAGAATTTTATACCTCTCTTTGTCCATAGGGTTGTTTATTGGATCGATGAGAATACCACGGCGTAACCAGTTCACGGAGCAATGGGGATAACATTCAACAGTGCACGATGCATTCACATGTGTTGCATTATAAGCTACTCCTAAGTATTGAGGGGGTCCAGTGATGTAATTTGGCGGAGCTGCAAATAATAAAAATATTTAATGTGTAATGTATTTTCTTTTGGTTGATTTGATTCTTTAAATATTTTAGTTATCTTACCAAAAACCTCGATGTATACGGGCTCAGAATATGTGACACCGCCTTCGTTGTAAGCAGAACAGGTGAAATTAGCACGAGTTTCCAATGAAACGTGATCGACAAACCATTCGGGGTTGAAATTTCCACCACCATTATTTCCGTTGGCACCAATACTAATTCCGGTTCCAGAATTTACGTTAGGGTTTAATCCTTGATTTTGGTGGTAAAATGGATGACCATCGCGAAACCATGAGTAACGAGTAGGATGTTGTGGCCGACCAAGATATTGAGCATTGCATCGTAAGGTTACGTTCCTTCCTTTTATGACCCTTCGTGGACTGAACTCCAATGTCACCGGTCCCGGAGCAACTATTCATTTTAAAACATTAATTTATTAAAAATATATACATATTACATATATATAATATATCATATAAATGTTAGGATTTGAATATCTACGTTATGATATAGGTATGACCATTGCTAGATAAGATAAACAATTTTAATTACCTATTCATTATGTTTTTATGATTTAGACATAATAAACCTACTTTTGTAATTCATTATCTAATAATAATTTATACCACCTTAATTATTAATATTTTCCATTTGATATTACACCCATTTATTATTATTTTTGTTATTTTTCTATGATAATTTTCAAATAATATTTTATTATTTCTATATGTTTTTAATAAGGTATTAAATACCTTTTGCTAAACCATTATCATGAATTTGGTGAATTTGATTTACATTGTTCTTTATGATAAGTCAAAATTTTACTATATATGAAAATATAATAAGATTTTTAAAATGTAACACTTATTTTTTATGTAATATCAATTTGGAGCATATTTTAAATTAATATAATTAAATGTAGGAGTATAGAATACAAATTTAAATAAGCTCACAATATACGATAAGAGGTGTCTGATCAGACATTGGAGTAAGAAGACCAGCAGCATTCCGAGCTCGGCATGAATAATTTCCGTGTATATTTTTCGTCACATTAACTAAAATAAGTTCTCTATCAGTGCACACCACTTTCCTTTGCTTTTTATTGCGTCTTCTTGTGTCATTATCGACAGCATATGAGTCATATTCTCCTTCTCCATGTGGTTCACTAGTTTCATAGTTAAAGTTCATGGCATTATTTTCACTATCATTATTTTCGATATCAAAATCATTATCTCCGTCTTCTTCGTCACCAAAAATATCACTGCTATCCGTTGATCTAGTACAGTTTGGTAACTGCATTTGTACGCCGTTCCAATACCAATGGACTGAGGTTAAATTCAAAGACGGATCACTGTTAGTGTCTTCAATATTTTGCTGATCTTCTTCTAACTGTACAGCACATCGAAGTGTAACGTTGCGATGTTCCGATTCTAATACAATTGGATTTGATCCGACCATATTATTGTTGATACTGCTACTCGCTGTCGATGAAGTTTGATTTTCATCGAGTGAATCGTCTAGGATAACGTGTAATTTTACCTTAGGTGTATCTGTAATGAATATAACAAATTAAAACATTTCAATATTTATTTAATTTTAAAAATTCATAAGTAAATATTTCATATTATACTGTTATACGTACACTGAACACGAACGTTTGCGAAATTTGTAGAATTGGCTGCTCCAACTGAATTTCTAACCCGACACTCATAACGGCCCGAGTCGGAACGTGTTAACTTTCGAATTATTAATACAGTTGCGTCTTCACCATTTCCATCTCCATGAATGCCCCCGTTTCCATTGGCCAATCCCTTAACTCGAGCGTATTTTGCGACGTTACCCATAGGGTTCATGCGAAATCTAGTATTAGCACCATTTGACGATCCTGATAGTGTACCCGTGCCCGTAGCTGGTGTTACTGCTGCATATGATGATCCCTGATTTGATGAAGACGGTTCTTCTTCGTCAACTAATGGTAACTCAATACCATCTCGATACCTATAAAAATTCCACGATTTAGATAGTTATTAGCAAACATTATTTTATCTCTTCATGGGATGTTAAATTTATTAAATAAATAAATATATATATTTATTATTATATTATTATATATTAATAAATATTTACCATTTAACAGGAGTACGGAGTTTATCTGGATTGGCGTGGTATGCACAGTTCAGCCTCAATTCTTTAGTTTCATTAACTACCACAGTATATAGAATTGTTTGATAGTGTGATCCGTCGTAAGTGTCTTTGGAAGCGTCAATTATTATTGGGTTGATATTATTGCTATTATCAACTCCTCCCTTACGTTGTTGACCTATATCGTTTCTTATTTCGTCCTCTACAATCGCACCAGAATTTTCTCCGTCAGTAATAGGTACTACCCAAGCAGTCGGTATATCTGAAATAGAAATTGAATTGTTTAAACATTTTCCAAAACAAAAGAGTCGAATATAGTTCTGTTAGATTTACTCACATTTTACTCGGATTGTCATGTTTACAGTGAGAGGTTGATTTGGTGATGAACCTACATTATTGAATGCATCACACCGTAGTATGGAACCGTCTTGTTGGCGATGAAGTTGTGACATTGATAATTGACTGTGCGTATCTCGGGTGCCATCAGCCTATACATAAATTATCCCAATGAGTATTTTTATAACTATAGATTTTAGTAAAACGTTAAAATATTGAAAAAAATATAAAATAAAAGTTGTTCTAATTTTTTATTTTTATTTTCTAATTTTTACTTGTATCTTACTTGATATTCAGTGTGCTGTGCTATTTCTACGGGACCTATTATTTCTGCTCCACCTTCCATACGTCGCTGTTCCGATATCAAATAATCACTGGGAGACCTAGCTGTAGAGCCCCCGCTTTGTTGACTGTTTCCTAACATTACAGGTGCTCCGTGTTTCGACGATTGAACGGTAGGTGCATGAACATTTTGTTCATTTCTTATTCCACTTCCGTAATCATTGTCGTCGTCATTTTCTTGATCTTTATAATAATAATACCATGTCACGTTCGCTTGAGGACGGGCTCCACGGGCCGCGCACCGAATTACTAACGGCTGGCCCTCTGTAGTTTCAGCGTAAACTACTTCTCCGGAATTTCTATCGTTTTGAGACTTATTACGATCGTCAACTTTAGAAACCGTAGTAACTGTAGCACCTGACGATGACGTGGACATTTCAACCGAGTATGGACTTACTGAAAAATGAATGCAGAAAATATGTAATATGTATTTTTATCGTTGTCTTGAGAATACTAAGTTTTAACATTATCATTTATACCTATGTTTTACTCTTTATTTTAAGTACAACGTTCTTACCATTTACAGTGACTTCGACATTAGATGTCAGAATTGGTGACGAATCAGTCGCCGTTTTTACTCGACATTCATATCTACCATTTGCACCCCTTTTACCGACAACAGTGAGAACGCTTTGTGCGACCCATAATCCCGAGTACGAGAAAACGTCATCGGACAAATCGGAATCCACCTTACGGTATTGATAATCAACTGAAAATTACAAGTATTTATACTTAATTATACAACATCGGTAAAAACTAAGACATCTTTGTCAAATAAATTATTATTTTAATCAAAATCAATAAAATTAATTGATTTTTTTCAAGAGTTGGATTAAAATACATTACCTAAATCACTATCATAAATTGGACCACGACTATGTTGCCACCATGTAACTTGAGGCACAGGCCTGGCACGGCCTGCACGACATACCAAACGTATTTTATTTCCTTCATCCACTGGACCCACGATTGCACCAGATGTTAATTTTTTCATAAGACCGAATTTTGGATCACTATTTTTGTCATCGTAAAAATCTGATGTAGGATCGATATAATTGTGCGCCGAAAGATCATTGGGTTCAACCAATGTACCAACACTAATAGATTCAGGATCAGCTACAAACAGAAACAAAAAAGTTAAAATTTATAACATCAGAACATCAATAATTTAAAACGTAGTTAATTATTTTATAACTTACTAATAATTTAATATCAAAAATGTTAAATAAGCTTAAATTGTATAGCATTTAATTAAATATTATTTTATTTTTATATCCGTTTATAATTTATTATATTTATTTGATTTCTTTTTAATTAAGTATCGTACAATTATGATGATTGATATAAAAATTGAATAACGTTTTTAATCGTGATCATGCAATTATATTTTTATGAGTAAAAATAAAGTATGGTAACTACTCAAATTAATACGTTATAGTAGGTATATATTATAATATTTACCTTTGTATAAGAATAAGATCATTAATAGTTTATATTTACCAATTAAAAAAAAAAATTACTCATTAACTACAAAGAAAATTTGTTCTCAAGTTTTAATCAAACGATAGTAGATTGCGTGTATTTTTTAATCTCAAGTACGGATATTAGGTAAAACCATTGATTTTTATATTAAACCATTTCAGTTAGTTAAAACCAATTATTTATACCATTGAACCGTTTTAACAACTTTTATCAGATATTACTATCACAAAAAATAATTCATAAAGTGAAGTGTTTCTTTGCTCTCCATTTGAAATAAAAACGGTCAAACTAAACTGAAAATAGACACATTAGCCTTATAATAAAGTTCTTATTAAGTTTCAAAAATATCTTTCGACAAACTTTTTAGTATGAGCTACACTTAAAACAATCTATAATCATATTTTATTCATTGTGTTTTAGGATTCTTTTTTACCATTTACACTATTAAAACAAGACAAACATTTCAGTTAACCTGCGTTCGTGATAATATAAAAGTGCTACAATTTTTATTTAATCAAACACTTAATTCAATTTTAAACGTTGAAACAATGGACAAATTTCCCCTATTTACTACTTTATTCTTAAAAAACACAATAGTGTACCTAGTCAGTATAAAATATTCTTATAGACCATGGTTCAACCACGCAAATTATGGAAATATGGCAAAAATAGGTCAGAACAAACTCAATAAGTATAGGTAAGCTATGCGTCACTGACAGGCAAAATAATATTTTTGTGATGGAAAAGGGGCGAATTCCGTTTTATAAATGACATAATATTATGTTCAAATCATAAAATATATTGTTTTAATTTTGAAATAGGTTATTAAAATAAACTAAGTATTTCATCATTATTTCTTCTTTAGAAATTGGAAAAGTAATGGAAAGCAAAAAAAATCAACTCCAACTCACGTTTAAGCACGATAATATAACTTATAAATGCTATATTACTGATTACTGTAAAATTATACAATCATTTTCTCCAATAATTATGACTGATCTATTAATTTTATTTACATGATTACATTAATAACCACTTAGAATATGAGTAGTTTTGTTATGTGTATTGATGATATATTTTCCAAAACACATTAACTTAAACTTCCTTAATAATATAAAAATAAGAGAAAAGTAGGAAACCGTAGGATCAAGTATACCCCGTTATCGAGTTGGTATTTTAATGGATGTGTTAAGTTTTAGTTCAATGATTAATCAGTCATTGCATTTAACGTAAAATGATGCTGAGCGCAGATTATTTTATGATAGTAATTTATCTTACTTTTAGTAACACGATTCAATAACTTAAAATTAATCAAAATCTTTTGAAAATTGTGTACGAAAAATAGTATAATAGTAAAATGTAATAGTATAAGTAAACTTTAAAGTCTCTATAAATAGTATATAAATACTATTTTTGAATTAAATACTACAAAATAACTATAACTGTTTTCCTTTTTTTAAAAAACCAATATCGTAAAAATTTTAATTTAAAAATATGTCTCTAGATCAAAATTGTACTACTACTTGTAAATTTTTTAGAGTTTTACGTTTTAATAAGAAATACTTATTTGAAACTGTTTAATAAGTTTTTAAACCTCAGCTATAATACTATTTTTAAAAATTGTAAACATTTTTAACTACAAAATAATTTTCAAAATTTTTTCATTTAAAGTATTCTGTTATAATTTTAACTTTAAACAGTTTAAACACATACGTAAAATAATTTGTGAGTATGATGTGTTTTAAAATAATTGATTTTCTAAAAGATAAGTTTGTATTACTTTTTCAAGCGTTTTAACTGGGCTTAAATATTTTTAAAAAATATAAATTAACAATGAAATATTCTAAGTTTCTACGATTAATACTTTTTGAATTGCATTTAAAATTTAAAATCATTTTGTGAAATATCTTAATTTTATAAGAGAATATTAAAATATATTGAAATTTAAATTTCAGGTGCTTATAAAGAATATTTGTGGAATTATTCTCAAATTCTATAAATATTTCTAATAAGCTTATCATATTTGGAACCTTATATTTAATTTTCAAACTAACTCCAGGTATACATAATAAATATTTTTAACATATTTAGCTACAAAATAATTTGCAAATTTAAAAATTCTATCTTTAAACGCTCATAACATGGATCGATATTGGAAACTTATGAAGAACCTTGTACCACATTTTCAAGCTTTGGAGTATAAATATTAGAAAAAAAAACCTTAAATATCTATAAATAGCTTAAATAGAGTCAAATTATTTTTAAAATTATAACAAGTATGGAAAACTCTAATATAAATATTTGATCGAAATTTATCTACGGTTATTCGTTTTTTTATAAAAACTTATTAAAAAAAAAAATCATTTACGGTTTTATGAAAAAATATGGTTTCTATTTTTAGTGGATCAATAATCAAGAAAAGAAATTAAATTTTTTTACTTTTGATCCCAAAAACTATCTACATTAAATTTAGTACCAAAAAAAATATTAAAGTTCAAGATTAAATAATTTTTGCACAAAAAGACGATGGCATAAAAAAAAAATCAGATCATTGTAAAATCAATACATTCATTGCTATGCTCAAAATCTTATGATAGTAAAATGTTCACAAGATTCAATTATTTAACAATTATTATACGACATCCATAAAACAGCTTGTAAAACAAAATAATAAAATGAATTTATGTCTTTTTATACATCATATTATACCCATATTAAAATTTTACATTTATAATGAATGTCATTTATTTATATTAAACGACAATACGTGCATAGAAGTTCAAATACAATATTTACTTTTTATGGTTTTGTACAGAATTATAAGCGTACCTATTGTTTGTTATAAATATCATATATTCATATGACATCATTTTATCTAATTAAATATTTATATTTTTATAAAAGTAAAAGATAATACGCCATGTTTAAAATTAAATGTTTAAACTTTTTTTTTATATAGGATTCACATATTATGTTACAAAAAAAATTATACACTTCATGTTTTGATAGTATTGTAAGTAGGTACATCATTATTTTATACATTATTCATATTAACAGATTTTTTTTATGATGACAATTGACGATGGTTTAATAGGTATAGAAAAAAATCTAATAGTATTTGAATAATAACAACCTAATCAGTGCAGTATTTGGTAAAATAATATGATAAATCATAGAACGAAGAAGCAATAATTATATAATTTTGTATTTATGTGTTATACTAACTGTACGTTATATAATTTAATATAATACTTGTTATGTAATTTAATATTAAATTCTTAGATAAGTTTTTTATATTTTATTTATTTTTTTTAAGTTAACACGTTGACGGACACTTGGAAGTACCATTTTTTTAATAGGTATGCTTTAAATTGGCACATGGAAATACCATGTGATTATGTGAACTTATAAATAAAACGGAAATCATTATCTATAATAATATTTAGTGCCAAAATGCGCAATAATATGCTTAATATGGGCAACACAACTTCTTTTTACATAAGAAACCATTGGAAATATTACTGCCATAACAGTAATGCCACTTTTTGGAAGGTATTTAGAATCTGCTATAGCAGTAATATTTTAAATTGCCAATATAGATACAAATAGACGAGTAATCATAAGGACTAAGGAGTAATCCTTATGCAGTAAAATTGATCGATTGTCCGTCAACGTGTTAAAATCGTTATTGTGAACAAATATTGTGTTAAATTTAGTTTATTTAAAGCGTAATATTTTAATAAAATCAATTAACTGGTTTTATATTATTCAGACTTACTGTAAGTTGTAAGATTGATAAACTGAACGATGTTGCAACCTTCGTGTACTTTAGTATACGTGATCTCACATTTATAAACACCCTCGTCAAGCGCAGTTATATTGTCCATTACCAAAAAGCCCAAAGTAGAATTTGGTTCCGTACTCCAATACGATCTGTAAAAAAAAAATAAAATCATTATTGTCTCAATTTTAAAATGCTATTTACATGTACATAACTGACGAACCGTATAGTATCGTTTACAAAATTAAAAATGTACACATTTTGCATAAAGATTTACATAGTGGTTATAAGTACTGAGAAAATAATATGTGATATTATGTAGGTGCCTTTTTTATTGAAGTGGGATTTTTTTTTTTTTTTTTTAATACGCTCATATTAATGTTGTACATATATTTTATGCATACCTACGTATAAATTATAGTTACATCGTAATCCCTCGCCACGTGCAGATATATTATATATTCCTTTAACTGAACAAAAAGTAAGTTAAGACCCTCCCCCTTGCTATATAAATTTAATTATAAAAAAAAGGGCAGGATACGTAGACCGGACATTCGCTTCGCCAGCGTGGGTGCAAGAGAATGGTGTATTATTACTATATGCGGTTCAAAGCAATGATAAATCGTGGCATTTGAAAAATCGATTTGTGGTAGAAGTCGATTAAAAACATGCTTTTTGAGAGTTCTTTTATATGCTTAGACTATGGTTGTCAGTTGCAGTTTTTCTTTTCGTTTGTACGGAAACTGCTGAGAAAATTGAAAAATTACCTCTCCTTAAGTAGCTATCAACTAAACTAGATTTTCTATTGGTACACTCGAAAACTCGTGCTTTTTCATTGGCTAATATCCAAATGAGTACTCACCATATATATATACATAAAACATTAATTATCAAAGTTAATCTAAAACCTATTTTAGTTTCATGAAGTGAGGATATTATAAATTAAAATTCATAATAAATTATGGATATATAAATATTGTGCAATATTATTTATATTTTATCATATTTTTGAACGATTATTTATTCTAAAAATACGTATAAAAGGGATTATAATAAACGTATCGTTTTTAACAGTGGGTGTTAAAACCTTAGCTACCTACTGAAATCATATTTTTGGTTGAACAAAGAAAACAATCTAAAACAGACATGAAACTCATTGTAATTAAGATATTCAACATTTGCTCGTGCTTTTAAAACTTTAATATCTGAACTATAGTTAATGAAACTGTTTAGTTTTTATTATAGAAGTTTAATAAAACGAAATGTTTAATCTATGAAAATAGTATTCTTGTTTTATTTTTAAATCTGATATTTTAGATATTTAGTATACATTTTATAGTGTTTTAATTAATAATCAAGTATTAATAGCTATTTAAAACAAAAATTGAAATGGCGTAGATTGAACAACAATATCAAGAGTATTTTTAGAATTTCTTGACTTGAATGAAATAGGTACTAATAATAATCTAATATGATGCAAAAAACAATGGTGTTAATTTTGTATTTTATCGAGTTTTTTTAAGAATGACAATTTTTATAATATTATCCATCGCAAATATGAAACTTGTATTTTGTTACTATTTATTATTCACGATTACCTACATTGTAAGATTAATAAAATACTTTATAGAAGGTACGAGTATCTTGTTAATTTGTGTTCGAGACTAATAGCTTATGTTTTTGAAAACCTTTAAATGTTTATATTAATGTGTATAATACCATCTACCACTGTCACGTCAACGTCACGTACTCGTGCGTAAAAGTAAGTGAACCAAACACATTCCATATCCTTATTCTGTTCATTTATTTTATAAATCATTATTTTAAAGCACAATTAAAATAAAATAGCAATATTCAAGAAAAAAAATGTGATAATACAAATTAAAGTATAAAAGATTCTATGTTTAGTTATACTCAGTGATGCCGTAAATATCCTCAAAAATCTTCATGTTAATGAAACAAATTTTCTCTCTCAATTATCAATGTTTTCTATTTTCTTAAATGATCAATTTACCTATTTCATTTTTCTTAAGTTATTTCAGTTACGGTAATACAGCTTTGAATCTAAGAGTGAGAGAAATATGTATAAGAAAAAATGTTTTTACAAAATTCTCTTTACTCCTAATTGAGGCACTGTGTAAATAACACGAAAGCATTTTCTTTTTATTATGGTACAATTTGATGTTAAACTTTTAGTGTGCATGACTGGTAATTTCAACACGAGATTTGTTTGAATTACTTGAATATTCAAGATGGCTTCGATAACTTTTGAGAGAACTACTACCTATACCATCCAGATTGCACTTATTATAACTTGGCAGTATAACAACGTATAATATTAGTATAGTTAACAAAACGTGTTTTAGAATGAAAACGGTATATGAAAAGAAAATGTAATTAAAGTAATGACTATTCTTAAATAATATTAACATGCAGTTAATAATTTGTTAGTGAATTATTTAAACAAAGATGAACGATTATTTTTTGTTGATTTAAAAAATATTTGAATTGAACATCTCAATCATCTCATATTTATAATTCTTTTAGATTAATAATTAAACCAATATTTAAATAATTTTAAACGTCAAATATTCAAATAAACACATACATTTGTTAAATTTTTTATTTGTTTAATATACATAATAGCTTTACAAATAAAATAATTTTGATTTTTTTAAATGAGCCTATAAAATCTTTTGTACCACAAAAAAAAATCATAAAACTTCAATTAGTTATTTTATATAACATAGCAAATGTTGATAAATCTACGTATCAATCTATTTTTAAAAAAAAATCTAAATTGAACTACTTGTAGTAATACGTCATGTTCTTATTTTAGTAGTCGTATACCAATGTACAAAGCAAAATAAATGCCAAACTCTAAATTCTATATCCTGTGCTTGCTCGTATATTTGTCACTGTTGTTAGCATTCTAGTCTGATTACTCCGTTTATATTAATAAGTACCTAAGTTAAATAATAATCTACGATTTGTAGTTTTTATATGTAAATTTTAGATAAGTAATATAATTATTTGTTTATTATATAGAGTAAAAACTTTATAAAAGTAGTTTTATTTATTGATACAATTTAAATGATCAGTCTTCGAGCTTGTAAGATATTTAATAATCAATCAAAATATTTAAGAGTTATGTGATTATAACTATAGTACATTAATTTACCTCTCACATTCATACAAGCCATCACCATATTATGTCTTTAATGATAATGGATTGACTGCTATATGCCAAGCTATATCTATATCACAAGCTATACAATTTCAACGAATGTGTTTTCGATGGGTGCTAAATTACACAAAACTTATAAAGATTTAGTTTAAAACAATTTGGTTATAAGGAAATAGCTACACAATTTTCGGTATTGAGTCAAAAAAATATTTTTTTTAAACTATAAACATAAATTAATATCATAATAATATAATTCTAGCAATAAATAGTAAACTAAAATATTTATATGATTTTTTTTAAAAAAAAAGCAATCCACCCCTTACTAACATTAGCATTCTTATATGAGTTAAAAAACGAAGATACAATCCCTCTGCGAGTCTCAAAGAATCTATTGATACAACTTTTATTGAAAACGGTTCAGTAGTTTTTGAGTTTTAAAGGACAAAGAAAAAACCATTTATTTGAATATACATTTATATTATTATAAAATGTCTACACTAACATTACAAATTTTATCAAAATAAACAATAAATATTAGCACACCACAATCAATAATTATTTCATTTCATTAAATTAATAATTTCGTCATTGATTCATGCAAATAGCTTTAGTTAACAATACTCTAATGTAATTTTGAATGAAACTAAATAATGTCCGTATCTTTTACAAACTAAAGATATTTGTTTAAGTGAATATATACACCTAAAGAGTTATTTTAAACTTGAAAATTCAATATTTTTAATATTCAGGGTAAATTGATCTATTAAAATTTAAAATATCTATAAATTAAATGCTATATATTTACATATTTTAAGTATCCTATTTTTTATATAAAACTATATATAATGAAAATTGTACTCATTTACTCCAATAGATAAATAGATTATACTAATGTAATTCCATAAGTATTTTGAATATTACACATAAATGTTATTACAAACATCTTAAAAATAGTTGGTACGTTACCAACTGATGCAATAACATAGTAGTTTAATACGTGATAAATACATTTTAAACTCCTTGAAATGTCTATTTTTTGTTAAATTTAAATACTTATTAGATGTTTCTATCAACAAACTTTTTTTTCACGCTTATGATAAACAAAAGCTTATAATGAATACTTTAATAATATTATGGATAAAATAGCTAAAAATATGTCTTATTCTTTTGAAGAAAGCCAATTAAACAGGTTTTAATAGTATATTAAATATTAATTACACAAAAACAATTAATCGTAGTTAATATATACACTTAATAATTTGAAAATTGATAATTACTTTATATGTGTTAATCAATCATAATAAGATCAGTACTAAAAATACTTCTTACTATAGTATTACATTATGATTTAAGACTTATTTTACCAAATTAAATAGTTTGATACAATTCATCCAGTTTTAATTATTTCTTATCTACCAATAGGAGCCAAATAAATACTAGACTATAAATAAAATATCATAATTATTTAAAAAAATAAATTTCGGATATTAAAATGATTGAAAAAATACTAATTAAGCTATAATGCATTTAATCCAGAAATCATAAAATGTAATCACAGATGTATAGCCTATAAAAAATAATGAAAATTAAATTTGAAACATATTTTTAAATCAATATTATCATAATAATTCATAGTTTTAATATAATATTAATCATATAAAAAAAAACAGGATACTCTCATAAAAAAAAAGAATTCTTTAACTCTGCCATACTTAGTTGATCGTAGTGATCACATTTTTATTTTTTCGATTTAATTATAAACAAATTAAAAGTTATACTAATTAAAAAACTGTTACCTTAATATACATATCAAAATGCATTTATAAGTTAATTAATAAATTAAGTATACTTGTAAAATCCAAAAATCTAAATTTAGACGTTTAAATATTCCAAAATTTAAAAAAAAAATCGTAATTATTTTATTACTTCTATTCTCAAAAATCATATCGTGTATTTAAAGTTAACGTAAGCAATAAGCATAGTAATAGTATATCAATATTTTGTAAGGTATCATAGTACCTTTCCACTTCACTCCAAAACTACTCATCCGAATTTCGATTGTTATGTATCAAAATACTCCAAAAAAATTTTGCTTCAGAATATTATATTAAAAATGTATGTTGTCAATGGTTATTTCAAAAAGTAAAAACTTAAGAAATTGTGACGATAAAAATTACATTAAATTTTAAGTTTTGTTTTATTTTGACTTATTGAGTGTTGTTTGATGAAAAAAATCGCCCTGTATAATTATACTGAAAACATGGGCATTATGCCATTGTTCAACGGTTAACTACGCCTCTGCTGGCTTTGACGCTACATTCAAAATTATTGCCAAGAACTTTAAAACCAACTCGATTTTTTTTTTGTAAAGAGTACATGATACATAACATAATTTAACATTATAACGTTATTTATAAAATTACATATTTTGAAAATTAATAATTTTACATGTTTGGCACTTGCTTACTCACGTCGTCGTCTTTACATAACAAATCAAAAACAATCTTCGATTTTCTAAAAAATGTTACATGAATATAGGTCATATAGTAATAATACACTAAGAAAAAAGTGCTTTTTCTTTGTATCTATGATGGCGCGTGCTTGGCACTTACTAACTTTTTTTTAATTTGATAAAGGTAATTGGTTCATGAGATAACGTAATCATCATTCATCTAGTTTTATCACACAACATCTATTTTTGCAACCAAAAATATCCGTGTATCATATTTTCTATAGGTTAATTATAAAATTGAAATCTTATATTAAAATCAAACAAATTTCAAAAGTAGAATTTATTTATATTCAAGTCAAAAATTATCAACAACTTTTGAAAATATATTCAATATCACATCCCCGTACATTTAATGATCAATGTTTTATATTTTATCAACTAAGTAACATTCATTTTCAGACTATAATCATTATTTATTAAACTACAACGAAGTGGCCAACCTATACATAGAAATTGTATAAACGATTTAAATATAAAATATAAAATCAACTGTTATTCATTTGTAATGTTCTAGAAAACTGCTGGGAAATCTTAAATTATTTATTTTTGCTAATGTACTATAACGCCTATATATTATAACGAATTTTAAGTATATTAATACACATAAATAGTGAAACAATTTAAAAATTTAAATTGAAAAAAAAAAATAAAAAAATATTTAAGTAAATAATATAATATGCATAATTTTTTATTCTGTTGGCTCAACTCTGCAACATATAACCAATCACGCACATAGAATCGCAAAAGAATATGTATGGTATCAAAGGTATGACGTAATGAGATAATAAAGTATACATTATGTAATTATTAAAGTAAGGATTTTTATGGATTCGTATATTTTTCTAAACAAGCAACTTTCAAAATTGAATGGAAATTTGTTTTATTAACTTTATAAAGAATGTAGGAAAAGTTTTATGTTGCATTTTATGTAGATGAATTTTCGTATAAAAGTATAAATTTGATATGTTAGTGCATATTTTAGGTCTCAAGTTTGTATATCTATTTAAATATTTTTTTTACAATGTGTACATTAAAACCTAAGAAACAAATTAAACAAAGATGTCTAAAAGTTCAAATGGTATCTAAAACAAACAATTAAATTTTAATTTTCAGATTCATTTTCAATTCTTATAAAAAATAAATACTCTACTATAACTTTGATTTATTATTACTAATTATGTAAACATTTTATCCCATAAATATAATAAAATACTGTAAGAAAACAAACTCATTATGAGTTTTAAAAATAAAAATTAATTATTTTAAATAATAATACTGCTAAATTTAATATTATAAAAATTAATAAAAATTTTTTTTATGTATTCGGTTTATATTAAAGTACACAAAAAAAATTAACTTGATTTTGATGTAACAATATAATATAATATATAATGGATATTAGTTTTCTGAAATGCTAAAAAAAATATTGATTTTCTTCTGGCTTTCTTAAAAAAAAAAAAGTAATCAAGAATAAAAGCAAAAAAATTCATCATTTAATAACTAATAGATTCTAAGTGAAGCTTCTCTAAACTTAGTTTCTAAAACTAAAATAACTAAGCTGTATTATATTTAACTGTATAAATATACACAGAACACAGATCGCCAAGGTTACATTAAAACAAAGAAAACAAAATAATAATTAAATAAGACAACAACTTTAGCCATTCATCTTTTGATGCCTCGGAGCAATGGAGCCATTTTAGCGTATCTAGAATGTTTTTTAAGGGAAACATCATCAATCATTATGAAATGTGGATAAATTATCTGAATAAAATGCACTTATAATATAATTGTTTTATTATAAAATCAAATTAATTTAAAACATAGTTAAATATGTATATTATGAGTGTGTGTTTAGTTGATAATGCCATTGAATTATATTTGTACATTGATTTAAAATATAAATACGTCATCATTTATTGATAATTGAACTTTTTAAGAAATTTGGAAAAATCATAAGAGATAATATAAAAATATAAATGTATTGATGTTTTTGTATTTTATATTTCCCACTTATGATGGAAAAATGTGTTAAATTAAAAATATCTTTATTTTATTCAGTTATGCGAAAACAAAATATAATATACTTATGGTATATAGGAATTGTCTTATTCCCAAAACACCCTCTTGTATAATACGCCACTATCTCAAACCTTAATAATATTATGAAGAAAATTCCTATTTTCAAGAAATCTGAATTTTGATTATAAAATCAAAAAGTACCTTAAATCTATACATTATTATTTTAAAATCTTTTTTCTATTATTTTTAATATTAAGGTAAGTTAAATGTAAGTTAAAGAATAAATTTGTTTTGTTGGAAACGGAAAATATTATTAATTAGTTATATACATATATTATAATGTATAGTAGGTATGTTCAATAATTAATTCAAGTTAATTTATATTCAATAAGTAATAACTTACTCATATATACATTTCAACATCTGTCTTTTATATTTGGTGAAGTACTATTTTGATTGCAGTCGTTTGCAAGCAATAACAATAAAAAAACAATTAATATAAAACGACAACAATACGACTTCTAGCTCTGCAGAGTGTACTATCATTAAAGCAGTGGCGCGTGTTTTATGTATAAAAAATGTGTACGTCATGCAGTTTTATAATCAAAACAAATTGCAGTCAACGGTGTGGGCGGAAAAAAAATCAAGAAAACATTGATCTTTCATTATAATTGACAATCACGTATAGATATTCGTGTTTTAAATGCGGAACAACGATATATTAACTTCGGTGTATATTTTCTGAGAGCATGCTGGAAGGATAAACGAGGCGATTTGTCGATGGTCTGCGCATTTAGTCTACCAATGTCGATAACTAATACGGCGGCCGGCGGGCGGATTTCGATGCAGTTAAATGTATTAGTCGGCTATTGTGTGTTGACACAGAAAAGGCCGCATAATTAAAAGCCCCGTCAGCGTTAGCTGATAAAACCACCACGGTTAACTCTATAAATGTTTATGTTTTGTTGTTTATATACGTTACGAATTGTAACGAATAAACATATATTACAACCAGGGCTGGGATTTCGATGCCCTAAAAAGTCACATAAAATTGCAAAAGTTACTTAAACATATTAAAATATGCAAAAAATGCGTTTAAAATTAATGTATATTCACTATTTTTTACAGTTTAAAGAATCATTTAACGAAATCGTATAGATAGCTGTCTAATAGTATTTTTTTTTCAGAAGACACTTATTATTACACTGTATACACATTAAAATAAAGTGTCATTATCGCCCCTTAATTCTTTAATTATTTATGGATAATAAAACGGTAAACGACTGACGATAGTGTAGTACAATATTATCTACTATGCATGTATATTACTATCTGACCACTGTGTACCAATAATATGCTTGTTTTTAATACAACGGTACATTTTGTACTACAATTCGCTTTTGATTTAAAAATAAACTACGAACATTATTATAAATACTCGAAAAATAGTTTAAAAACATAAAATAACTGACTACGTAAACGTAATTCAAATGTTCAAGACTCTCTGAAATACATATTTTCCACTTGAAAAAATATATGTTTTTAACGTCGTTAAAGTTTGACTTACAAATTGCGAGAATGGATTTGCAAATTCTTGTTAATTATAACAAGTATTTCGACACTAGTTTGAAATGTTCAGGACAACATATAAGTGCTGGGTAAAAACCCTTGAAAGCTCATATGTAGGGCCTGCGAGTTTGACTTGCAAATTCATACTAATTACTTACGAAATACACTGGTAGGTACTGTTCTGAACTTGTTTTAACAAAATGTAAGGGGCAACTTCACATTGGTACATTTTTTAACACCAGAAAAAAATTACATTACATTAAAATTCAGCCTAGCTTTAATATGGGTAAAATTTTAGAATGTTGTCGGGAACCTAATTAGGTATAGTCGGTATACGAATAGTTTAAAAATCCTCGCAGATTACACCTTTAATCAAAATGTGTAAGAACGAATAGGTAGAAAATCTGTCAGGATATAGAAGCTGCTGTAGATACATATTATAATAGTGACAGTGTGTTATAAATTATGGTATTAAATTTGAAAGCAATAACAACATAAATCATCTCATTCGTGAAACGATTTGATTAAATCCGCACTTCACTTGGAATAACATTTTTCAGAAAATTATTGACATTCGTTGGCAGTTTTTTATAATATAACACTCCTAAGAGAGGTGGTAGGTATACCGATAAAAAAAAAATATCGAAAAATAACTTTACGAGTACCAGAGTACCATCGAGATATCCCGTCTGAGAAAGTACTATATAGGTACGTGAAACTTATAGAGCATCACGTCCTTTCCGTCTGAAAAAGTGTTCACTTCAAATACAACCTATACACTTTAAACGCTTATTCGCTCAGAATTTCAAAAAAATATATAATATATTAAGTAAAATATTTCAGTAAGGTAAAAAAATTAATTTCGGTGTGTATCGACTTAATTATAAGAAATATTAGTATAGATAAATCTTAAATTAATATTATTAACCGTGACTGGACGTTTTGTTCGACTTACCTGTCATACCTGTCGGTGTACCCTTCTCGGTGAGGCTGTGTCGTGCGAGGCCCACCGGAATACAGGAATATTCTGTTTGCTCCTCGGTACCATTTCACGGAGTGGACTATACCACACTGGGTGGTGATCTCGAATCCCATGGTAACGTTATTGGGTTCCAGTTCGCAGGGTAAAAAAGCTGACTGTCCTATGCGTGCGTTTATGTCGCTTTGCTGTTCGCCTGTATCGTGCAAACAGAACAAATCAATTATGAAAATTAATAACGATTACTACGCAAAAGACTAATAAAATATCATACATATAATGAGGCGAAACATAAGACTAGAATTTTAATTCCCCAATAATTGCAAAAAATACACAAAAAAAAAAAAAAAATCAAAAATGACTTAAAAATCTTAAAAATATACAGCACTATAAAAATGAATTATGTTCATTATATTCTTCAGTGATGAAAAAATTAAAAAAAATAAAAACTTAAAACGTATTTTACATTTACGAAGCTATATATAATATTAAAAAATTACGTCACATCAAAATTCCAACCCCAATTACATAGTTATTGCTTTTATACGCCTATAATTCCTGTAAACTCGATTTTGGCACGTTTAGTCGATGACGTGTAATGTATATTATCGGTTGTATAACGATTATATTATTATGTATTAACGAATATACAAGTCGGTATGTATATTATAATTTATATTTATATATTATAGCCTATATATAGCCAGTACGGTGATGGGTCATCATTACGGGTTGGCAGAGAGGGCATCGAGTTAAATCGTTAAATTAGTATTGTGCGACGTTTAAGGGCCATTCAAAGGATATCCGTTTCGTTACAACCGGGCCTTCTGCGTATCCGCCGTCCAATCGCGCGGGGATGTCCCACATAGACGCGGCGATGTACAGCGGATTATTTCCTTTCCGGCGTAACGGCGGTAAAATGGCCGCGGCAATAATCATTGTTAACGATTATTTTAACGACGGCGGTTCCGATTTCTATATAATACGAATAGTATATAATGTATAACGTTCTGGAATATTTATCGCCGACCACTTCCCCGCTCCGTTGTATAATAATATTATATAGCCACCTGCAGCGATTTATAATAATAATTTAATAATAATAATAAACAACAACAACGCAACAGCAATAATAATATCACAGTGTTCATTTATCGCGAATAACCACGGTAGGTACACTGCAGTAGTATATCATATATTATATTATATATACGCACCAGAGAATCGGAGGGATGATGGAAATGGGATCGTACAACAGAAGTGATTGCGTATTGTATTACGCGACGAGTGGTCGCCAAATGATTTATTGTATATACCATGTAACATTATATTGGTTATAAGTTATAACCATAAACCATATTATATATTTATACACACAGCTGAAAGTTTCCGATCGTCGGCGGTCGTTCTTTCAATGTGTCACATATAGTATACGTACGTACAACGAATATATAGAGCTCGGATGATATAAATAATAGTACAATATTATTATGTACGATGGGATTGAAACTTTTTTCCTTCCCCTTAAGGATGCCTATATTAATAAGTTATGTAATTTTAATTATTTCTCATATATTATATTATCTAATTTAAATTCGATAAAAATGTGTTGATTATAGTACATTATATTCGAATTCATCAAAAACACGTATAGGTACATATTGTTATAATAATCATTTATACATCAAATATCTTCCCCTATTGTTGTTACATTTTGAGGTATCGTTTGTATTTTTCAATCAAAAATACATTTTACAAAATTTAGCATCTAGAAAAATATTTGTTAAAACACTTAAAACTTTTTTTGTCCCCAATCTGATTATTTATTTTTTTTTTTTTATTACAATTTATATGAATTAAGTATTAACATTAAATCAACATAAAATTATCAGGATTTTAGAGTTTATTTTAGTATTTTTCTAGGTACGAGTGTATAAAACGTGTTTTCTGGTAGTTATTTTTAGTAGAAGAAAAATAAAAATATGTCACTCAAGTCCTAAACTACTAGGAACAATTTATTTTTACTGAAAAAAAAAATGAAATACGTGTGTAACTAAAAGATAACACGGATTTTCGGATTCGATTATCGAGGTAAATAAAAGTTAAAAAGTATATTTATAAAATACACGATAATTGTAGAGGAAGAAATATGAAATAAAACGGAAACGATGCGACCATCATTGGAGTGTATTTAATATTATGCAGTTACTCGGGCGTCAAAAATACACTATTGAAGATGTCCAAATAAACGACATCACATAATTGGATCGTTCTTTGAAACGTACACGCGTAATAATAATAATAATAATAATAATAATATACTCTCATACAGACATCAGCCAAGCTTATAAATATATATTACGATACACTGCTGCAGTGCGCGCTTAATATATCATTTAAAAACATGTATGTATGGACTCCTATAATACGACTCCGCCACAGACGATTGTGTTTTGCACCGAATTCTAACGACATCGTCTCATTCCAACATTATATAGGTAGTTGAGGAGATGTTTGTAGGTACCTAACCTACCATGCGACGACGACACCAGCCTTTGAGTATAATATATAGATATTCGTACGACACCCGGCAAAAGGTCGGTGCCGGCGATGGGTTTCCCTCGGCGTGTAAGTTATTGGGGTGCCGTCGGAAACTTTACGCGAGACGTTCATTGCGTTTCTGGTGGTGGGATTGGGCGGGTCGGCGGCGGCCGTTTATAATATATAACGCGGTAGTCGAAGTAATTCCGAGATGCTGGCCCGGTCGTATTTCTCGTCCTCGTCCGAATAAACTTATTCGTAAAATTATACCCCTACGATATATATTATACACGTATCTATGAGGGCTGGCGTAGGTTAGGTACCTTTATCCTACACCCACGTACACGCGGGCTTATTACACTGTGTATATATTATACAGAGTGATTCACCAACCATGCTCTCTGCCACATTTTTCATTTAATAATGAATTTATTTGAATTCTGATTTTTTTAAGTTTTTAAATATACACTTGAAGACCGCATATTTTAAAATTTATCAAGATTTTTCGTGCTAAATATTATTTGAGAGTGATGTCCTGCGGCGAAGGGGATACTGTTTTTAAATGAGCAACCACCTTTTTAATGTAATTTAATAGGTGGATAATTTTGATGTACGAGTTACCTAATTAAAAATGCAAAGTAGTAGGCAGTTTTCTCGTTGTTAAAATGTTTATAGGATAATATATAGTTCTTAAAAATGGTTTTGTAAAAATATAAAATAGATATTATAGTATTTATTATCATTGAAACATTTTTATAAATTATAAATGTTAATAGATGATAATATTAAATCTTTACTATAGCTCTAGTACTTATCTTAAATTTATCATAGACCTGTAGTTATTCTTAATAACTTAAGTTATTCTTAATGACTCTACACAAACTTAAAAAACTTAAAAACCATTCACGTTCAAATCTTGATTTTAAAACGGTTAAAATTTCCAAAAAAAATAAAAAAAAAAAACACAGGACACTTCTTAAGCAGTATAAAAATCTCCAAAATTTGAAAATAATATAGTCTTTAAGTCAGGTTTTAAATGATTTCATTGTTGAAGAAAGAAAAGGCCGTAATATCAGTCTTGGTAAATCACACTGTAGACTATATAATGTTTGCGCGAGTAAACAAAATGAGGGTAAGTCGTCGGCATCGTAGTATAATCTCCGTTTAAACATATAAATTTATGTATACATATATACGCGGTGGTTTTTGAAATCACAGACACCTGCAGCACACACGAGCTATAAAATTGTTATCACGCGCGGTCCATATTAGGTATTATGTTTGATATTTATATTAAACACTACACATAGTATAATATAAATAGATGGTCGGCAGTCCCATCTGTCCGCCTAAATACCTACATATACGTACGTACCTATATGTGTAGGACGTAGGTACATAGTATATACACAACTGCGTCTCGTGATAAATCGTCGTACTTATGGCCGCCGTGTGCAGGTAAACGTAAATCGAAATAGCTTCTGTATACGAATATATTATTATTATTATTTATTATTATTATAATTTATAACGCGCTAAATATATTCTACCGCGTTTTTATGTAAAAATATTCTTATGCGCGCGTATATCGGTATAAGTATTCGCGGGTACCACAACCGCTGTCAAGTCCCATCACCCCGCGGTTAGACGGGCGCTTAACGATGTCGTCGTGTTATAATGTAAATATACGCACGTCGTACCTACATACACGTTTCGTTTTCAACGACGAATAATTACTACAAACCGTACAGACACAATAATAGTACTATGATATATTACGCATCTATCATACCACCCACTCGCACACGATATATACAAGTCGGGTATAATATACATAGGAACCACCTGTCGAACAGCTTTACCCGAAAATCTCGAATTTTGGGGAAAATAATACTCTATGAATAGGTACCTACTGAAAATAATTTTATTAAATGTCAGTGGCTCAAATGATTAATATCGCGTGTTGTGCATCCGGGGTGATTCAATATAGACAATATTTTATAATATTTGATCATCATTTTTATTTTTTAAATCTCTTTTTACAACTTAAACGGTAGGTAATTCCCGTGCATTAATTACATTGTGTTTACATATGATTTTAATGTTAATAGATTACAGTAATGGAAAGCACTTAATGATTAAAGACGCACTAGTGGAAAGTATTTATAGTTTGAATTAAACAGGTATATAGGAGGCGGCGGTTCCTCCATTTTGTAAATTGCATTATATAATATAATATCGACGGATTTTAAAAGCTTGATGAGATTAATTTGTTTTGATCTGTAGAGGGCATTTGGCCCGAGGGGTGAATTGAGGTTTTCGAAAACGTCGAAGCCGCCGACGGGGTCCTGATGATGGAACATTCGGTTAGCATAATTACAAATTAGGACGTGCCACAGGGGTTGCTCACCCTCGGCCGTCATAACGTATCCTCGTCGTCAGATCGCGGTCGTTTATCGTAATACGGCGCATATAATGTGTTTTATTAATTTATTTGATAAAAAATTATTCGACTCGTTATAGTCATTATGCGGTCGTCGTGACGCGACGTCGTTGCGAGTTCGCGCGTTCGGCCGAAGATTGTCGCCCGCGTCCATAATAATATATGCACGTACGATAAAATAACACTTAACGCGGTATAGTGGCACTATATACCTATATATACGTCGTACAAATAATATACGGCTGATCCGTACCGAGAAGCTCTCCTGCACACACACGCACGGGCGTATATCTCGCGGCGTAGGTATATGTGCTCTCGGAGAAATATACGACGTTTCCGCCGCCGCGTTTCGAACACGCACTGCGGTCGCCGCCGCGACCATTAAACCACGGTATACCCGCGGTGGGCAGGTATATATAAACCCCTAACCGTGTAATATATTATACACCTGACCTACCTACCTATAACCCGCCGCGATGTATACGCCGCGTCCGAGTGTACTATATAGGTGTATGGGCACTATAAATCGCGTACTTGGACGGTGTACACGGTCGTTCGTTGTTTGTGCGAAAGCACGCCGCCGCCGCTCTCGTGCCGCCGCCGCAGTCGCGTTCCGGAGGGATTTCGCAGCCTAACCGGCGGCCGCGGGGGAGGGCGACGGGTGTTTAAAATTCTCTTTGGCCCCGCGCCCGCAATATTATTCGGTATATATACGAACGCACACTCGCACACACGCGCTCGCGCCGGCACACAAGCGGTATCGATCGACCGCTCTTTTCCTGCGAGTAATTAATTAACGACCGAACGGAACACGGTATAATATCTATGTATACACACACACACACATTATATACGTATATTACGCCGCCTCGTGGAAAGTTTTCGTCTCTCCTCGCCCCCCCCCCCAAGCCCATCTCTCTCAAACCCTCTCGCCACCCCCGTATATATACTAATATATACTAATCGGTACACTATACGAGCGGCGGTTGTTGTTGTATTTAACCGCGGCCACCACCGCCGCCGCCGTTGTTTGTTATTCGTCATTGTCATCGTCGTGTACTTACATAGAGTGTGTATAGTGCTACGCAACACACCACTCGTCGTCGTCGTCTTTTGTACATAATTATTGTTACAGCGAACCTTATGCAGCAGCAATATAACATCGCGGCGCACTCACTCGAGTGGAATAATATATTGTGTCCAAACGCATTATTATAATAATATGTTAAATCGGAACGCCGATCGATGTACTACGCGTTATAGGTACGCGATAATTTAGTATGACGTCGTATGGCCCGCGAGCGCGAGGGGGTAGTTCGGCGAATTACCTATTACACACGTCGTCTGCATATCACGCGGTGCTATTTGCAGGTTTTATCGCATAATAAATAATTCAATGCTGTATTAAAAAATATGTGAAAAATCATGACCGTTTATAGTATTATACAATGACGGAAAGCGCAGTGTAAAACCCCTGCACACGAGCGTTTTATTTTAAATAAAATGAAAAAAATGTAAATACCTTCACGGAACAAAAAAAATACCCCCCCCCCCCGGTTACACGATATAATAATATATTATTACAATATTTGATTTCCACGTTCTACATGAGTTTTCGACGGAGATGTTTCGAAAAATAAATTACCAGAGGTTTTGTTGCTTTCGGTAGAGTTCCTTCGTTGTAATCAGTAAAAACCGTCGTCGCGCGAACGTAATTCGTATACATATATATATATATGTATACCGAACGATTTAGGTTCACTGTTCGCAATCGTCGTCGTCGTCGTTTTATAAGGATTAATAACGATTTATTCGACGGCCGCGGTGGCTTTCGCGCGTGGGTTTAACGACCCGCAGAGCCGCCTTCTGTCATACCTACGGCTAATGACGATATTGTCGACAGTATATTATTATTATATATTATTGGTAAAACGCGACGGGAGTGTAATGGACCGCGCAGCGACAGAGTTATTTGGATGGCACCACTACTACATATACCTATATTATTATATTTATGTATAAGAAAACCGCGGCGACATAGGTACTCCTCGTTAGGCGCGAGCAGGTGTTTACATGGTCTCTGCGAATTCACGGAACCTCGGATTATACTACGCGCCCATAGAATCTTTTTCTTCTCTCGTTTTTTTTTTTGACTCGTTATATTTTGGCCGAGCAAAAAAAAAACAAATTGCGATCCATTATACACCAAATAACCTGCTGGGATTCGGTGTAATATAGTATAATATGTTATCTGCAGTGTATAATGACGGCGATAAAAATCAATATGGACGGGTTCGCTTCCGCTAACTGATTGAGACCGCTTACCGCGATGCTCCATAACCATCCATCAAATATCTGCGCTAAACACACACGTCCCCGAAAAGCTGAAAATATTCCAATCGCCCTCGAAAACGTGTATCGGACGAGAGAAGTCATTTAATGTAGAAATTAGAAAATATAATTATAAACTCATAATCGAATCGACTTCATTAATAAGAGAAACACTATAATATATTTTGTACACCAATAAAGATTATAATCTCAAATTTATGTATTACTCTAGCGGATCGCGATGAGGAAAATGATAATCAAAATCGGAATTATGTGCTCTCTAATGACAAAACAGTTAACGACTCGTGCACGCTCTTATATATAAATTATTTAGGTAGAAAATATTAAAAAGTTTAAGTATAAATATAAAATTAGTCCGAGGTAGAAAAAAGTCAGGCGATTATACAAATACACAACTAACATTCCTATTAGTATTAATATAAATTTTAGTTAAACGATTAACAAATTATCTTATAGGTACCAATATTGCCAATATCAAAATAGTTATCATTTTTTTCACTTAGTATAACTCTATACTAAAAATTTCAATAACAATTTTTTATGAAAGTACATATTTTAAATAAATAAAAACCAAGCTTTTTTCTCAAGACATTTTTAATCGGATTTTTTTTACCACCACGATACATAAATTTAATAAACCATCGAATCGAAAAAAATAACGTCTGGTTTTTATACGCATATTCGACATAATGTGGCGACTGACAATCTATTTACGTATATACTAAACATAAATTATAATAGGACGATCGATAATAATAATATTATATTCGGTACCTACGACAAAAACATTGGCAGAGGTACGCGTATTATAATAATAATAATAATAATAATATAATATAACCCACGTCGTTATATTTGATGAGTTACTAATTGAATTGGTTTAAACCCGTTTGAAATTCTGGAATTGTACGAAATATTATTATAACAATAATGTAATATTCGTAATTCGAAATACACTATATACACAACGAGCTCGATGCGGGCGGAGAACATCAATTGAAATCACACAATATGCGCAAATTCGTCGTATTATATTGTAACAATATCATCGTGTTCGGTCGACGGCGTTCTAAACGCCGTAGCGGGCCAGCGTACAGCGCATTTTCGCGAGATTATATATCGGACGACAATCGGGAGATTCTCGGAAGTGCTTTTCGCGGAAGTCGGTCAGCTGCTGCTGCAGTGCTGCGCACGACGAACGGCGTGATATTATATTATTATTATTATTATTGAATTGAAATCGTCGTCGGAGCCGTTCTCTCGGGGGCGTATAAAATAATGTAAACGCCACCGGCGACGGAGAAGAATCAATTATAAATTACCGCGACGACAGACGTTTTCGTCGACGTCCGCGCGAAGAACCGCCGCGGCGGCGCGTATATTATAATTCCGGCGACGCGATTAAATAACGACGCCTCGGGCGTTATCGATAACGGGAAAACGCGGAATAATATAATAATATTATTACACGCGCGACGCGTATATATATACGTATACAAATAGGTGTTCTCGTAGGATGTCGGAGAGGAAATTAACGACGTCGACGACTGCTGTTGCTGCCGTGAAGATTCCGCCCCTCTGCTGCGCACGACCCCCTCGAACCAAACCATTAGAAAGCCAACCCTTTGCGATACCCCGTAACCGCGTTAGGTTCGAAAATCGCCAGAGGCTACGAATAGGCGTCGGATATTATGATTTCTCCGACTATACCACCACCCATATGTTGTGTGTGTGTGTGGGTGCTCGTGCATATTATTATTATTATTATTATTATTATATATCCTTGCGGCGCCAACGCGTTTCCTGGACCGGACGGATATTTTATTTTATTTTTCTCGGGTTGTTCGCCAATCGGTTTATCGACGTTTCTTTCGTTAATACTCGCGACTCTACATTATTTTACGTATATACTTATACGTCTATATGAGTATACGCGCTATATATAATAATATATCCGAAATCGTGTTTGCGTGAAATATCAAAGTGCCTATATTATTTTCGAAGAAGAAAAAAATGTAAGCATTCGCCTTGGCGCGCACATATAAACGAGAAAATAACATTATCGCCGCCGACTATATTGTACGTATAATGTGATACTATATGCCTTTAAGCTTTTTTCTTTCCCTAAGACATAAAATGATTTTCTATCTCGACGTTTATCGCATACAACTTTTGAGCTTCCAAAGCGATTTTTGTTCCCAAAACCAATATAACCGCGTGATACGACGTATACTGCTATTTACGAAAAATATATATTGGATATATTATGCGCCTGGTTGTCAAAGGTCAAAAGAAAATCGTATACGAATATTCGATTAGGTATATTAAAAAAAAAATCGAGTATCCATAAAACACTATATTCTTTTTCATGGTTTGAATACTTTTCTCCATTAATTATTTATTGATATACAAATGTAGGTATATGCCAACATTTTCATACATTTAGCAGTAAACTTACTTAAATTAAAATAATAATTAATAATTATTTTATACTTCAGTAAAGTATGTCTATTATATATCAGTGAAAGTATGATTGCTCGCTTAAATTGAAATTATAATGAATATAGTAATTAATACTAGAGAAAGCAATTAACCAATGAATTATGAATCATCTCAATGTCATAAGTTTATTTGAAATAATTGAAAATTTAATTCAATATTTTGTAATTATTATTTAATTTTAAATAAATATTCTGTAAAGGTTTTTTGCAATATCTACGTAATTGCATTTACATAAGAATCTGGACATCTAAAATATTAATTAAAATTCATCATTTACATGACTTCAAGAATTTAATATTACAAGAAAATGCATTCTCTGAGCAAAAATAGTATATTGGACTAATTAATTTTTTTTTTAAATTGTCAAACCTGTAACATTAAAAAATTTACCTAGTTTGACATTGACTTTACAGATAACAATAATTATTTGAATGACGTTTTGATTCTAATATTACCAAAACATAGGAACCAATAACCATTCAATATTTTAAAAATGTAGAACTGATCTTTCCAAGTACATTTTACTATAATTTGTATTCAAATTCGATTACATAAACTAATTAGATCGACACTTTAGACTTTTTAATAAGCTTGGTATTCTAAAAAAAAAAGAACTTAAAATGAATTGTGTGACATTTTCCACTTTTCGTTAATGTCAACTAACGTAACATAATTTAGTCGACACCACGCGACTAAAAATCATAACCGATACTGTATCCACCAATATTTAACAAAAAGTATATCATATTACAAATAAACAAAAAAAATTGAATACTAGTCGAACGTTTTACATGGAATAATTATTTCAACGATTTTATAAAATAATTTTTTACTTATCTTGGTCCCCTTTAAACGAACATGATAAAGTAATTGGTTCTTATATTAATGGTAATTTTTCAAAGATCCTAGAATAATATTATCAGAATTTGAAGTTAAACGTACAGTATTAATACATTTATACATTTTTACATTAATACGCAAAATGAAATCAAATACTTTTTAATTCATTAAGAATATTTAAATAATTTATTATATTGCAGATCAACTACAATGCTAAATTTTATTATATGTTATGTTAATACAAATGGAAATTCTATAACGGTTTTTAGAGCTTTCACCATAAATTGGGCTTAACAGATATGAGTTCATGATGTTTGTGATTAGATAAAATGTATAAGTTTACTAAATTCATTCACCCCACAGTTGTGAATAGTCTTATGTTATGCTAAAAATATCTATATAGTCTATAGAGTCTATAGTCAACTTGCAAGAGTTACTCAATTACTTAATTTAGTCTGAACACATAACAAAGTATAAAAGAAAAACGTTATTTTATTTTTAATTTCAATAATATTTTTGTAAAATCTAAATATCAATTGAAAAATAATGATGTTTTTTTGAAAAAGCTTAAATTAAAAATGAAACCCTTGGACTTTTACTGTAAGTACGAGAAGAATAGAAACAGTTTCCATGGTATTTTTTAAAATTATACTTATTTAATTATAGAGTTGTATCGATATGTATTGTTGTGGAACTTAACAATAACACAATTGAAAATGAATACAATTATTTTTAAAAAATTGAAAAAAAATGATTTAATGGTTAATTTAATCTTTAAATTAATGATAAATTAAGTACGATAAAATTGAACTATCAGTATCTGAGCTCTTTTATGGCTAAATCCTCATGGTTTACATATTTTCTATGCCTTTTTGGTTTCTTACTATTTAAGTAAGTATAATATATCATGAAATATCATAATTAATAAATAATTGTGTACACAAGATATACAATAAATATTCATAAATTCATTATTTATTTGAAAATTAAAAAGACAATAGCAAAAGTGTTCCATTCAAATTACTTAATAGTTAATCAAGTGTATACTATATAGTGTATACATTAAATTTAAATTAAAAATAATAACGTACCCAATTCGAAATATCTTCAAGAATATTTTAATTAACTCGGAACTCCGGAATCGAATTGTTCTGCAGAAAGAGCATTTTCTTGTCTTAAACGAATCAAAAGTAATTTACTTTCTTCGACGCTAAAAGACTGATTAAAGTTATTGACAATAATGATATCCATTCAAAGCATTGATTTATTTGATAGAAATAAATACAAACTGAACTCGGTATAATAACAACTCAATGTTGTCATTAAATAAATAATTGTAGTTACTATATAATAATTGTATCCCTAATTCATAATATAAATTACGATTAATAAAATGATAATACAATTATTTCAAATAAATTATACGTTATATTGATGTATGCATTATGGCTGTAATTTTTTTTACTACTTTTATGAATTTATAATTGGTGGAATTTATTGACAGATAGTGTGAACAGTTGCCACCGGGGACAATATATTATATGATATACATTTTTTTTTTTTTATCAAAAATAATGTTTAAGCGAAATTTACCACCGGTAAAATAAAATTATGTAAACAATATGAAAAAAGCCATAAAGATAATATAATGATAAAATATCATGTTAATGCAATATGAAAGTAATAAAACACATTATACAATATATATACATATAATAAGTATAATATATTTTATACGTTCCAGTTCAGTCTAAATATTATGGAGTAAGGTGCTGTAATAAAAATAATAATTTACGACTGACGATATGATTTATCAATACGCCGAGAAAATTAAAATAACTGTTGTACGCGTACAAACATATATCAGGGCTTAATTGCCCTTCAAATTCAGCGTAGGTACTTTTAATAATTTTCGCACATGTTATGTAACAGTTTCCGTCGCTTTCAACGCCACTCAAAACCGTCTATTCATTTACCGTATATACGCATATATATGATGTACGCTACTTACGCCCGAAACACTAAATAAATACATGTTTCCGTCGTCTCGCGGAAAACATCATCGTTCAACGACGCGGTACGTGCATGATGTATATAATATAAATAGTTATACGGAAACGACGACTATACACGTATATAATATATATTGCAAAGCGTATACGATGGCGCGCGAGGTTATTAATTATACTCTCTTGTGCGACAGTCAAAGCCATTGCCAATAAACGGCATCTATATTATAACAAAGAATAACACACACGTATACGCGTCACTCGTCGAATCAAAGCCCTTTGCGCATTAGCGTTACATATCAATCGCACCATACAATATATACACGCGATGCAAAGGATTTATACTACCCACGTCTAATATGATATCGCGTTATCGTTATGATATTATACATGTACATGTACAGTAATCGGGTTTAAAAGTCGCGCGGGGGGGAGCTGATTTGACGCAAGACAATAATATAATGTATAGACGTGCGTGTGATAACGTATACGCGAAACATCCGCAGTGCTAATACGATTTGTCCACGTCAACCGGATCTGTTCGGGAAACGGCGAGATCGCTACAGCGATCGGCCCGAAAATCCCTGCGTACAGTTAATCCCTGGCTCGTCTTTCCAGCGACATTATCGCGGCAATATATCAGAACGAACGAGGACGATGCGATCCTCCGAAATACGTCTTCGAGACATAATTCTATAATATGTTATACTGCAGGACGAATCGCCGAGCACGCCGCTCGTGTGTTTCTTCAATGATGCAGAGACTAAAAACTTGATTTATATGCAATTTTTAAACACACCAGCTTAAACCGTATTTTCTAATTCTTGAGATTTTATGCACTACTTAGAGGTCGTTTTGTGGAAACATCTGTTTTTCCAAACGAGAACCCCCGTATTACCATAAATTATTAGATGAATAATTTTATAGGAAATATTAACCTAGTTCAAAATTCAAACGAGTTGTTTTTGAACTATTCAACTTTGTGTAACAATAATAAATTATGATAATAAGATGCCATAATAATGGTTTTGGAAGATATGGAGGCTAATGAGACTATGGTAATTAATTTAAGTGTCAAAAATTAATATTAATCAATCAACAAACTTTATCATTTTTAAAAACAGTTCAACTTATATCGGTTATTTAAATTTATTTAAAAATTCCAAAAATCAGAATTTGAATAAACTAAATATTAAAGGAAAAAATAAGGGTGAGTATGCGAGATAAATCACTCTGTCTATTCGGAACAAACGGTACTCGAGTGCACATTGTTTACGACATAGTAGGTACGATTAGATTCCTCGATTATTCTGGACTTTAGAGACACCAAAAGCGTATAAATTATATAAATACGAAAAGATATGTGCAGCGTGCTATAAGTGTTCTAAGTTGGATGGGATAAAGAGACTGGGCGGTGTTTGGATTACACTTTTCGCTCGTCTTGGCACGAAAACCATATGCAGTCGTGTATTGAATTTTAAACCGATCGTCGCATTATAAAACTTCGATTCCGCTTTCGAACCCTTGCAAGCTACATTACTACACCGTTTTAAGAGTTTTAAAAAAAACACAAATAATATCAAAGGATAGAATTTTGTAATTTATTGCGATATGTTAATATTTATTTGCAGTTCACGATTATATTAGGTGTTAATACGACACATCGATATAAAACCTATAATATTATTTTAGATAATTATAATTATTCATGATGAAATATGTTTATTATTGATAATAATTGACAAAAAAATCGACTACGGCTTAATTATGTATTATTATAAAACCTACAAATAATTATTTTATTTAGAAGAACACTGAGAATTTGAAAAAAAGTATACTTTCAATCGATAAATAGTTTAACTGTATATGAAACTTTCGGTCTCAAATACTACTTTTACCGTCCCAAAATGTGTTTTTTACCGAAAGCAAAAAAAAAACACATCATTGTAAAACCAATAAGGTTCTTGCGACAACGGTAAGTTTTTATGTATTCTGCAAACTACATATTTTTGTGTAGAAAAAAGGAAAGGCGACGTGTGTATAATATTATACATACTACGCATATTATATACTAAAACATAGATAGTATATATTATATATGCTCGCATATATACATACTTACACATACATATTATATATTGTGTATAGTACCATTAAGTACACCCGGCGGCAGCAGCAGTTTGCAAGATAACTCACGTAATGTAATGAAATTTTCTTAGAGCAGTTTTATTTTTTTATAGTTAGGGCGGTATAGTCTTTGCGCGTGAAAATTAATTTCACCGTATACACAACGCTGCGGATTAAACACATAAAGTATGCACGCCCGGTGCAGTAATAACGACTATATATAGTATGTTTGTACTTATATAGATATATATAAGCATAGGAGTGTATAATATTATACGACGTAAGTCATTATATTATAGAGTACCTAGCTAGGTGATTTCGAAATCAAGTGTATTCAGGATAATATTCGATTTTGTTCACGAAAAACAGTGCCCCGAAAAGTAGTTAGACGTTCGTATATGTATATATATATATACGTAATAATATTATGTCATCGTATAATAAATTCACGGTCCAATGGTTCAAGTATAAAAGCAACGAATTTATAGGGTGATTCGGCGTAGTTAAACTTTTCCCCCCACACAACTCTCGAAGCCAGCCCCATTTTTAATGAAATAATATGTTTTTATATATTTAAAAACGTCATATATTTTTTTCATTTTTTTATCGTGACAAATAAATGTTCATAATCGGTTGAATAATTAAAATTGTATTCTATAAGTTCTTAAATATAAATATATTTACCTATGTATTAAAGTAGATAATACATTTTCGATTTATTTTACTTGTGTACTTCTTTAATTATTATTCCGATTTTAATTTGAAATTATATAGCTGTGGTGTTATTCATCATAATTTGCTATTCAGAAATGTTGTTTATTTCGTACGAAGCCCGAGTTTAGGGTTGAAATTTACACACAAAATACAAACAAATTTAATCTACCCGCGGTAAGCTGCTACGATTAAATCATTTGTTGCGTGCACAGCGAGGTTATAGTGCAAAGTACATAATATAATCATGAAATAGATTTGATTCACTCAAAGTTTAAAACATTTAATATAGTATTAATTAAATTATCAAACTCATTATTAATTTTTTACACAAAATATTCCAAAGACCTTTAATTGATCCTGCCATGAAGGCGCTATTGCATAATATCCTATAGATTCATATCTGAAAAAATGGTGCACGTTTTAGTTAAAATTTTTACATCATCCACCCAAGAAGACTATAAAAACGTGGGACATCCACTCTTATTATTTTTTTTAATAAGTTATACAATACTCTACCGATTCCGGGGATTTGAACATTTTATTGCTAATTGATACGTGCCGGATGACACTTTATTTTAGTCTAGTGACATTTAATTTTTACAATTATTTTCCGAGTATATTATTTGGCAATATTTTGTTATATTCTTTTAATATATTTTCTAATTTCCGCGATACATATATTTATGTATTTTTCTTCTACAAAATTCGATATTATATAACATATATCATATTATATAGATAATTATGTGTAGACTCGAATTCTTATATATTGATGCTATTTTTATTTTTATGTTATATGACAAGGTCCGTTACACGTTATGAATTACATTTGAAGATTCTCAAGATCTAGATCACTCTATATACGTCCACAAATATTTGAATAAGTTTAGCCTACCTATGCGTGTTTAATGTACACATATTTATCTTTATTCCTTATGCACAGTACACGAATATAATATAGGTACATATTATATAGGTGTATTTCAATCGTTCAAATATCATCAATCACTTATTGTTATCTAATATAATTAATCAAAAAGTTAGCATTCTAATATCAGCATTTCTAAATGACCACTTATCTCATAAAAAAAAATCCATTAGAATGTCACGCCCCATTATACTGTCATTTATTTTATTTTACTTTTTTTTTTGCAGTTAAAATCACGTAGGTATAAAGTAGATACCTAACAATTAAATTAGCAACTATATTTTATTCAACTTTTAATTCATTTCACATTTAAATATTTACTATAATAGAGATTGCCTACTGTCTACTAATAAAAATAAAAATCATCTTTTTAATGTATTTATCAAGTTTTTAGTTCTTACAATCTATACATCTCTCGACATAATATTATATTTTTTAGTAAACATTTTAATAAGATATATTAAATTTACTCGAATCAATTTATCCTAGCTATAATTTGACCTTTTATGGTTATTAATAAAGTTCACCTCCAACAATGTTAAAAATTTAAACTATTAACGATAATAAAATAATTAATCATAACGAAAACCGTTCTTTTTCAGTTTTAATTTAATAATTTATATTCTTTGCCCTAACTTAGTTGTTTAAAGTATTTTCGAAGTTTTAAATAATATTCCAATGAATTAATAATATTTGTGTAAATTTTTTTTAGATAAAAAAAACTTGTTTCAGTGTATTGGAGAAAACTTCAGAAAAATATAGAGTTTTAATTTGTAAAATTGAAAATTATTATTAATCATAAAAAATTTAATATTTTAACTATATTTATACTCTCTCTATATACTTTATTATGAAAACATTATTGTTTTAGAATTTAGATGGTAAAAGTTAATAAAATTGAACTTCTGATTGTACCACCTATCCTTTCTTCAACTTCGGATATAATTAATATATTTTAAGGTGGACATAAATTATTGCGAAAGTCAGAAAATGACGTGGCTCGTAACTCTCCAACTTTATATTATAGTCACATAATTTTAGACATCAAAGTACAAGACGACACGTTATATATCTATGAGAAATGAATGAAGAATAAATTATTTTAATTATTAAAATATAAGGCGAAAATGTAGGTCAACTAATATTTTCATATTTTCAAACTGTTTAACACATTTTCCCGTAACAATAAGACCGAGTCATGTATGATGTAAATTTATATCATGAATGCATTTTAATTTATAAACGAACGAAAATAAATATATTTATATAATTCTATTTAAACAATGATTATGGATTAGAACTAAGATTTGTTACGGTGAATTTGCTGATACGCTTGTTTTTATACTAAACAATAAATTACAGAAAATGATAGACAATTATACGCATTAGTAAAGAATTAATCCTAATATTATTCTAATTTAACTTCTATTAATTTGAATTATTCGGATATCGACTTATTAAATACACAATAAGCTGTAACGAATATTTTTAAAAGTTCAAACCTCAGATAGTTAAAATTTAAACCAATTATGTCACCCATTTTTAAATAATATTCTCAATTTATTATTATTTAGATGTATACCGTATGGAATTGTTGAAATGCGAAATAGGTATAAGTATATTAAAAATACGTAAATATAATATAATATAATTATACAGAAGTCATGTACCAATACATATTCGATCGTATTTCGTATTAATTTTCTAAATTATATAATTAATAAAACGACAAACATCTATTAAAATTTAAAAATGATTTTAAAAATATCATTTATTTTATGCTTGTTTTATCGTGATCAAAACCGCTAACAATTACATGCGATGATATAAACATTAAACATATATAATGTATCCAGGCCAAAGATAGTTTTCGAACAATTTTAATATTATTTATTTTAGCGTTAGAAAATGTGCGAAACGTTGTTTTATAGCAATATCGTCATAGTCATGTTACGCCAGCATCCAAGTTATACATTTATAGACATTATTTACATGTATATCGTATTTCCGTATGATTTTTTTTATTATTTTTGATCACTCGCCAAACATCAAACGAGCATATGTATTCCAATTTCCCGCGCTCCATTTTTCCACTAAACCACAATTTATGTTTTACTCTTTAATTTATAATCGCACTTTTTATTTAAAGTAAGAAAAGTCCCACGAACGACGGAGTTTCACGTAAATTCTATTGTCACATCTCAAAGACGTTCTATTTCTCATTCATTATAATTATTATTATAAGAAATATTTCCCAACATTCAAGCTATATAATCTCGATCATTACCATTTATAACAAATAATATCTACCGTTATACTAACTCATCAAAATATAATTCGTCTTTGTTAGATCGTTAACGAGAATATCTTCGGCTACAGTCGTATAAACGTTACAAGATAATATTATAGTAGTAATATTTCATTACTATAAAATGCGGTCAAACCACAATAATGACATCCAGTTTAGTAAACTTTTTGTGATTTTTTATGGTTCATCAGCATTAAACTTGTATATACTGATTTAAACAACATCGGTCCGTATTTTTTTCTCTGTCACCCGACAATTTTAACTAACGCTTACTGGAAAACTCTAACTAATAACTACGATGAGGTTTCACCACAATGCGATTCACCAGTTTCTTTTCTCTTCTAAGTCACCCGTTGTATATACATGTACTATATCTGTATCCATTCATCTATCTATTGTTCTAAATAATATACCCTCTCTAGCGGAATGTGCATACGAATTAATTTCTGTCTGCCCATTAGTATAGTACCTTTATAATAATATATAACATACTCTGATACTCATCGTATATATGGTATAGCAACAGCAGGTGGTGTCCGCCGTTCTTACCACTGACTCGTTACCGCCGCCACCACCGTATTATTACCTTTCGTGGGAGAATCTACCGCCGCCGCGCCGTCCGGTTTCTACTTGATTTTGACGTTAAATTCACTCGACCGAAAATCCTGCCGGGCTTGCGTCTAAACACGTAGTCTACACACCGGAAAAGCGTATATATCGAAACAAACGTCGTCCAAACCACCGCAGTACCCATACATATTGCAGTATATTATATGAAAACGACGGCTTATCGCGTGTTCAGGAGAAAAGCTACGTCGTAATGGTCACGATAAAGTATTTAACTTTAAGATGACGCACGTTTGCATTTTTATGTATACACGCCACACGATGAACTTGTAAAGTTGTAACGTTATATTACATGGCCTTTTTGGTATCGATGCGACGGTGGTACAAAAGCATTCGTATAATAATATAGGTATATAGGTATATATACATAGGATATGTATATACAGTTATAATTGTCAAATAAAACAAAGTCTACAAGGGTAGTAAGTTTGACGAGATTGATTTGAAATGGCGTAAAGTTCAAAGCGTTAGGGGATATTTTAAATTTGAATAATTTTTTTTTTTTTTAATCGAGTAATTTCCCTTCTTTTCCTTCACTAATTCTTGTGCCTATAAATCTCACATATTACATTTATAGTCGCCTTTGTCACCCCATATATAATAATATACGGTTTCGTGCATATATCCGCTTTATATAATGCATAAAGACTTGCGGCTTCAACATGTACGCTGTATACAGGAATCACGGGCTGATAAATCCTACAGTGGCGAAAACCCCCTCAAAGTTTTTACGAACAGCTTTTAAGTACTGCCGTCATCTAAACCACGCAGAAAATACTCTGCATGTATGCACACAGAAAATAGTTTTCAGTATTCACTCTCAAATACTAAAAGAAAATAACTATAATATAGTACTTTATAGTACCTGTACCGAGTGTACCGGCTGCTGTACCACATTTATACGGTGAGTTGTCAATCTTTCCTCTCTGCAAACGTCGTACATTAGAGTATGTGAATAATATATATTTAATCATTCATGAATGCAAGTATAATATATTATAAAAAATAAAAGTCCTTTGAAATTCTTGTTTTTCATATTATAATAATACTTTAAATTCAAATCAAAAAAATAACAAGGAAAATCCAACAATGAGAGAGTCGATATAAAATATATAAATCCAAGTAGTATAGGTAGTACACAAATACAATAATAACGTCGGTACGACTTAACCAGAAACTATATCAGAATACAGCCACGATTCATAAGTATACCTATACATTATATCATTATTATTGTCGTTGAATCATATTTAATTTTAATTTTTTAAATTCGAATTTATACTATATAAGTATACATAATATTATTATTGTGTATCACTTGTCGGTCTCAAGAACGCAAAATATAATATTGCTTTTTTCTCTGTAGATACTTCCAACCAAACCGTTCTTCCCTCCGTCAACATCGCTATTATGTATACTCATCATACCGCTGTTTTTTCAGTTACGTGCTACTCAAAATAGGCTCGGCTCATTATTATTATCCGCCCTTCTGAAGCTGCAGCCCGCGTACATGTTCTATATTTTTGCTGTCCACTAACTATCTTCTCCCCTCCTTAGTGCCTACACTCTTCTCGGTACACGCTAACACACTCACGCACACACATATATATATATAATATACATGGGCATATTCAATTTCTATATCTACATTTTCAATGATTATCCCTCGTTTTCAACACACCCCGTGCATATGCGCGCCTTATTATTATTTAAATAATAATTATTATAATAGAGCAGTCATATACTCGATGACGAGGAGAACCGCCACTACAAGTCGCGCATTCTCGGTATTTCCTCGGCGTATTATTATAAATTTTAATTGCCCTGTTGAAACGACAAGCGCTGCTTCTGCTGGCTGCCAACTACTGCACGTATAGTAATAATACTACCCGCCCCTGTTTACCACCCCGGCGCGTACTCCAAAAGAGTGGAGGTAGAAACCATAATAGTACCTACTTCTATTATGTGAATTAACATAGAATTTATATAACGCGCTCCGGCGAATTCGTTGTATAGAATCGTTTTTAAACCATTTTTACCCGGTATTAAAACATATTATGTACGAACAAGTAATAATAATACTAGCGCAGAGCGCACACACGTATATATATACACCGTACAGTGTATATTATATTAAGCTATGTTTTTATGATGTTTTATGTAATATTACGTACCTATACGTGTGTGTATAGCACGTGTACGGGAACTTTTACAGCGGCGTTTATATAATACAATATCGATCAATTCTTATATCAATTAGTGAAGAGTAGTTCTTATACGATTATGCGCAATTCCGATTTCCCTAATTTAGGAACTAGCGTTTTTTTTTTCTGTAATAGTATAGTAGTTATAGTTGTTCGAAGAAGTAGAACACGTTTGCCAGACATAAGCCGCACCAAAATGATTGCCGTTACATTTATAAAATAAACATGCCTATTGCCTATAATATAATATATTATATATATTATATTCACCACATTTACCGTCTCGGTTAATCGGTCTTCTTTAACAGTAGCCATTACCGTTTCTTTTATTCTTTTATTTTTTTGCAGTTCAATACCCGTTATACCGACGTCGATGACAAAAATAAACGGTGTTTCGGCCGCGGCGTTATACTTCCATATCGATTGTGTACGTATATATTGTGGTTTAAGTGAATTTGATACGGTCGTGTATACACATACATCCAAAGAATTACATCTTATAAATATATATAGATATCTCGGTATGCAATACGTGGTATGGCCGGTATGTATACTTTTGTTATATAGGTACACACTACACGCGTATACATTTATGGGCTATTTATCGGTCGTGTTTAAGTGTGAAAATGATTTCGGTATTTCTTTTCGCGTTCCCGTTGTTTTAGTGAGTATACAGTCTAAAAAGTATACCTGCAGTACACCAATAACCGCACATCTCGGTTTTTTCTCCATAAATTATTATGGGAGCATAATGTCGTTTAATTTTGTCATCAATGTGAAACGGTGCAATATTCAAAAGTAGGTATAGTCGGTAAACGATGTATAGCCGCACTGTAACGATATTATTATAATGGATAATTTTTGAACACTATTATTATACGACGCGGTGGCGCTCTTTTTTAGCAACGCTCGCCTAACCCACGCACTGTATAATACGGTGCATGGCCCGAGGAAGTAAAGAAAAAAGGCCAAACAGCTGAAAACAACGGCGTTAATCGAGCGGCCGGAAACGCCATATAGTGTCAAAACACCGGCAAAAGAAGAAGAAGAAAAACACCTGTTTAATATTTTTTTCCAGGTAACAACCCGTGTACCCGCACCATTAATACTCGTCTTCCCGTCGTCTTGTGTCGTCGTCACGCGTCGGTCGTCGTTGCGCACCTAGCGCATCCATCAAGCACCGCCAAGGACGGGGTTCACACGGCGATTATAATATAGGCGATCGACTTACAATCAGTGTACCGTATCCAATGTTTTTTTCATTATTATTATTATTATTATTATTATTATCATTATGGTTGTTATTATTCTCTACCCACCTATATCCGTATGTCAACCGTAGTTGTACGCGAAGTCATTATTACGTGTGTATAAGTGCGTGTGTACCTGTTTTAGCTCTATATATACTGTGCTAGTATAATATTAATTGGTGATGCAAAAGCGCGTTTTACGTATATATACGACGACCGTAAACCCGCGGCAGTTGTGTAGTTCGTGTATATACAAATAATAATAATAAAAAAAAACAGTCCCGCGTCCGGACCGTCGCGTATATTATGTATACAATCGCGGTAATCGTGTAGTTTTAGTGTTATATGCACACACAGACACACACGTTTATTATATATATATATAAATGTACCGACTATACATAGTTAATAGTGTTTTAAGCATTTTTCTTTTTCTTTTTTTTGCATTTTCCGCCCCTCCGACTAAATCGTTATAACGTTTTCATATCGTCGCGGCGCGTCTATTACCGTGCAATTAGGACGCGTATATGTACGCATTACGCACGGCACATAACGACGGTGCATATTATATTATACTCTGTATCGTATATATACGTAGGTACTAGAGTACACTATATCTGTTATTATTATTCCTATTACTATTGTATTCGCGCCAGTATAATATCGTGAACATAATATATTATTTCAACCGTCGTCCGTCCTTATACCACACATTTTTTCCGAAATTTATTCTTCGACGCGCTCCACATATATATTTACACGGGAGGTATTATTGTATATATTTCATTTTGTTTTTTTTTTTTATTTATTATTATTATTTAGAGTTTTCATACACACGTAGAAATAAACATGCGCATTGCGATCTAGTGTAATATTTTATGATGACGCGAACACAATAAGTTCGCGCTCTCATCACACACCCACTCATCATATTAGATATATACTCCCAGGTATATACGATGTACACGAACGTCGTATATAATGTAGAACGCGCTGGTAGATAGGAACTTTTACGTTCATGTACGTATTACGTATAACAGTAGCGGTGATTGAGAGTTTTTCACACGCGCCAATCTCCTACCTGTCTTCGCACAATGACGTATAGCAGTATATACACGGCTGCGCTTCCCCTAAACACCACCCGATCGCTGCAGTGGTTCCCATCATCGTCATTATCATTATAACACACCCACACAAATACACGTTCACACTAAGATGTGCCCACGTAATCACACAAAGGCGCTTACGTCCGTGGGAAAAACCACCCGTCTTGGCAGACGGATTTCCCGACGCCCCGAGAGCATCGATGCATTGTCGTTCGTGGTGAAAACGCCCGCGCATTAAATGTATACAATATATATATATAATATATATAATATATAGAGTGCAGAGAGAGAGAAAGAAAATGAGAGATAGAGTGCATACATTGTGTATAGCTAGTTCTCCGTGTTGTAAATGGGGATGAATGTATGTATTATATATTATTCATACAGGGTGAGCTATACGTATAATAGTGTTTAGCCGACTTTTCACACACCTATATATATGTAACACAGAAAAACGAGAAAACATAGTTGCCCACGCTCTACAGACCGTATATATATATATATATAATATACGAAATATGTACGCTATATATGTATATATGCTATACGCACCTATACTAATTTATTATTAAACTTATTTTTCGTTCTATATGTATGGGTGAGTACGTGTGCTTGTGTACGCGCTCGCGTCTATATGCAATATGCATATTACGCATCGCCGCTCGGTAAATTTATTCAGAAGTATAAAGCGCGGGACGGGGTGCACGGCGATTTTAATAGCTAGCTCGGAAAAATCGCGAGTGATTTAACTCTGTATATAGAGATGGACATTAATATTGCAAACGTTAACGCCGCGCGCCTCAAAGCACAATCGAATTTCCGGTGCCTTACATTGTTATATCATACGTCATATTATAATAAACTACATAGTATTGTAATAAATGGTATATATCTATACACCACTTGCCCGGTCTAAACCTCGGACTGATGAACCTCGACATTCTGCAGACCTCTGTTAGTCTAGGTCTCTCCGAGGAATATTATTCCCTCTCTCACTCTCTCTCTCTCTCTCTGTCGCCCGGCCGCGGCGGCGGGCGAGACGAAACAGATGTAATGAAAACACGGTGGAAAAAATATACGGGAAGAAAACTCGCGACCGCCCACGTTCTGGCCGACACGGTCTTGGCGCGCGCGACAGAAACCGTCATCGTCGTCCGATACAGCGCATGTTGTATAATATTATTATTATACTCGATTGCGCCAGAACGAGAAATAATAATAAAAACGATCATAACGTTATAATTATATTATTACACGATATTATTATATAATATGTGTCCCGCGCGATGCGAGGGTGTGTAAATGTCGAGCGAGGGGAAGCCGCTCTAAAATAAAACGTGCTATATACGACTCCGGGGGCGGCGGACGGCTTAACGAGAGAGCGACCGGAACGATGACGGCGAGGCGGACGATTCCATATTTAGAAACGCGCGCGCGTTGACCATAAGACAAAAAAATTAGCTATAAAATAAAAACGTCGCGCAAACTGAGGCGATTCGCCGCCGACGCCACCGACCGCGTCTATGTATATAGAGCCGTCGTCATCGACTGTATTACACGCGGGGACGAGAGTCGGCGAAGCTTTTGACTGCAGTCGGTATATTTATAAAACGTTACATTATTATTATACACATACGTCGTCGCATATTATGACGCCTCGTAACGGCGCGGCGTAACGTTTCGAATCGCTCGAGTCGCGTCTATATATAAACGCGCGTGCGACGCATCGTTCGCGATACACGTATACACGACGTGTATATACCACACATGATATTATGTTATGCGTGTTTAATAATAAATGGATCGGTGGCGGCGGCAGTGGCGACTGCGACGACGACGACGACGAATTTTATATTATTCGCTTGACGGGCGCGCCGTTGCGGGTCGTCTGCAAAATCGCTGGCCACCGCCAACCGGACACTTTTAATACGTGCCGGACACGCGCGCGCACGTACAAACGTATATTATACATCGTCGGCTACTTATACACTCCGTACGATTACATGTGATATACGCCTCCGTGTCGCCCGTTAAATTTAAAGCCGAGACGCCAGAGTCTATTTTTACGCGGACGTCCGTACGGACACGTCGTCATCCATCACGTGGGGACGAGAGCAAATAAGCGACATGATCGCGCGAGGAATCCGCAAACCGCAACAGTTTATTAGCACTGCAGCTGCCGATGACGAGAACGCGATGTACAATGAGATATGATGATGATGATTATACAACGTAAAACGCTCAACCGACTTCGTTCCGAAAGAGCGCATGATGATATTATGTACGCGTCGCAATAATATACGTACGATTTAATAATATTTAATATCTGCATCACGAGAATATATAGGTGTATTGTTATAAATCTCAAATCATAAAACCGCATACACGCAAACGATCGCTGAACGTTATAATGTTATATAATATTATATTATATACGAGGCGGGTAATAAAGAATGTATATTACAACCACCACTCCACGCATGTATAATATGACGAAGTCGTAAGTGTGTGACGACGGTGGTGGTGGTTGCGGCAGTGCCGGAGTGCGTTTTACACCCGCGGCTCGACGACGCGATTGACGAGAATGGTATAATGTAAGAACCATCACTAAAGCAGTAAAGCCTATAGAGATGAGGGTGTGTGTTTACGTCCGGGAATCTCGAGATTTTGGAAACTATTACCCTCGCGCCCTAACCCCGCACGCACATATGAATCTTATCGAAAACATTCGAATTGCTTCGGTACGGCAAGATCGTTTCGTAGTACGGTAGATACCATAACGATTTTCCTCCGGGAATTTATATAGCATCGTATTGTATAATGGTATATATGTATAATTGTATGCCACGGGCAGGTTGCCTATTTCGATAAATTCTTTGTCAGGAAACTTATTTATAAGAAAGGATTGCGCCGAGATGTCACATTACACAATATATATAGGGTTTCAAAATGTAATATATATATATAGTTGCATATAGTAGGTACGCAATAACCGCCGACGTATAGCATAACATATGATGATAATATAATAATAATAATGAAAAGCAAAAAAAGACAATAGCCTGCACCAACACCACCGCTTGCACAACCACCGTCCGTCACACAGTCTTTTCAGGTATCACAGTATCGGTTACCATATACCCACACATCGTAAACCATATTATTATAGCCCCAGTGTAATGAAAGCAGTGTTCTTATATTATCCTTTTTTTGTGATACTTTTTATTATTATTATTGGCTATACCATAATATTATATCCTTATCGGCGGCGCCTTCGTGATATTATACATGCGTTCCCGCTCATTTCGATCTCAACTCATATACCTATCGCGTTACGACAACACGATATACCGACCGAGGTGGCTGTCGTTGTTCTCGCGTGTTTTATATCGACACACAACACAACATACACACACACACACACATACACACACACACAAAGCTATCGGTACACGGTCTAACCACTAAAATGCGTTATAAAAATATCCGCGTGAGAATTATTATTAATAAAAATTCGAATTTAACAAACGAAAAGTTAATTTTTATTCGTTTTGAATAGCCGTGTCCATCGCGGTCAACAAATACAACCAGACGCAACGGTACGTCGTCGTGTATTCACATAACAACAATTCCGCAGTGGCATTGGCTTAGACAAACCTAAGACTAAAGAGATCTATTTCAATTTTTTTGTGTATTACCGATTTATTTTACGCCGATAGTATGTTTACATACGGTTTGACTGTATTATGTCTACCTAGTATAGTATCAATATGTGTAGAAAATAATTAACTGACTACGGTACCTTTGAACGTGGAGTTTGATAGCACGGCCGCCGTGCTGGATATGAAGAAGAAGACGAACATTGTCATGATCATCCATCCCGAAGACGTCGACATCGAAGTAGTTGAGAATTGCAGATGACCACGCCGTCGCCACTCGACTGCCTTGGAGCTTTCACCCCCGCCACCCGAATCTTCTTCGCCGCCTTCTCCGCCACTGTCCGAAGACTTCATTGCCCAAATCATGTTGACTAACGACTGGTGTTCTTCGAACGGTTTAAACGGCGCATTGCCGAACGGGAAACAACGCCAAAGTCGGAGGTGGTTTAGCCACTGCGACTTTTCCAAGACTTCCGAACCCTTCAAACGAGTAACTAATTCGCCGTTCAACGACCGTCGAAAAATTTACGACCATCTTATTTCTTATTTTTTTTCCCCTCAGTGTTTATTTCCGTCTGGCTTTTGCGATATTTATAGTCTATGCACGGCAAAATCTATATGGCAATTTGCAACTGTAACGATGTATTATAGCCGTCTGCGACGGTGACGACGGAGATTCGAAAAGGGGGATTTTTTTTTTTTTTTAAGTACGCATTTAAGGGTCGTCGTCGTGTTCGATATATAATTGAATCGCGTGTCGACGTATATTATGCGATTTCGAATTTAATATAAAACGACCCTCGCCGGATCGAGGGGTCGTCGGGACGCCGCGGGTACGAGATCCACGCTCGTTCGGCGAGACGTGCGGCGATTCAAGAACAAGACGACGACGACAAATGGAGCGAAGTGTCGAAAATAAAATAAAATATAAAAAAAAAAAAAAAACTCTGCGTCGTCGCCGACGGGTTTTCGCCGCTCTTATCTATCGCGCTGCGATTGCCGTTCGTGCCGCGCGACGGTGAGTTTCCGTACGGCGCAAAGACTCGGCACACACTGTGCCCCGCCGGGTGAAACGATCGCTCGCACGTACACACCACTAAACGCTCACACACAGACGCGCGTGCACACACACACACACACACGCAGACGCCAACAAACAAACGTCGCTCACCGGGACGCCGTGACCGACTGACGACTGCTCGCCGCCGCCGTCGCTGCTCGGAGCTGCCACCGCCGCCCGGCCGGGAGGTTTGCGCCGGCGACGTGCGAGAGGGGTGAGTGGAGGACTGTCGATGGGCGGGCGGGGGGTTCCGGGCCCGGCGATGACGGCGGCGGCGGCGGCGGCGGTTTCTGCTGCCTCCGCGACCGCCGGCGGCGCTCTCTGTTGCCGGCGGCGCGGCGGTCGCGTCCACCGACTACTATAATACGACGTCGACAACGACGACGACGACGACGACGACGACTACGACGACGGTGTAGGCGTCACGCGGTGGTGCGGCAGCGGCGGCGGCGGCGGCGGTGGGTACGTGGAAAACCGGCGGCGAGATCGACAGACTACATCGCGCGCCCGGGTGGAAAGCGCGGCAGCGGAAACCGAATCTCGCCGGCGCGCGCGCGCGTGTCCCTGTGAGAGACGAACCGTCGCCGCACCTCCGCCGCCGCCGCCGCGCCTCCACTGCCACCGTCGTCGAGGGGTAGTGTAGATATTATCGTTGTGTGCCACGATGCGATGTACACATATATGCGTGTGGGTGTGTGGGTGTGTGGGTGCGTGAGTGTGTGCTGTGCCGTGTTGCGACGGGTTCGAAATAATAAAAATAAATAATAATAATAAAATAAAATACCGGCGGCGGCGACCCGCTCGACCCCGAGCGATGACGGTGGCGACCATATACCGGTGAACAAAACCGTCACCGTTGTCATAGTACCTATATAGTGTATATACCGTATAAAGTATATACATATACATATATACTTATGTATATACGCGAGGAATCGGAGTGTATATAAACGTGGCAGTAAAAGGGATGTGTTGTTTTTTTGTTTTTTTTTTTTTATTTTTTTTTTTATTCCCTTTTAGCGCCGCATCGAATAATAATAATAACAATATAATTGTATTATTGCCGCCGCCGCCACCGCCGCCGATTTGCGCGCGCAACACGCGTATATTCTGCCGCCTCCGCGAGGACGGTCACGATCGTATAATATTGTACTCTGTATAACGTTTTAATCGATTGTAGTAAAGTTATTATTATTATCATTATCATCATCGTCATTGTGTGTCATCAACATCACTCATCACTCGGAAACAGTGTATAGCCCGCGAGAACCGTCGAATTTTATTATAAGATGTTTTGTAATATATTATATTATGTATAAGTATACGCTATATACAGACACGATGATAATACGTATACGTCAAAAAGAGTGAGAGACAGAGCTTTTATATTATTTCGAAAAAACATTTATATATGTATTATGTATCGGCCGATTAAGTGTTAGAATTTTTGACCCTTCTCACAGCCGCGCACACGTTACAATATATATATGTATGTATACAAACGCCGCGATAACGCGGGTTTTCCGACGTTTTCTCGGCAGCGAGAGATCTATCGTACAACATACGTGTTTTATACCTACCTACCTGCAGCTACCTACCACTATATTACATATTACAGCCGACCACGACCGCACAGACCTGCACGAATACGCGTACATATTATTATACGATATTCGAGGGGACCGCAAACCGTCGGAGTGCGGGAAACCCGTTGACGTTTTCCGACCCGCCGCCGATCGACAGCGTGAAATCCGCTTACGGCCGACGATATTATTGCGCGTATGCGTGTACACGTCCGATCCCGCGGGACTCCGAATTCCCGTACGTCGTTCCACATACCGCGCGGATACCGCGTCCCGCAGGTATATACCGTTGTTCGCCGTACAGTCGTTACCAATTAGTTTCGCGATAACGCCGCGGCGGAGGCCGTTTTACGCGCGCAGCACCTGCCGCCGCCGCCGCCGCCTCCGTCTGCAATACCTGCCTCCGCGGCGGCGATTCGACAATATCGATTTATTTTTGAGCTCGTACATAATTTACAATTATTATTATTATTATTATTATACTCGCGAATGTATGTGTGCAGTGTATTACCTATTCCGCACACCGACCACGCCGCCCCGCGCGCGCGTTGATGTCGTTTTTATTGTTTTTGTCTCGCCCGGTCGTATATAGAGGTACAAAACGCCCTCGACGACTTACAGTATGGGCACGGTAATAATAATAATATTGTGTTTATTATAGGTATGTTATTATTATAACCGATATAGCGGTTTACACCGCTTTACGTATATACCGGAGACACGGTGACCTATATATTATTATGTTATCTGCGATATAAATATAATACCTACGTACACGACGACGACGATGAAGCGGAGTACGCGCGATAGTATATTATAACGTCTAAAAGGAAATTGCGATTTCACACGCCGCACACACTTGTAGGTGAAAAAAAAATACATTACCCGTATCGTTTTCCCGCGAATTCTTTTCGCGATGATATAGATATATGCAGTATATACTGCAAAGTAAACGCGAGCTCGTGTATTGAATTCAGTGTGTGCGTGTGTATTTTTTATTATTTTTTATTTAAAAACGGTTCAAACCGGTTGATACAGTTCGCTATCAGCTACCCAGATGATATGTGTGTGTGTGTTTTTTATGATACGTGATCTATACCAAAAACATGTACGACACACCTTGCGCTCGACATATACACGTTTCGCGATATTGTGATGAGCGATTGGTTTCGAATTTAAATGTAAATTTAAATTTTTTTACGAGATTGTGTTTTAAGTGCACCGCGGTTTTGAGGGAGTGCTCGATAATGATTTTCACCATAACGATTGGAAATCCTGAGACGTTGATTTTTTTTTTTTTTTGACGGGATTAACGCCGTAAAACTTTTTACTAAAAAGTAATTTTTATGGCTTGCCAAAATGTTTTTGCGAACATTTCTAATGTAGCGTAATAATATTATTAATGATATCAATTTTTATAAACCCGTTTTAACAATATTATACTTTGAATTTATAGTGAGTGGTTCAATTTCCTAAAAATGTAGATATAGTTTGGAAGTTGTTTTGAACATTATATTTCCTAGAATTAAAACTACTTTATAATTCGAAAAACTACTAGAATATTATAGCACATTTAAATTCAGTGTTGGGAATTACCTTTTTACTAAAATAGTAAATATTATAACTTTGAATTATTCATTTTATGATTCGCAGAAGTAAAGTTTTTCAGAGTTTAATAGAAAATATTCATAAAAAATGTATATTGACGTTTTATTTATTTTATTTTTATTTTTTGTATTTCAAGTCATTCGACTATTCGAATATTATTAGTATTCTTCAATTAAATTTTAATTTTTAATCATATTATTGTTATATTGATAGCTATACTATATGAAAATAGTAATTTTGAGTACCTATTTACATAATTTAATTATAGACATTTTTCACTGTTTAAAATTATAGCAATTATTAGGTAATTATTGAACTCTGTTATAATATATCTAATATCGAGTCTGCCAGTAACTGTACTATTTCACTTTTAATATTTATGCAATAAAATATTTTTTTTGATTATTATAATATAATATTTATTATAACAAGTACATTTCCTTTTCATAATCATTGAATACATATTTTTAAGTGAGATTTGGAATTAAAAAATGGTATAATAATATATATTTAAACAGTATTTTATATACGTCATATAGTACAATGATTTTATAAAAAGGTATAAAAAATATTCATGTTGTAGGTGCATATAAAATATGTATGAATTTCAAATTAAAATATAGTCATTATTCATTACTTATTAAAAATTTAATATTCTAGTTACCATTTATACTTAAACATTTCAAAAATTAAGTGTTTATTATATTCGTGAATTTATAGACTATAATGTATTATTAAATATAAATTAAAATTAAAACTCCCATGTTCATGTAATACGTATTATACTATTATCAACTAAAAATTTAAATTTATAATTGTTATAAATTAAAATAATATTTATTCTCTGTTTATAAGTAGTTAACACCTTTTATTAGTCTAATGGTTTATTAAACTATATTGACAAACTCATTTTTTTACTTTTAAATTTAAGTATTAGCATTAATTATATATTCTGGAATTTGTAATCAATGGTATTAGTAATATTGTTTAAATTTGCATATTAATATCCAATGGGTAACATCGAAACAAGTATAACAACAGTAAATATTATAATTTTAATTTTAATTATCTATCGTTTCTTTCATAATATAGGTGCTTTTCTACTGTAAATATTTTTAAGCACATTATTTATTTCATTTTAAATTTTGAACCATTTAATTCGAAATTGGAATCAATAGGTTTTAAATTAATAAATATGTTCTAATATTTAAAGGTCTTAATAAATAATAATAATTTTAAGTACCTATTTAAAATAGAAAAAAAAACACTTAATACAATTTATTAATAAGTAAAACATTTATAATATGCTTATACTTATATATTACATATAACTATATAAGATGTATATTATATCGACAGTTTTTAGAAACAATAATGTAAATACAAAACTGTAATTTAAAAATATTAATTACTCATAGTAATTAGGATCTAAAATATTCAAAATAATCATAAGCTATAGATCTTTTATATTATCCTATAAGTAAACAGTAAACTACATAGTTTAAAAACACAAAAATTACTCATTCGAATTTCGATTTATGACCGGATTTACCTCCGTCATCAGAATTTGTGGTTTTCATTAAAAAAAAGTTTGTATTACTAGTACATTTTTTATTACTGCTTTATAAAAATATAATATTCCAATATACTTGAAAATTCCAAAATCAAAAATTTGAATAAATCCTTTTAAAAAAATAGGAAAGCTTGTGTAGTTTATAATTGTGTACAATTCTATACAATATATATTATGTATATGTATATAATTTTTACAAATTACAAATCTGTCATAAATTATTAATTATAGTACTTGAAAAATAACATATACATAGATTACATTTAAAGTTCATTAAAAGTATTAGATTGAATTTACACCTTTAATTGATAAAAGAATTAGTATAAAAATTGAACTATCAATTAGCAAAAATCGAGACCAAAAATAAAACAAATAGCATTTCTTTATTATTTTCTACCATTTTTAAAACTTAACATATCTTTTATAGTAATAAGTTATAGATATTCTTAATAGGAAATAAATATTATGGTATTTGTTCTTATTTTATTGCATTTGATCAAACGTACGAATTTTTGTATATATTAAATCTTTTACTTCCACTACAATAATTTTGATGAAAATGAAATTTAATTATCAATAAATTTACAACATTTATAATATATTAATCAATTAAATATAAGTGTAAACATAAAAACGATATTATAATATTTATAAATATATATTATGATTTTATTGATGGAAAATGTTTAACCAATATATACAATAATAATACTCATGCATGGATATGATGAGAATTCGATTTTAATTTTAATTCCAAAAATAATGGTTAGTATGTTAAAAACAAAATGTTCGATCTCTAAAAATTAAAACTTTAACAAAAGTACCTATTTTATATAGTAAAAATAACTGAAACTGTATATATTATAATTGGAAAATATGCTGTATGTAATGTGACGGAAATTAATAGAATAATTTTAAGTGTTAAAAACCATTTTAAATTTATGTTTATATAAAATAAAAATGTTTGCTGATCTTTTGTTTCAACTTTAAATAATACCTTGTTCATTTGTCATGAACTGTTTTATAAAATACGAAAAGTAAGTTTGGATTTTATATTATTGTACTAGGTATATTATATTTATGTTTATGTATATTAATCATGTATAAAACAATATAATCTACATAAATATTTGCGTTTAAGATTTTATAAAACCTTTTACCAGCTTAATGTTTAAGCACCATCACAAATACCACATGTACGATGTAAATTCAACTATCTTAAATCCATCTTATAAAAGAGCTTATAGAAGTTCACGTACATGAATAATAAATAAATATTTAGTTAAATTTTCAAATAATTCAGTTAATTCTAAAAACACTAAGTTATTAGCTTCAACAACTATAAAGTAAGGTAGGTATTGAGTAGTTTTGTAAAAACTTGTTAACAATTTCTAGTTTGTGGCTTAAATAACTAGAACCGTGTTCGTAGACAGCAATATCATTCCTATAGTGTCTATACGTATTAATACTTAAATTTATTTAGTGTCAAAAATTTAGATGTCATGATATTTATTTATACTAAATAACGACGATAAATAATCGAGTGCGAATCAAAAACTCGATATTATTTTTATCTTTGAAAGTAAATAATAAATTTCGAAAAATTTTGACAATCTCGTCTAGACTTGGTTTTTGTAATGTCTATACATTTTATAACAATTGAAATTTATAATATATATTTCTAAAAAAGTACTTATCGAACTGTATACAATAATCATGATATATACGTATATACATCATACATGTATAGAATACGCGTGTAAAAAGTGCCTATACTGTATATTATCTATAATATTATTACATTTGAAGAAAGTCACTCGATTATAATTATTATTTACAACGTATACCTATGTAAGATAATGATGTGTTACTATAAAAAAAACGTTGTTTGAATATATATATGTATATTTTTTTATAATACGTATAGAATTGATTTTAGCACCAACAAACCCAATTGCGCAGCGTATTTTAGTTTACATTTTAATAACATACGTTTTATAACGGTTATAATGAAATATTATAGCCTCGACGCGTTTATAATATTCATATATGTATATAATATGTATTAAACACGACGTGCGCGGATATTAATTTTACGTATATGCAAAGCTAAAGAGTTTGCCATTTCGCTACAATATCGCGGCTATATTATAGTGGCGACTCGACTGTCGTTGATTACTCTATAATTCGTACGAATCTATACATTAATTTCTCCTATTACGATTTATAGTAATAATAATATACATGTTTTGTTTTCGATTATATATACGCGCGTGTGTGTGTGTGTGCACAGAGTCGTCATTGCGGTGTGTAGATAGGAGAGATTTCCTATACCACCCCGGCGGGTCTAGGTTTGCGAGTACACCGGCAAATGTGTACAGCGCATTTAGAGTCGGTCCGGGACTGCCGCCGCTGTCAAACCGGTTGAGTCCGCGCTTGCAGTAAGTGTGTGTAGTGAGAGTTGCAGCCACAGCCATCTCTCTTGAGTACAGCACTTTCTTATATTATCCTATACGCTATTATGTACTACCACTACTACTGCTACTACGATTTATACTCGTTTTGTATCCGATGTTTACACACGTTCGCTAAATCTGCAAACCCTTAGTGTGAGGATCTGTAATACGACGTCGAACAGTGCTCGTTTCCGATCAGCCACTTTCGGTCGCAGCAGTCGCGCGCAGTGGTCTCTCGAACTTCAAAACAACTACGACTACAACAACATCGACGACAACAGCAACAACAACAAACACGAGAAATCCCTAACACACTGCAGATTTTACTTGAGCCAACACCGTCGTTACGATTTTTTTTTTTTTAATTTCATCGTCTAACCGTAATAATATTTTTATCTGTCTTTCACACGACCACCATCTCATATGGAAATTATTGAGTTTGAAACATTTTGCGTTTATAGCTCTTATCGTGTTCGCTGAATCCCGGTGAATGGCATCGGTGACGACCGGGAATAGTCAACGGTATCCATCGAGACAGGATTTTTCAGGATGATCTCTACGACTGTAAAATCGTCTAAGATTGAACAATGTCATCGTGAATTGACATCCGGTTTGATGAATGCGAGCGGAGACGACGTCGATACGATTATGATGAATGTGAGTACTTAGCTGGTAACACTGACATTGGCGTAATTACTACTGTAGGTTTTTTAATATTGCGACCAGAAATTCATTAGATCGCACCATACTGCAGAAGGAAATTCAAAAATATTCGACTTATTAATATTTGTTATAATTTTATATATTTTAATCATTCAATCTGTAAAACAATTATATGCCTATACTCGTATATAATATGATCATGTGCGCTAATAATTCTTAATTACGGTATAATCTCATGGCACGGATCGAGTGATTAATGAAATTTAAAAAAAAAAGTCTTGTTTAAATTGCGTAAAATTTCTGTTTAAATATATATTATATACACAATATTTAGATCGCGATGTTAATATTTTTGTTAACGATAAACACCTTCACGTATATTGCATTTCAGAAAAAAATCAATGGCGGTCACCATCACAACTGCGTTCCGACGCTACTGCAAGTTACTGCTGCAGTGGCGGCGATACTGTTGATGAGCTGCACCTGTGCAGCGAATGCAGAACCCGTGGCTCCCGTCCAAGTGGCCGCCGCCGTGGCCACGGCCACCGGGACCAGTGAAGTTCCGGCGCTGCCCGTCGAAAAACCCGCGGAGGCCGTTGATCCGTCACCCGTAGGTGCGGCATTTTCGCAGTCACCACAGTCGCAGGAGATCGTTACCGAATCGGTGCAGGAATCGACCACCCAGACGGCGGTAACGGAAAACGGCGATCCCCAAAACAAGGTGAGTCTGACGTTGCGCGCGCGCTGCAACGACGAACGGGGTAACCGACTCTGAGTTTTTTGACGGGTAATTGGGTGTTGATGGGTAATTATACCCATTATGATTTAGTAGCCATTTACTACAATAACAGGTATATATAATATGGTTGAAAATATGACCCTTCGGATTTTCTGCCCCGGGCGGTCGAATATTTAGAGCAGCCGCGAAAAAAAGCCTCAAGTTCGCCGGGACCGCGCCAAGCCGCAGACCGCGACCGCGGCGCGTCCTCTCGGGCAGCTGCGTTGGATTCTCTGCGGAACGGCCGCGAGAAGGTCCACCCCGCGCTCGTTATACCCACACGTATATATACATCGATTTCCGTTAGATTTCGGGTTCCCGTCGCCGTGCTCTCTCCGGGACGTGAGAAAGACGAGCCGATTTGTTTTCGACTCGTCAGCGTATTTTTACGTGTGCGAACCACGGCCCCGAAAAGAAAGTGAGAGTTATACCGCACACCGTAATAACACCGCTCCGCTAGTACTATCGCCGTACACGGCATTACCCGGCCACCCATTATAAATATATATATAGGTATATACTGTTTAGAAAACTACCTGCAGCGCTAAACGAACGGCCGTCGGACGTCCGAGTGAGTACACGCAACACGTGTATCGTCGCGCGGATATAGTGTTGTGCCAAACCGGTCTAAAAAAACCAAACGTCGAACGCGCGCGCGAGCGCGTACACACAAACCGCGGCCCCACGTGTACGCTCTACACCACCGGCGAGATTGTAATAACACTCAAGTCGCCCTCCGGCTAGGTTCGTTTGTGTTCGTATATAGATACGCGCTTACGATATATATACCTACGTATATAATGCGTGTGTGACTGCGCGTGCAAAGAATCGCGTCAAAGACCGCCGACTGGTTTTTTATATTATTATATTATGTTTTTTAATATGGACGCGCGCGTGTGTGTATAGAAAGCGCGAGTGAAAATATACGATGGCGCAAAAGTTGTTTTTGCTCTCGTGTCTCGTGTGTGTGTGTGTGTGTGTGTATGTGTGTGTGTGTGTGTGTGTGTGCACTCGCGGAGAGATTTCTAGAGACGCTGTGGATTTACTAGCCGATATAGGTATACCGGTACGGTGTCGCGGCCCCGCGCGTCGCACTATATCGTGTACACGTACATATTATATTATATCCTTATACGTAGGTATACTCGGCGACTTGGGTATAGGTACTTTTTTTTCCGCCTTTCTCGTTTACGCCGTAGATTGTAAACTACTGTACCTATACATATATATAGTAATAATAATAATAACATTATTACACCGGTCTGTTGACAAACTGCTTTAAAAGCTGCAATAACGACTCACGCACGAGTAAACATTTTGACTATTTCTGATTGGTTTTAAACGTCTTTGGACTTCCGTAATACGTTACGCGCCCGAGTGTTCGGCCCGGGACTGGTGGGAATGAAAAGGGCTAGGATGTTCTCGGATTTTCTCCCCCCCTCACCGAGTTTTAAATCACCATTGATATTGCAAGTGCGTACACGCCTGTATACGTACATTTAGGTATACCAAATATATTAGTGCACGTCTATATACATTTTGTTATATAGAAATTAGCACGCGTTTAAACTGTTGTATTCTATATCGTTACAGCTGCAACTGATCAACGATAATAATGTTCAACAAGACGAAAAACTGCGGCAACAGCAACAGCAACTGCTGTTGGCCCCGTTGCTGACTTCGGGGCAAATGCCCGCAGTGTGGTCATCCCAACCGTCGCAACAGCAGGCCGCGGTCGACAGTATTTCGGTGATACCTTCGCTGTCGTCTCTCGTCGGACGAGAACGCACCGTGGTCGAAATCGTGCCCGTGCCCAGCGCTTCGGAACAACACCTCGTCGATTCGCCGTTGCGTCAACCTCAACCGGAATACAAGTACATCGGAAGTTTGCAACCGGAATCGGAACTACAACAGCCCGAACGGGAAATACGACAATCCGAACAGGAACAACAGCGACAACCCGAACAGGAACAGCGACAACCCGAACAGGAACAGCGACAACCCGAGCCGAACGAGCAACAACCACCGTCCGAACTCAGCTCGGAACAGCTACAGCAACCGTCGACGATCCAACAGGTGCAACAACAACTGCAGACGACTGTAGCTTCGGCCCCCGCCTCCTCCAATCAACAACTCTCGTACTTGTACAACAACAACAACAACAATAATGCCTTTGGCATCAAAAACAACGACGACGACGATCAGCTGCAGCAGCAATATTCGTATCACTATTACTATCAACAGAACCTTGCCCAGCAGCAACAACAGCAGCAACTACAGCAACAACAACAACAACAACAGCAACAACAGCAACAACAACAACAACTACAACTACAGCAGCAGCTCAACGGCAACGCGCCGGTCGTGTACTCTCCTCTACCCGTGCAATACGGCGGCGGTCAGTTCTATTACCACAACAATTTCGCTGGCAAGCAATATCCGCCGCAACAACTACAGCCTAACCACTATTACCGCGGTAGACTGACTTCGCGGCGCAACAGCAGGACGCAACAGCAGTCCGCGTACGACAACGTCAACAACGGCGGCGGCGTCGGAAATTTCTACGGTCACTATCTGCAGCCGCAGCATCAACAGCAACTGCAAAAACAACCGTCGCCGGATTACGGCGGCGGCGAAAGTGACAACGTGATCGGCATCAAGTACGACCAAGACCCGCAGGCGGCCGCGGGCAAGCAGCACCAACCGGTGCCGCCGTTCCGGCCCAGCCATCCGGTGTGGGCGTCCCAATATCCGGTGCCGTGGACGTACTACGTCAAGTCGTCGATGGTGCAACCGGGACGGCCGGCGCCGTTCTACGCGCAACACAACAACAACTACTACGGCGGCGGCCGGAAGTCGAGGTACGTGCTGCAGCAGCAGTCGGCGGGCGCGGTGTCCAACAGGGTCGGCGGGTATTCGCCGGCCAAGCCGCCGCGCACCAAGGTCGTTTACATCGAGTACGGCGGCTTCAAGCCGAAAATGGTTCCGTCCGTGCAGATCACGGCTTCCGAGGACTACGACGGCAACCGCCGTCAGTTGACGGTCGTCGACGGCAACGACTCTGCCGCCGCTCAGGACGCGGCGTCCGTGGCCACTCCGGCCGCCGCGGTGAACGCTACCACCGCCGTGCCCGCGGCCGCCACGACCGCGTCGGCGACGGCGACGAATACGACGACGACGACGACGACGACGACTGCGGCGACGGCGACGGCGACCGTATCGAGCGCGAAAACGATGCCGGAAAAACAAACGCCCCCCGCCCCCGGTGTCGTCGTAGTAGTCGTTTGAGTCGACCCCCCGACAACGATATTTTAATTTATATACGTTTTTTTTTTTTCGTTCTAATTTTTGTACATATAAATCGGCTAAGACGCGACTGCGGTGGCTCTTATGCGGAACGTAGTTGTCTATAGCCTTGCTAGCTGCAACAGTATTTAATTTATAAATTATTTATACAGACGTCGCGACGTGTTATACGGTAGAAACGCATCTATACTTCATCGTTTTCCGATTATTTTTGCTTTTAAACATTTATTATGGTTATAATATTATGTATTATTGTTTGAATCGCGTGACATAATTAATATTATATAATGTATAGTGTAGCACACTGTCGGTGTGTAGAAACGATCGAATATATAGCTATTTAAATACTTATAATGTTGTACCTTTGTATTTATACAGCCGTGTTTTCGTAATGACCTCATCACCTATTGTATTGTGTGCCTATGCTAACAATAATATCACATACAGCGCGGGATAAAGCTATAGCGACTCCGTCCCGGATGATGGCTAATTGTTAAATCATATTTACATGAATCATCGCATATAATATGTTTGAACAGCGTCTAATCAAATTTACAAACATTTGACTACAGTAAATATAAACTTGAGTGAAACGCTGCAGAGGAGCTCGATATATTAGTGTTCAAAACTTTTTTTATAACATTTTCTCCTAGAATGGGTTGAATGACAACTGAAAATACATAAGTACTATTACAGGTATTCGAAAGATCGTGAAAGGTTTTCATAATTAAGGTACTCTTAAAAGGTCTACGAAATGTTCCTGAAAATGAGTTTTAAAGTATTCTATTCTTGTCATGCGTGTTTTTTCGTTATTTTGGAAAGTATGAAAAAACAAATGTATATGCGAGTATAATTCCAATGCAATTTCAGGGCTGTATTAAACTTTTTGGGATATTCTATACACCCTTAAAATATAAATAACATTACATCAAAATAAATACCACTTAAATATATCAAATATTTGATTCTATTTTCAAACTATTTTATTTTCAGAAAAATTAAATAAGCAACTTTTTATTTATTCAAATTGTATTAGTAGTTACTCGCGGTAAATGACCGATCGTGTCAGTCGTCAATATACAAACTAAGCTAACAATACACGCGATCAGTAAACGAATTGTTCTAGAATATTATTCGATCGATTTAAAAACGACTTTGTAAAAAATTCAAATCTATTTCGTTATAATTATATAATTATTTATGTATAGAAAGAGGAAAATTCAACTTTGTATGAATGTTAAGTTAAAAATAATTGTTAGTACATACTTTTTTCCATAAAATATTAATAGGTGAAAAATTTCTTTACGTTTAACATCTTTATAATTCAAAACACGAATAAATACATTTTTAAAAAAACTTGTCAACAAAATAATATTTAAAACAATTTGTTTTGGAATTCATATTATGGTTAATACGATTAACATTATATTACCTATATACTTTTTCGTTTAAATTACAATTTGTGTAACATAAAATACTTATTTATTTGTATATAATATCATAATACGTTTGAAAAATTGAAAATACTACGATGTATAGGTATAACGGTATTAAAATTTATGTATATTTTATAATTATATTATAAATCACAAAATTTTAAAAATTCGAAAACCACCGTATAAAATAATGATTAGAAAATTCTAATTTTATGAGGAAAGCTAAATAAAAATGTGGTAAAAACAAAAAAAGGATCTCAGCTAGAATCAAAAAATAAAATAAAAATCCCAAATTATCATATTTAGTATCAAATTAAAGTAGGTAATTACTCGCGGCTGAAAGTAAATTAAAACTAAACGTTAAATTACTGCATAATATAAAAAAACAATTTTGAGCGGAGTTAAACAGCCAGCCTGTATTAATATTATAGTAATTTATTTAATAATTTGTGATACGGTACATTGAATTAATTTTTGTCAAAAAAAAAAAAGCGCTTATTATATATATTATTAATTATTATAAACTATAATGGTATAAATATACGTATGTCTACATAACATACATCATTGTTGTTCACTTATGAGTTTTAAGTCAATATACTGACTAACCGTATAGAATAGTGTGAATAGGTTCGTGGGTTCATGGTGCAAATAGCCAGAAGCTTAAAGTTATTCTAAATATTTTGGAAAATTTCATTATGTTGGTATAGTAAATAATATACCTAGTCATAAACAAAACATTCAAGTTTTTGAATTATAACAACATAACAAAGATTGTTATTTTTTGTTAAAATAATGTCAAAATTTTCACTTTAGACACTGATAAAATAAACGCAGAAATCAGCTTTTTATATAATATGATTAACTTTTTTTTATACTTATAGTAAGAAAAATGTATTAGAAAACTTGAATTATAATATTAACAATTATTGTATACATTTTTGAGTTTTTAACTACTGAAACAATTTTTAATTTTTGAGATTTTGAGGATTTTCATCAAAATTGGAACTATGAATGTTAAAATGATATTTTTTTATTTTACGAAGTAATAATTTACTGGGAAACTTGTTTTAACTTATAAGGTTTTTTACTAACAATGTAATTGTATATAAACCAAAAAAAAAGTGGTTAAGTGGGTAGCGTTCGCTGTTATATAGTAGGTCCTGGGTCACTATAATGGATGTATTTAATTTGAATCCAATGATAGGCATCATTGTATACGAAAAACGATTCTGAACGTAGATGATTTGTCAGCCTATAGGATATAATTTCCAGTAGTTATTGAAAAAGGTAGTTTATGTTTTAATAACCTGAATACACCAAAATTCAAGTTCTTTTATAATTATTGTTAGCTAAACTTATGGAAAATCTTGAATTAAATTTTTAAGAATTTTGACTCGGCTAAAATTTTTTTATCGATATTTATATGTAAAAAAAATAATAAACAAATATTTCAAATGCCTATAAATAGCATTATAATAAGCGAAATATTTTGAAAAAAAAAAATTGTAAAGAAAATTTCAATGTAAATAACTGGTGAAATTTTCAAGTATCTACGACTTATACTTTTTGAATAATAACAAATATTTAAAATCGTTGGGGATAAATCGTTATCGTTACGCAATTTCGTAAAAATTTAAAATTAAAACGCACTTAAAATTTATCCTACTATGATGCTTTGAATTTTCCTTATAGCTACATAAAGTAAAACTTAGAGTTGAATTTTTTAACCGTAGATGTAAACACAATAAATTTTATGACTTTTAAACTAAAAAATAAGTTGCAAATTTTCGTGATTTTGACATATATCGTAAAAATTTGAACTATAAACGCTTATAAAAAAAAATTGTGACAAACAATATTTTTTAACTATAATAAGAACAACTCCTAAGTAACCTTGTATTAAATTTTCAAGTTTTTTTGGTCATCAACATTTTTTTATCGACACTTAAAATTTCAGTCGTCTTTATAGACAAAAAAAATATTACAATAATAAATATAATATTCAAAACATTTTGATTGAATAATTTAACTGTATAACACTAATTGAACATATAGTGAAAAGTTCAAGTATTTACAGTTATTAGTTTTTGAGTTTCAACCATATAAAAAAAATAAATTTAGTTGAAAACTGGTTTTCCGTAAAAATTCCCGTTTCCCGTCACTTTTTTTTGTTTTTCTCCATTTAAAACTGTTGGAAAATGTTTACTTTGGACCATATAATGCACTAAGGATATTCACTTTGCCATCGAAAACCACCCCTAAAGTGGGAAATTTAAGCATTATTTCGATAAGTTATGCTGTACACAGACACAAAAAAAACACAAATCATTGTAAAATCAATACATTTATCACTTCGTTCAAAATCTAAAAAAATCAATTTTATTGAAAACTTTTTCATAAAAAGTCTGTTTTATTGTTTATTATTATTAAATTTAATTTAATTTTTTCCTATGGATTGTTTTTAAATGTACTAAGAATCTAAAGAATCAGTTTTGATCTTCCAAAATTATCTAACTAGATTCAATTTTCTATAAGAAATCATCCATATTTTTGAAAATTAAAATTAATTATTAAATATATAATTAAAATTTTTTCTAATACGTGTCCAATTACACATATATATCATTGTGAAATAAATACAGTCATCGCTATGTTCAAAATCTAAAATTAAACAATTTAAAATTATAAATTATAAATTTAAAGGACATACAAGTACGCTTTTATAAGCCCTTTTTATTGGTAAAAAATATTGTGTTTTTTAGATATTTTTGAATAAATCGAGTTTTAAATTAAAAAATAAATATTTATATTTATAATTAATTATATTTAGGGTGTTCATTAGTTTTAATATAGGCTATACGAAGAAAACGTCAGAACTAATAAAATATAATATAAATAAACCCATAAAATAAAATACTATGTCAATCTATATATATCACAATGAACGAGTTCCAATAGTTGGTAAACATTATTATACAGTATGTTATTATTATTTTTTTATATAGGGTCACACTTAAATTGCATACGTTGATACGATCGTACTATAAAACGTGTCATTAATATTTAAAAATGATGTATAATACACGCGTATAAAATATTTAGTATGTAACTGTATAAATGTAAGTGCCCAGTGTCTCAGTGGCATTTTTGAGAAGTGGATGAATTGCACCCCTTTAAAATAAGATATGGTTTTTTCAATATATTAAAAATTGTGTCCAAATTAATACATTTATTAAATTAGCATAAAATAAAAAAAAAAATTACTTCAATAATATCATAACAAATAATATAACAAAAATACTTTTATTGGGACAATACAAATGATTCAACTTTAAACTTTACTTTGGAGGTGAATTCTAGTAACAAATTAGATTAAAATGATATTTTGGTACCTAAGTCAAAAGTAAAAAATTCCCAATATCTAATATTTTTAATAACCAGCAATTTTTACGCTAAAACACATTTCAACAAAACTGATTTCTTTATTTTATTATAATTCAAACATAAAAAACTATAAACTTGAAATCAAGTATTATTTATGTTATAATTTTCTACGCACAATATAATTTTCAAAATTTTTGACTTTTTTTAAGCTATATTTGTAGACAACCTTTTTATTGTTTTTTTTTTATGTAAATAAAATATTTATAGTTTGGTCAAAAACCTTAAAAATGTAATACATAAAGTTCTTCATAAGTAGTTATTAATAAAAGTTAAAAAGAAAATTAAATATAAGTCAATACTACTTATATTTAAAAAAAATGTTTATCAGAAATTTAAATAAATTATCAGTGAAGCTGAAACTTTTGCGCTTTGTATATTGACTCATAAAATAATTATTTCTTCTCAAACGATTTTTGTTATTTATAATTAAAAAAATGTAATACCGAAAATACTTTAAATTTTCATCAAATGTTTATACTATCATTTTTTATACATGGTATTATTGTCAAAATGTTGACTCTGTTTGAACTATTATTTATAAGCATAAGAAATTTTCGATTTTTTTCTTAAAATATTGATAAAACATTATTTACTCAGTTAAAGTTATTGAAAATTTAATAAATACAATATCTTGAATAAAGTGTTATATCTATAGATACATTTTTTTATATTAAATTTTTACTATATTTGTCAAAATCATGAACATTTACAATATTTAGCGGACATTTGGTTTAATTTTTAGGGGAGCTATAATAATCCAATGTATAAAGTGATATTTGAGTCAGTAGTTCAGTACACTTTCAGTAATTTCAGCTTTTTTCATATGAAGTCCATTATTAGCCATGCAAGTGAGATGGTTTCAGAGTAAGCAAAGAATTTATTTAATTATTAATATTTTATAATATGTGCACAACATTTTAAAAAACAGCTTGCCTTCAGTTTTTAAAACCAACTTAAACGTACCTAACGTCCTAACCTACAATTACGGCAAGTAAAGCATAAATACTGATTGTAATGTAAAGCATTCATTCTGTGTTCTAAATCTCATCATAGGATATGACTAAAATAATGAAGTATCATAAATTCATAAAAATAAAATTATTATTGATCATAAGTACAAAACGCAACACTTACCTTCAAAATTGAACGTACTGGCCCACTTAACATGTTTCCTAGTACACTGGTATCGTTATTAATTTTTTTTTAATTTTTATAAGCGGTCATTGTGATCGAGGTTTATTTCAACGTTGTTTTCATTTTTCGTTTGTTCTTTTTTCACAATATAAATATTAAAAACATTTGCGTTGTTCAAAAATCAAAACACATATAACGTCTCAACTGAACAGTGAACTTATATAACAATTTAATATCTTCAGCTTTTAAAATTTGTATTCAACACTTTACCGTCATAACCGCCAAAAACACAAAGATAACCACAAAAAGTTGAAAACAAAACTATTTATTATTATTATTATTATTATTATCATCACAATATCAGTGCGGCACGTAAGACCGTTACTATCATCAGATCAGTCAATAATAACATTTCGAATAAAGTTTCGATTTTTTTGGGTTCTTGAAATATTGGAAGAGCTAAGCCCCCCCCCCCTCGATATCAACCTATGATTTACAAATTACATACGATCTAGTATTTTTTAATGGTTTCTAAATCATAAAATAAACTCTTGTTTATACTATAGTTATTCGTCATAACTACTAGAACTAAAAACTCTAAACAATTATTTTTTTTATAAACATTTTAAGTTTGAGTTTAGACGAAATTACATATTTAAATAATCAATAACAAAATTTATAATTTAAAGACTATATATTCATGGTGACATAAAACTTTTACGGATATAATTAATTTTTCTTTACGGTATGGTATTTTCAAAATATATAGATTATTCATTATTTAATATTATACCTACCTACCTGTTTATACCAAGAACTTTTATTCACACTGCTTTATGTTTTACGGTAAGGTAATATTGACTCAAAAGATAATAAGGAATAGCATAATACCGTTTATTATATTTGTACCTACCTACACATTATATTTATTATTCTAATAATAATTAAATATTAATAATATACCTATAATAATAAACGCAATGTCTTAAGAGGAAAAAAATTAAACAGAGTTCAATCAATACCAGAGTAGGTAAGTAATTTTAATAATAAAATTAATAACTCTAATACAATAATATCAAAAAAACATATCATATTCATGAAATTTCTACACTCGTGAATCGTTTTTGTAGACTATATTATTAAATCCGAATTGAATCCATTACAATGATCCACTCAACACCTACTATACAATTGAGTATCCAAAAAACGCTTATACAAAAGCGGTACCCAGGTACTTGTCCTCTATTTTTTATTTTATTTTTTTTTTTTATATAAGTGCAGTCTACCGAAGTTATTTATATAATACTACTGTTATAATTTCATTGTCCGTGTTTTTTCCTACGTATTTATTCATAATTTGAAAACACATAGTATATGACAGGTGCTTACTACAGTAAAAATTAATAATACATTACAGGTATATTAAATTTTTCAACTAAAATATTTAACTCTTACAAAGAAAAATATATTCTAAGAACACTACCTATATAATTATATAGGAAATAATTAAAATTATTTTTAAAAACTTTAAATGGACTTGGAAAACTTTTTAATTTTAATTTTAACTTTCTCTAATTTCCACCAATAAGATCCAACAGTATCAAGAGTTGTATTAAGACATTTTAATTGCCCCTCTCTCTATTGGCTGAGCTTCAGATTCGAATTTAAGTATTATGTTTTAAAACAGAAGACTTATCATTATTGGTTATTCGTACTTCAATTAATTCAGATCCAAAATAATAACTACCGATATATAGGTCATAATATTATAAATTATAATAATATGTAGCTACTCGAACTTTTTTTTACGTTAACCACTTTGTACTCATTTACCTAATGACAATTGACAACTCAGTCGCACACAATTGTATAAGTCATTCGAACATTAATTTAAAGGAACAAATGTTATCCTTTTTGAAATAGTTTATATAAATTTCCAGGTAAATACTAATAGAAAATTTTAATAATACAGGCTAAAAATGTATTAACATGTAAGTTGCTGAGTGTACTTCAAAAATATTAAAAACATTGAAAGAGAAAACTATATAACTGTAGTACCTACGTTTACATACGATATTGTCTATGCTCTATGCATATTTGTCACAGTCCATCAATGCGGATATCGTGGCCAAACTAAACTTTTACAGTTTGTAAATAATTATACTTTAAAAAGTATCATATTATGTTGTTATTATTTGGTTATCTATTACATTTTAACTATATTTAGGTTCTACTCGAAAATTGATTTTAATAATTAATAATTTTATAAAATAAGTTTTTCTCAAATACGTTTCCAACACCGACGTTTTCCCGAAAGATCATTATTTCACTATAATACGAGAACTATCATAATTATGTTATAATAATCATCGTACTTTAACTGATTTATCGTTCTATTTACTCAGTTATTATTTCACTAATTATTTTAGAATACGTTTTTACTCTTATTATAATAAAGTTAATTATGACTACATCACAATTTACAATTACGAACTTCAATATTCCTCTAATAATCCCTACAATTCTAAGCACGCAAAATACCATATACATAATAATTAAAAATAAAACATAAAAGTTCATTCGCTTTGACGTAGGTAATGCATTCAGATGATGTCTGAAAACAGAACTAATTCTATTGAAGTATTATACGCTTTCATAGGGAGTATTAAGTAATAATACTATTAAAACAAAGTATACATTTCTTTTAATTATTGAATATAATTAACCTTAATTAAAATTATGAATACTTAATAAATTACAATTTAAATTTAAAAAGTATAAAATAATAATAAAAATATGAAATAAAAATACGTCACCTTTATTATTAACTCTAAGCCGTTCCAATGATATTATTATTCAAGATTTTCTAAGTAGGTAGTTGAGATGAATAAAAAACAAAAGTTGTGAATAAAAAAGTTCAAGAAAACAGAATTAGAATGAAGTTAAGAAAATTTGGAATTAATATTTATGTGTCAAACTACTTACGATAAATTAGCAATTGAAATTAAATATAGGTATGTGAAAAATAGTTAATATATTATAGATCGTGTATAATTATTACGAGTATTATCTATTTGAATAACAATACCTTATATTAATAAAAATATCAAACATTTTTCGAATATATCCTGGGAATATACACAGGAAAAATTTTAGCTGAATAATATGTGTTACAGACTACAGTAAATAATTAAATATGAAAAATAATGTTAATTACGAGCGGGTAGGAAAATTAAACAATTTTCCTTTTTTTTATTCATTTAATATATTACATAATATATATGCTTAATCATTAAATTATAATACAGCTTTTTATTCTCTCTTGCAAAAATCCACTCCAATGTTTAATGAAAAAAAAAAAATAATTGTAATAAAAATGTTCACTCAGTTATTATATTATTACGAATATATAAAATACTAGTGTAATTAATCACAATTTCGTATAGTATCTGTATAAAAAATATAATAATATATAATATATAAATTTAAACTGTAAATAGTGTAAACAATATGAAATGAAAAAAGCAAAAACTATTATGTATAATAAATTAATTTTTATTAAAAATGACTTTTGTAGTGTAGAACATTTACATTTGGACTTTAAAAATAATTGCTCGACTTATTTACCATTTATAAAATTGAATTTATTTTAATATATAGTTGGAATATAGTGACATGGCGTAATAATAATATTTTATTTAAGTTTTATAAAATCAACATTGAACATTTTATAAAAATATAAAAATAAAACTATTTATTTGCAATAATACAATTGTAATTTCCATTTCTGTAGAATCGATTAATTTCACTGTAGTTTTTTATTGAAATGCTTAACAATAAAAAAAAAAAAAACGTTAAAGCTTTCAATTCCTTTGAGTTGTAAATTAATATATTTTAAAAATATATTTCATACTTATTTACAATTAACTTAATACAATTCCATGGTCTAGAAAACTATTCTGTATTCATTAAATATTTATTATAATTTGAAACAGATACATACGATTGATGATTATGATTATTGTATTTATAACTGTCTTTGCATAACAAAAATAATTTATGCATATTATCATGTCATATTTTAAATTTAAAATTTTTTTTACATTTTGTCAGTAAATTAATATTGATTGTAATTTATTCTCACAAAAGCCCGCAATTTTCTATATAATGCAATACTATCATCATGCGTATATCAACGCAATAAAATATATTAAAGTATATAATATATTTTTTTAACATGTTGGCGGACTGTCAATAATACCATTTTGTTTCACGGGCAAGCTTAAAAGTGTCACTTTTTCATTATTTTTATAGCAGTAGAATTTATAAAACTACTATGATACAGCGGTAACCTACACATAAAATGCAATATAAAAAAGAATGATAAAATAAATAAAAATGTGATTGGCTTCTAAGAGAGTAGCAAAAATATAATTATCTTAATCACTTAAAACTTAAGTAATAAACAACACTCACGAGAGCGTCAAAACAAAAGGCTAAATTTACCATTTCCCGCCAGTGCCGAGGCATTAACATAGATATGATATGCACTCATGTGTGATGACAAGTATATGATGTCGTGTCGTGCTCAGTGTTTTTGAAAGGGGGAGAGGTCAATGAGTTATTAATTTTTTTTACTTCTCACAGACCCGCGGCGATTGTAACCTAAAAACTACCCCTTGCATACGCCATATTTGTTCATTTATATATCATAGCTTAAATTTAAATATTAATAATATATTTTTCACAATGTATTGTTTTCATTTGTATACTTACCTAAAATATAGTCTAAAGGGGAGATATGAACCTCTTGATCCCCCTCCCATAGCCACATGCGCACGCCAATGATACCGTCTTCGCATCTTGTACTTTTGTTCTATTATTATAAATATTAAAAATTTAAGATCAGATCATTTACATTTTAAACGAAAACTACAATACGTAATATTAAAAAAAGAAAAAAAAAATCATACTAAAATAATAAAATGCAATAAATAAATTAAAGAACAAACGTTGATAATATAAATTATGATGAGTATTAGTCAATAATATTCGTGTATATCTAACAATACAATTAAAAAATTCAAGCCAAGGGATGTTAACATATAGTATTTTGTTTTTATTTTTGAGTCATAAAATATTTTATGATAAAATTATTATTTTATCTTAACAATTAAAAGAATTAATTTTTCTACGTAATATATGATAGGTATACTAAGTACCTATACTAAATACTTTTATATAAAAAATTATTATACATACTCATACCGTCGTACATAAAGTACATTTTATAATATTTTAATAAGTACTAAATTAATAAACCACATGAGGTTATTAGTAATTTGTATTCTGTTTGTTTTGTTAAAATTTGTTAATAATTAAAGTTTTAATGTGTTTGAAAAAAAAATATATAAAATATTTATTTTAGTTACATATTTAACTAATAACGTTTATACTTTTAAATTCGACTTTTATAATCATCCTAATTTAGAACAAAAATTAGTTTTTAAATGCAGACACATTTAAAAACACTCAAATGCGTAGGTATACAAAAATTATATTTTTTTGTTGAAATATTATAAAAAATTATTTACATTACGTATATATGGCAAGACTATTTTATTTATAATTAAAAGCGTAATTGTTTTAATTTTACATTTTTAATTTAAAATTAATATTTGAACAAATATAAAAACAATTAAAAATATATTTTCATAAATTAGTACTTAATTAAAATGCATAGGCGTAATACAAGAATAATATATTATAATTAAAATAACACAAATTATTATTAATTATGATTAACGATGTAGATAATTCTGAAAACCGGAAAATATGCAAAACTGTTAATAACTTTTTTAATAATCATACCTATCTATTTCTTTATATTACTTACCTTAGTATACTGATTAAAATTAATACACTTAATAAGTATATACGTATTACTTGTATTAAAGTTTATAGCCCCAGTAAAATATTTTGGCACTAATGAAAATTGACTCTTTTTTAATTTTGATAGAAACGAATAGAAGTATGGTATTCATTATTCTGTATCCAGCTTTTGTACGTAAATACTATTGTAAACTCCCTTGATAGCCCGCTAAATCATGAATCTAATTATTCAAGCTTTCGCATTTCGCTCTTATCTAATTAACTCGGCGGACTCGACCTATTTAGAAAACGGATAAAATTAAATTGATATAAACATATTAAAGTTAAATGTAACTATGTTTAGAGAATAATAACATTACTATTGTAGATACTATATTATAATAACAAGATAGGAAGAAGGCGGTCCATAGGAGCACATTGGGTATGAATTTAAGGGGTGTTGGAATAATTAATGGTACACAAATCCGCGAGGGGGGTTAGCTCCATGCCCCCCTAATACTATAATCAATTCCACTGCAATTATTTAAAAATTTTATATTTAATATAAGAAAATAAAAATAAATATTTAAAAGTATTTATGTAATAAATTATAATAATATGTAATCGCACTAATGTTAAACAAGATTTAATTTTCTGTTTAAATACTTGATAATTTACTAATTCACTAAATAATATTAATTAATTAAGATTAATAATTTTTTAATTTTAATCTTACCAAGCATGATATTGTTTATTAAATCTAAATAAATTAATTACATGTATTTATATGATAATATATTAATTAGTGTGATAAATGTGAAAAAATGTCACAAACAGAAATCAATTTATTATATCACAATTATTTTTGTTCAGCTAGAAAATTAACAGAGACTTTTGTTGGTCTGGTGTTGTCGTAGATCAAGAATTGACTTTTAATTGGAACAATTAAAGATTTACAAGTATGTTATTATTTTACTTTTGATTTTTTTGCTTGGCATTTTATTATACAATAAAATATATTTGTATTTATTTTTAGTCGGGAAAATGGTATTTCTATAGATGTGATTGCTGGTGTGAATAATTACCCATCAGTTATTTCATCAGTGAAGTTGTTTGGTGTGGCAAAAGATATATTATGGGAATGACACTATAGACACTTATAGGTGATGCTATTGGAATGAGATTTAAAAAGATAATTATGCGTTTTAATTAAGTTTAAAATAATGCCAATAATGGGAATATAAATAACGATATTATTCTTTGAATAAATTATTTATACTATGTATAGTTCTTGAAATTAATAATAATAATTATTGTTTGTAAAAAAAAAGTAATAACTTCATCGAAAATATTGCAATTCTATCCTTGTTGAAAAACTCAACAAAATCATCGATAATTTTTTGTTTATTACTATAGATATTACATAATTATGTAACTATAAATTTATGCAATGGTGTATTTACGGGGGTGGTGTAAGGGGTTTCCACCCCCCTAAAACCAAAATATTTTATATAATGGTTAGAACAAAATAAAAACGAAGCAATAATATCTCGTAATTTGTATCATAAATATAATTATATAGCCCCCCTCAAAAAAAAAAAAAAAAAAATCGTATCTACGTCACTGAATTTATGAACTTAACAATTAACATAAAATAAAATATTATACGTTCGAATGATTAGAGATTTGAAGAAATACCAAGACTATTATAAATTTATTGATAAATATTGAAAAACTATATAATACGAATTATACAATGTTTACGATACCTAACTAATCTTTTTTTTTATCTATACCACTTTATCTTATGCACTACAGTATTATAAGAAAAATATATTTACACACGATAACAACACAGTATTAATGATATTTTGCGTCTGTTTACAACATAACTAATCGAAATAACGCTTTAATTTCAATTTCAAACTTCGGAGGTAGTTCCGATTGTATTTATAGAGAAAAATCGAAGCTTCATTATAGGAAAAATTTTAAGTGCGTTTGAATTTTACCTAAATTTTTACGAAATAGCGTAACGATAACGATTTATCCTCAAATGATTTTAAATATTTGTTATTATTCAAAAAGTAAAGTCTTAGATACTTGATAATTTTACCAGTTATTTAGATTGACATTTTCTTTACATGATTTAATTTTCAAAATTTTTTGATTTTTTTGAGCTATTTGTAGACAACTGAAATTTTTGATTTTTCTAAGATTTTTTTTTTTTTGAAGTGTTGATAAAAATTGTTGGCCCAGTCAAAATACGTAAAAATTTAATATACAGTTCCTCGTAAGTTATTTTTATAGTGATTTAAAAATTATAAGAATACATAAGCACATTTTTTTTATTAGCATTTGAAGTTCAAATATTGAAAAAAATTCGCCAAAATCATGAATATTTGCAAATTATTTTGTAGGTATAATTCATAAAAGTTTTTGTATAAGTAGCTAAGAGTTGAAAATTTAATACAAGATTTCCATAAGTTTGACTTGCAATAATTATAAAAGAACTTAAATTTTGGTGTATTCAGGCCATTGAAACATAAACCATTTTTTTCAATAACCACTGGAAATTATATCCTAAGCTGACAAAATATATCATCTCCATTCAAAATCGTTTTTCGTATTCAAAGATACCTATCATTGGATTCAAATTTAACTCTCCTATAATAATATAATAGTGGTCCACGCGGCACCTAATGTACAGCAGAGCAATATCCACTTGACTTCGCTTTTTTGATTTGGGCAGTATTAAAATATATGTCATTGGCCCCGAGTTTGAAGCATGACCTATGTCTACATTTTTTGTCATGCATTAGGAAAATTAATGATCTTGGTACTTTTATAGAACTGTTGTGTGCTAGATTTTTTTGGAAATAAAATAATTTAAAAGTTTAATATATATCTAAATATCTTGTATCGACAACAAAATAAATTTGGTCAGGATAAACTATAAAGACTGGGTCCTATAGTAGTTATTTTAACAATATTAAAATATAAGGTATTCATGTATTATAATGACTTATTTATTAAAGCTGCAATCATAAGTTAAATATTTATAAATAACTTTGAACATCGGTAAAACTTTGAGTATATAGTAGTAACTAAAAAAAAAAAATAATTTAACTATTAAAAAAAATATGATCATGTTAATAAGTACCTATGCTATGAATAACTACTCACTTAAATAATAGTTTGTACAGTGTACACCTATAATTTAAAATATATTTTATTTCATAATTGGATGTATACTTATTATAAAATATTATACGAGTGAAAACATAGTAATCTTTCTATTATTTTCTTTTTTAAATCATTCTGGTTTTTGGCTACTACTGTATTTTATTAAACTCTCTTATACATCGAGAATAAACTGAATAATTCAATAAGTTTTTTTTTATACAAACAATCATTTTTTTAAATATTAATGAGTAATATTAACAAAAAAGAATGTATTTACATAATATTGTTTGTATTAATATTATTCAGTACATAGTGTATTATTTGATTTTGTTGTCTGGGATATAAGCAATAAAGTACTATAAGTTAAAAGAAAACTAAAATGTGATTTTAAGTAATAGTAAGTTATTTTTTTTATAGTAATTATCAATTCATTATTTTTTTTTTTAAATACCCTAAATAAAATAAACTATTAAATACTATTATATAAAACTTTATTCAAAAAACGCAGTAGGTACAGTGTGGTAATAGCATACTAAGATAACTAAATATTTAATTGGGGAACCCAGGCATTTTTCATCCTTTAAATCAGGGATCAGCAACCCACGGCCCATGGGCCGTATACGTCCGTGAGGCGATTTTATGCGGCCCGCGATTACAATTTATAATTAGTATAAAAATATAAAATACCACATTATGTATTTATGTTAGTTGATAAACTGTTAATAAATAAAGTGTATGGCCCGTGAACATTTTTTTTTAAATTTGTTAGCCCCCGGCACTAAAATGGTTGCCAACCCCTACTTTAAATCAAGCTCTGTACTACCTAAAGAGCAAGAGAACCTCATAAATAATAATAATAATGTAAAGAAACATAATATCAATAATAAAACATATACATTCTCAGCAATTAAAGAAACTTTAGGATAATGTGTTTAAATCAATTTAGGATTATTAGTATACCATTCACTACACATAGATAAATTTTGAAGTTCTTCGTCGGTTGCAAAAATAACTAAGTATTTATATTAAAAAAATTTACAGTTAGTTTATTATTATGCATTTATATTTTATAGGGTCAACAAAAAAAGCAAGGAAAAGGAATTTCCGCAATCAAATATTTTTGGCAATTTTGAGGCATTCAAGCATTCAGTCGCTTTCAGTCTTTTTTATTAATTTCTGTTAAAAAAATAAATTTAAAAATATAAAACAATCAGTTAACTAAAATAACAATAATTTGATTTAAAAAACATTGACATACTACGTTTGACTGGTCATTTTACATCAGTCTCGTTATTGATTTTTCTTCATCATGTTTTATCCGTTTATTCTATATATAGCCTGTAATGAGACAACATAAGCAATTTTTACAAACGTGGCGAAGAAGTATTTTCAGTTTGTGCAAACACGTATAGGTTAACAGATACAAAACAGTTTAGCAAATAAATAATAAAAATAATAATAATTTTTAAATTGTATTAATTAATATTGTCATTATTATTGTTGTTGTTGTTGTTGTTGTTATATAAGAACAGCGTTAGATCTGCCAAGGTCTATCTGACTACCTATGTAATTACAAAAAAGTTATGGAACCATCCATCACAAATGATGATAAAATATCACTGACTTAAACTGTAAATAAACACAACATTTGTGAGGATTTATAGAATCCTACTGGTCAGATGATATAATAAATATGGCATCAAATTAATGGTTGGGTTTACAAGTTGCCAATTAGGATACATTGAAATTTTAAAAATGATTTAATACTGACAATAGAATTAATTTTTTGATTAATGACTATTAATTAGTAAATTAGTTAATTAAAATACTAATACTTAAATAGTTTTTTCTTTCACATAATTTATTATATCAATATGAAATTATATTAGGAATTTTACCTATATTTATATAAAAATAATATTCTCCCATCACAATAATGTTTCTGTGAATCGTACTTTTAGCCTATATTTTAATTGTATACAGATTATATAATACTTGCAAAAAACTATAAATAAAAAAAAAATACATAAAAATACTAAGTATTATTGGCAATAAGTAATAACTTCAACCACACTGAATTTATAACACCGCAACAAATTTTGAGCTTAGCTGTTTCACGTTTATACGAGAAACCCCAAAAATAATATTTGCAATCTTTAGATAAGTAATCCAAAAATGATATGGATTGATCAAATCTGCACTATGACTGAAACCACTCTGAAATAAATATAATAAATATAAGTTCTGAATTATTTTCTAAACATTTCTATTAGATAGTAAAATTTGGTTTACTGATATGAATATTCTTCATTAGGTTTAATTACTGACTCTATATTTATTTCAATAACCACTATAATAAGTGATTTGTGGAATTTTTTTTTTACATACCCATTTAAAAAGTAAATATATTAAATAGTTATATTTTTCATGTGTTTGGTATCCGCTTTAGAGATTCAAAGTGTAGTAACCATTTTTTTTGAAATTGCAAAAGAAATCACTCAATGAACTTATAAAATACCGACATTATAAACAATAACCCAATACATTTAATATTTGACCATTAACTCTTTTTAAAACTTAGATTATAAGCTAATTAAAAGCAGATATATTTAAATTTTAAAAAGTACATATTAACAAGACGAATATTGTATATAATATAATGTATGCACCTAAATCAATAAGTATAAATACTTCATAATAAGTATCAAATATTTACGATACAATTGAAACTATTTTTAAAAATAACAAGCTTACTGGAGTTGTTACACAATTTTCGACAACAGACATAGTTAAGTGCTGCAGTTGTTGTTATTGTAGTGGTGGTTGTTGTGGGGGTGGAGTTTTTAGTTTGAAAGTTTCAACTTTTTCCATATTATACTGGTTCAATGACTAAATACTACCTTAAAAAAAAAAAAATTAATAGTTTATTAGTAAGTTAATAAGTATTAAAATAAGATTAAGCCATCATTATTGTCTTGCATATAACAAGTGTATTTGCCAATTTCTGTACAAACTATAGATTAAAAATTTAAAAATAAAATAAGATGTATTAAACAATTTTTAAAGTAGGTACCTATTGAATTATTTTACTCAACTGTAAATACACAGTAAATCACATTTTACTTAATCAACCTTATATATTTAGGTCTTAGATTTTAGACTACAACAGTGGTGGCTATATTATTGCAACCAAACAAACATGTAGTTTGTGACTTCACATACCGCAAAGCAATTTCTAACTAGCAACAGTTATTGGCGTATCATTTAAAAACAAATAATTTTATTTAACATAAGACTTTTTATTATTAAAATACTTATCATTTTTATTAATTTAACGATAAAATTAAAGCAAAATTTTTCACGCAATTCGCGTTTATAGATTACTAAGATTGTGGTGTTTGTATTAGCCTGCACGTGTAGAGTCACTAACCGCATGTTTGGCTGCAACTTTGGTTCAGTTCTACAATTAATACACTCGCCTAGCCTATCTAGCCATTAATTTCCAAGCTCATTTAGGAATCAATTTCTTAATTAAATTATTAGGAGAAACTAATCACTTTATAATTTTCTTCAATAATTATGATAAGATGTATAAACAATAATTCTTAAGTTTGTAATTAACTTATCTTATATGATAAATATTAATGTGATTTTATTCTACGTTTTTTTGTTTGATAAACTAACACAAAAGCATTGTTAATATTGTGCAAACATAGAAAAAATAAAATTTATTTTTGGTTAATTTTATAACTTATTAAATAAAAATTAAGTGCCTGTACAATGTAAGTACTCTCGATTATCAGCGGAATATGGTAGATTGGCATCCATAGATAATTTGCAAAATTAAACTATACTATACTTATGATTGTATATTATATATATTATTAAAAAAATTAAATCATGTAATTTAAAATAGTATTTCAGGAAAATTATATAACATGTTATAATAACATGTTTTATTGTTATTTAAACATTCATATAATATTACAAAAATATTTAAAATTTCATAAATTTTTTTATAATTTTTGTATACAATTGTATAATGTATATAAATGATCCGCAGAAGATTACGGATAATACAAAGTACATACACTCTATTGGTTTTAAGATATATTAAGTTACTTACATCTGCTGCAACACGAATACAATTTATGAATATTTAATATTGAAAGAAAAAACAAAAATAGTTACATCTTATTTATCGTTATAAGTGTCATAACAACATAACAATTTTTATATAGGAATATAATATTTTTAAGCCAACAAACTGTATGTTGGAAATAATAAAATAAAATATTAAATTCATACTTCAAATATTAAGCTTGCCACTGATAAATGCTCATAAAACTGAAAAAAAATGTGAACAATTTAAAAAATGCTCAGATGTATGATTTCAATTATTACCAACCATATATAATAAAACCAAAAATAATTATAAAGGACGTAGGTATCTAAAGCTTTACTACCAAAACATTGGCGTGTTTAGTCTTCTAATTTTAGAATAATATATAACAATAATATTTTGTATCAGTCAATAAAGTGACATATTTTATGGTAAATTCGAAGTAAAAAATAAATAAATAAATAAATCCCTTTTTTTAAATCTAAAATAATATTTTAATTTATTTATTCAAATAGGTATTATTTTAAAAATCAACATATGTTAATGTTTAATAATCTAAATAAAATCATTAAAAAAAAAAAAAAAACTATTTACACTTATAATAATTTAATATGTAGATATATCCAAATTATAATAAGCAAAATATTCTTGAAAATATTATAATCCATAAATTCAATACATAAGAGACATGTCACTTATAATTTGAATATTACGGGTACCTATTCAATTCAACATAATATATTGTGCTTTAAATACAGTATTTAGACTGGGAGTGTTGATTTGAAGCCTGGGGGCTAGCACCCCCCTATGTGCGCCTATGAACTACATCCTATCCTATGTCATCTTCCATTAACGGGATGACTTGCTTATATATTTTTCATATATAATATATTTATATTATACTATATATTTAATGAATATGTATGTGTCCCACCTCCTAGAATAATGTTTGAGAGCGCTACTATATCCATATATTATGTATATAGTTTTTATATATAATAATATGAACAACTCATTTCGATTTTCAATTTGTTACGGCGCGTTGAGTGAGTAATGGCGTAACTTCAAAATGTGGGCTAAATTTTCAACGGCTCCTTCTTATCCAGATATTATATAGTGAAATACAAACAAGAGAATTTTTTAAAATTATTATTGCATATCTTATTAAATCAAAAATGTATAAACATTTACAAAAGAATAAATCTTAAATAGTTTATTATAAATATATAAAAGAAATACAATGTATAAGGTACCTATTATTTGGAGCCCCCTAAGTGAACGGGACCGGGCGCATCTGCACCCACTGATCCCTCTTATTACGCCACTGTTTGTGTGTGCTTGAAATTATCACTGGTCGTCCAGCATGAGGATTTTAGTAACAAAAAATATATAAAAAAGATTGTTAAGAAAAATTGGCAAAAGGATCCGAGTATTAAAAAGTCTTTTATTAGGGGTCAGCGTACTTCAAAAATTTAGAATCAGCTGCTTTAAGCCCAAAGTTTTTCTTTTATATATTATATAAAATTTATCAAATAATATGAATAAATTTCCTTCGTTATTCACTTTTGAATGAAAACAATAAATAATGTTATCTTAAGGATATTATTAATTTCCTTAACGTATGCGCATTGATATTCAATCTATCTATACTAAATTATTTATACAAAGAAATACACCATCAGCTATTTTAAATAGAATGGATACTTTATTCTGCTTATATGGTTTCTTAAGAAAAATATAACGAGAAGTCAATAAATTACATCGACATTAAAAAAATAATCTAATAATCCTATTTGTTTGTCAAACGGTCTTAATGACTCTTCTAGAGATAATTCAGTCCTATATACCTTCTTCATATTTACATAGGCTTGAGACTTAAGTCTTAATTTACTGAGGTCAGGAAACTCAAGGAAGCCTTTTATCAAAAACAAACCAACTCATAGGTACTCAATAAAAAAAAAAACATCTCATGAAACAACTTAGCCTAAAGGGAGGAATTGGACTTTGGAGAATTATGATTGGAGGTAGTACACCCTAAAAGTCGTTATCGATTTTATACATGTAGAACTCTGTAGTGGGAATTTTCAGCAACGTTCTTCTTTCTAATAAAACAAAGGGTTAAAAATTCATGTCAAGTGGCACACACTAATCCTTTCCTCCACTGATGAAGGTAAGTACTCATTTGAGAACGTAATAGTAGAATACCAAAGAACTAACACATTACAAATAAAATCCGCGTTGAAAAACTTTAATTTATCAGTCCTCTTATAAGTGGTGAATGTTCTGCAACGGCAAAGATAGCTCTTCCCCTGTTCTTCGTAGACTTAGTTAAAGACAATAATTAAAAAACGATTTTCGATATCACTTCAATTCTCTATACCAAGATCAAGGTTGAAGAGCCTCACAAGCACCGACATCTAGTCCAGTGTCAAAACTGCTAAGATAATGGCCACACCCATATTTATTGTAACCATACTCCACGCTGCGTTCTTTATAGTAAAAATCACCAATCATCCACATGCGATAAACCAATTGACGTCCCAAAAATCTGCGCGCTATATCAAGGAAATCATCCTGCCAATTACAGAGGCTATCAAATCTACATTCCATAAGTAACTACAAAAGAATCACAAGTTCACCTGAACCCCCCCCCCAAATGTATACGCAATGCCAAAACTCAATCTCGTATAACCTACTCCTAAGTCATAACTGGTGCTAAACCAAAACCCTCGACTTCTCCCCCTGATGATTCCACTAATAAAAACTCCGTTCTTAATGCCTTTATATTGGAAATTGAAGCTTTAATAACCCCTCTCTTATTACTGCTTACTACAATCGTCACACAATTCATTAAAAATAACAATGATAAATAATCATACCAATAACTCTCTCCTCGTCCTCCTTTGGAACTGAAACAGTATTCAAAACCATACCAACGAACTAATTGTAATATTAAAAAAAGAATTGATAATTGGAACTTATTGCTGAATCTTCTTTAATAAATAACTCCAAGACTAAATATCTCTGGTTATCAAGTTTTTACTTCTAACCACCCTGATGATACAGCCACGCAGGCTCTGCGATCTTAATTCAAACCTCTATCCAACTCAATCGTCTTCCTATTTACAATAAAAACTATTTATAAGCCTGCGCAATCTCTATGACAATAAATCATATTCCGCTTTCAATATCAGCTGCTTACTGCTCCCTAAACATAACATAACACCTGATCAATTAAAAACATTTTTTAATTATCTATGACATATCATCATAAATTGTGGCAACATTAACGCAAAACACCCTCACTGGGGCGGTCATACTAGCACCCCTCGTGGCAACATTCTTCTATAAATCATCTCCTATAAACGATACAAAATTCACTCCCTCTCCTTGCCAACTCGTTGGCCCTCTTTTCCAACCAAACGTTCTGACATTCTCGACTTCTTCATCTCCAATGTTTCAAACAGCTACTTCCAACCAACCAAAAACTTTACTCTCTTTATTCTGGTTATTCAGCCGTCCTCCTCACTAATAAACGTCTCACCATCAATTCAATTGCTGAAACCTACACTAACAGACAAAAAAACCGAATTTCAGTCACAACTGTCTAATGACACTAACCTTAATATAAAACTTGAATCCTCGGAACACATCGAGGACACTATTACCAAATTAAACCAATCGATACAAAGCACCGCGTGGAACTCTACCCCAATATCACAACCCACTCCTCCCTTTTCCATAAACATTCCTGCTCATATACGTAATTTAATTAACGAAAAAAGCCGTGCAATAACTCAATGGCAACGTACCAAATATTCCTCAGACAACAATCGTCTTAACTCCCTCACCACTCATTTAAAAAGATTGTTGTCGAAATACAGAAATGAATCATTCACTAACTGTAGCTTTAATATCCTTACAAGATGGTTCAATCTGAAAAGCCACAAAAAAAAGCCATTAAAGAAAAACCTTCATACCCTCCTCTAAAACAAACCATTATCACATGGGCCATTGAGTACCCAGTTAAAGCACATCTCTTTAAAACACACCTAGCCGAAGTCTACAACTCAGATTTTTCTAACGAAATTGAAAAGTTTTTGATTTTCCCCTTGCAAATCACTCTACCCCTAAAGCAAAAGTTCAACATTGCATTGACACATTCTCTAAAAGTAAGGCACCGGCTTTTGATCTCACAACCTACGAACACATCCCAAATAAAACTTAAATACTCCTCACATACATCTCTAATGCAATTATTCGATTATCTGACTTTCCACCTAAGAAGAAATTCTCAATCATAATCGTCATTCTCAAACCAGGCAACCCCCCCCCCCTCACATTCCTTCATCGTACAGACAGTATGGCATACTGGCCTTCTCTATAAATTAAAAAAAAATCCTCCCACCAGCTATCTACATATTTTTTAATTCTTATCTCAAGTCTCTCTTCTATTTCCTCAAGCAGAAAAATTGAAGTTCTAGTTAACGAACTTTGGTCTAGTGGCATAGAAATTATAAGCTGTTTTCACAACAAATATTGATAGCATAATCATAATACAGGCTAGTAACAGCCTCACGTACAAATATGAACTCCGCAAACAAGCAATACTTTAATTATCGTATTTATCTGTCTATTGATTGTATTCAATTAATTTCAAACATAAATAAGTATTATAGTTATAAACAATTTAACATGTTATTTATTATAGATATTCAGAAGTTTCAATGTAATTGTTAAGATAATGTATCCATAAATGGCGTACTGACGTTAATTATGTTGTTCAGTTCGTGGAAAACATTTTGTTTTCATAAATGGCATATTCGTTATTAGTCCATTCTTTTTTAATCTGTAATTCCAGAAATAATGGTGGTAAGCACGTATTATATTGTAAAAAAAATATACTTATCATGGCTAAATAAACAAGTATAAGAACAATTTTTTTAAGATAGATATCAAATAGCATATATTAAATAATAAATAGTTATAAATCACATAAATATTCTAATAAAAATTATAAAAAGTCACACTATAAATAAGTAAAAAAAATCCTTTGGTTTTCATTATGCCTATGCTTAAGAAAAAATTACTATAACTATGATAGTCTTAAACTAGTAAAAATAAATTAATAAATAAGTACTTGGTTAGTATTGTTTATAAAAATGTTAGGTATGTTTAAAAAAATCCACATTTTTGTTGATAATTTTATAACATTTACAATATTGTATACGTGGAATCACCGTTAATATTGTTAGTCATGATTATTTCATTCCCCCCATTACTAATGTTTGTTATTGTTGTATCATCTTCTTCGTCTTGGTTATCATCATTGTCATATGTCTGAGCATTACTATTACATCCACCATTATGATGAAGGCCATAAGGTCCATGTGTGTTTGTTGAATTATTGTAACCAGAATCACCACTATCAAAATGGGACGAAGTCGCAGCTATCAGAAGTGGAGCTAACTGATCAGTAAATCTACGGTAATTACGTTCAAGTTCACGTTGATAATCTCGTTGATCGGGACCAATAAGAGTTTTGTTTTTCGCTAAAGCATCAGCACACCTATATAAATAATATACATAAATAGTTATGATAAAATATAATGAACATCATCAACACAACAAAATCCCTAATCAATACAAAATTTAATTAAAAAATTACTTTTTGGAAAAATCTTTAAAACATAGTCGTAATTTGTTTTGTAGTCGTGGCGGAGGCGGTTGTATAGAACATTCATCGGAAACTTCTGGACTCCTATTATTGGTATTTTTATCATATTGTGGTGGTGCTAAAAACACTGTAGCCATTTCCATAGGCCCTCGATTTACAGTAGTACCTGAAAAATAATTAATAATATTTTTTAACATAAAACCAAAAAATATACGATATATTATCTTTTCTATAGTTAAATAACTATTCATTAAACTAATTACCTATACACCCTTGGAGGACCATTTGTAACATTTTTGGATCAGCCGGATGCTGACGGACACTTCGTGCTAATTCGTCAGTTTTCTTTTTTAAGTCTTCTAAAGCCACTTCTATGGGTCCCATAACAATTGTTTGACGACTTTGTACGCGAATTCGGGTTTTTAAATAAGGAAAATGATGCGCAACAGTCAAAATAGTCTTACGTTTATATTGTTGATTTAGTTGTCCATGTGCCCGACCGTCGGGAGTAAAAGGTGTGAAAAACACAAAGCGTTCTAAAATAAAATGTTTCAACATTTAAAATACATACACTATGAACAGTAATTACATATTGAATCAATAATAATTACTCAAGTTAAAATTTCTTTGGAAATGTGTGGCACGCATACGCCGTTCATACGCATCAAAGTACGGTTCTACATATGTGATTTGTATGTATGCTTTCCTTGGATCTAATGCACTTACATCTACCGTGTTAGAATCTTTGATAATAGTCACACAATCTTCACCAAATCGTTCAGAATAAAAATTCTATAATTAAAAGCAAACATAAATAAATTTTTATTTTACACAGATAGTTTTTTCATTATAAATCGTAAGTTTACTTGTAAACGTCCAAATATCTCTGAAAGTTTAGTGAGTGTAGGTTCTTTGTAAACAAATTCCTCGCCATCCAATCCATCAGATCCAAAAAACTTGGCTCCATAAAATCCAACACGAAAATACGTCCCAAATACCCGACGACCCTGTAACTTTTCTAATTTACCGTACGCATCGTGTAATTTCCTATTTAAATAATTTTTTAGACCATTAATAAATTTATTTTTGTCGTATTATATTTTTATGAATGGTTAGTATACTTACAAATATGTATCCGATAGCTTTTTATAATCATTGGTTTTTTCAATTAAAGGTATTGCTACTTTGTACACCTGACTCATGACTTCAAACATACCGGCCTACAATTATAATTTGGTTATATATTATATTAAATAATTTTTTTGTGTTGTAAAATAAAACATTGTTTCAACCTTTTGGAATAGTTCTGCTGCTCTATCTAATAATGACACAAGTCCAATTTCGGTGAATTCGTCACCCAAACAAACTTGATCAGCCGCTTGACTGACAACCATCACGTCATCTGAAACCGCACATTCTTCTAACACATTAGACGATACACACTCTAGACATGTGGCCCCTCTACATCCAATTAAATCAAGGTTCTCTGTTGTAGTCAGATACTCAATGACTAATGCAGCTCCGTGAATTAAGCACATAGCTGCTTCAGTAAAATTATTTCTCTACAAAAAAATAATTTTTGTTTATTAATTAGAAACACAAATTATAAGGTTAGTAATATAAAACAATTAAACAATTATTTATTATAATTAGGTACATTTAAAGTTATAAATTATAAAATTAAAATATAATTATCTAACCTGATTATGTTTTCGAGCCATATTTTCAAGCCATGCAAGCCGGAGATCTGGTGATGATGTCTGCTGATACCCCTTAGCTACGCGGTACATCAAATCCATTAACATGTCTGGATCTTGACTATATGCTTTCATTTGAACCGTATCCGAAAGTATTGTATGCAAGTTCAATACCAGATCTTTTACCTAATAGAAAAATATATAAAATAATAAAAATGTATAATTAGAACCAAAAGTGCCATTGTATGGAACAAGTTATAGTTCTGTATGTATTTATGTTTTAAAATCAAGTAAATCAGTGTTTAAAAAAATATTAAGACATCCCAGCACTTTTTTACATCCCAATAACAAAATTGTATTATTATTATTAAATTCACCTGGTCAGGGAATGTAGTGTTTTGCAATTCAACAGAATCCCGTTCAGCATATAACAGTATTGTCTTCAAAACCCGTCTTAAATACTCCTCATTGAAAAATAACCCTTCTTTTCTACTTTCACAAGCAGCTGTTGATGATGCTCCAGCTCCTCCTATTAATGTACTTAATGCCACAGTTATTTGCATTTTCACACGAGCGAAATTCTATAAAAAAAATATATAATGTAACATGCAATGTAAAAACAACTAAGTATTATACTTATTAGTTATTATAAAATCAGTGTTTTTGAATCTCATATTGTAAGGAATGTTGTTTACCAAATAACTATTAATGTAGTAACACCAAAACGACAATAAGAAATTTTTTTTTTTTTGTTATTTCAAAATCACCTTTAAGAATTTAAATAATTTTTAGAATCATAAATAGTGATTAATATATATATATACATTTTCGATGTCAAAGTTTTGACGCATCAATGAGTATAACGAAGCAGCTGCTTGTGCTCGGACTCCTATTGAACTTGATTTTATTGCACAATGGCGTAACAGCATCAATATAAGATTAGCACAACGATTGGATGATGGACTGCTGGTAGAAAAGTGGTAACTTTCGACTTCTTTATCATCGTCATTGATATCTAAATCGCTTTCGTCTAGACCATCTCCAAATAAAATTTCTGGAAACTTTGCAACCATTGATCTCTGTGTACCAAACATGCATTGTAATGCAGCCGTCGTTGATGCTGCGCTAGTAGAACTATTACTAGTGTTTTGTTGATTATTAGTAGCAGCACTAGCAGTGATGGTAGACATAGCTCGAAGAAGTAGTTTGAAAACACGATATATCGACCAATGGTTAGGATTTGAATTTTTTAAGCCGGCAGGCAGAGAAGCTACCTAAAAAACAATATTACGGGTAAACATACATTTATAGATTTTCAGACATGGTTTTTTAAAAATTAAAAATAAACCTGAATGATTTGTTCAATGGTATCAAGTATTATAAAACCAATTTCGTTTACTAAATCTAATTCTCCATCAGGTTGATCTTGATTGGTACCAAATATCTTATCGAGTTGTAGTTGACAATCCACATTACAGGAACAAGATTGCAATGATGAAGGTCTATTATATGTTAAAACATGATCTTTTCTCCATCTCACTTTACTAGTAGTGCCAGTAGTACTATTGCCACCATCAAGTCCAGCTAAAAAAAATAATTATTTCAAAATATAAATTTCAAAATTAAATTTATAATCCCAACAATTTACAATAAAATACTTGAAAATTTAAAAATAAATAATAATTTATCACCTTTCCGACGCATCAACTCTGATCTAGCTGATCCTTGACCTAATATAACATCTTCAAGTCTTGATTTTACATCATCAGTAGTTGACAGTTGAGATGTAGATGATAATGATGTGGATGAAGCTGTTGTTGACATATTATTACTATCATTACTATTATATGTCTCACTAGGAGCCGGTTGAGTAGAATTAATTGTTGATGTAAATGATGGTTGAGAATTACAATTAACACATTTATGGTTGCCCTAAAATTAAGTAAAAATGTATTACAAACTCAATATACTATTATAAACTTGAATATGTAAGAAATACACAAAAATTAATTTAAACCTTTTTGTAGTTGTAAGAATTATTGTAAAAACGGTTAATACATAATGTCAAAAT